>NC_090443.1:969650277-969950277 GCF_031143425.1 Pleurodeles waltl | reverse complement strand
CATATCATACCAGTTCAGTAGCCATGCTTATAAGTGCAAGGACAGAAGACTGATGTGCAGTATCTGACCACAAAAATATGTGCAGGAGGACCAGTCTGCATGGCAACCTTTGTATGGTCATTCTGATAGAGAAGGTAAGTATACCACCTGTCAAGACCACGTATCAACAGAAAGAATTACTGGCCATCAAGTAAGTTGGCTCGATAATTACTGCTGGTGACATGGAAATGGAGAGAGATGTGTAGAGAAATCTGCCTGACCAAGTGATCAACAGGGTATTCCCCATTCTGCATGGTTGGTAAAACCTTGAGGAAAGTCTTGAGTATTTTTGTTTGTCATCATTTGTAAAGACATCTATTTTTGCGAAACCACCATCGCAGAGATGTCTCGAAACTGATTATTTTTTTTCCCATTGGTTTATGAACCATTGGCTGGTTCTGCCCAAAGAGCCCACTTAAGGATTCTGGACCTCTGACTAGATGGATTGCTATAATCCAGATCTTTTGTTTACTCTCCATTGCCAGATTGTATGAGCCTTTGTGGATAAAGCACTGTATCTTGTCTCTTCCTGTATGTTCATGTACTACACAGTAATTCTGTTGTCTGTCTGGACAAGCAAGGGGGCAGTCTTGAAGAATGGAAGGAAAGCCGTCAGGTCTAGTTGTACCACCCTCAACTGCAACACATTTGTCTTTCTTCCAAGACCAAGTTCCTTGAAACTGAAGATGATCCATGTGAGCACCCCCAAGCTGAGAGGCATCTGTCACAAGCATCTGCTTTGAGATGTCCCTATGGAAGCTAATTCCACAGAGCAGGTTCTCTAGCATGCACCACAAACTGAGAAAGTGCTGCCTGTAGTGACTGTCTTTACAGGTCTCACTGATTCTCCAGACATTGTTGCAGCTATTTTTGCTAATGGCACCAGGAAGCCATTGGACCCCCTATAGACTATATTGGTCTCACTGTTGGATGGGCTGTCTTATTCAGTTTGCAACATTTATGAAGAATAGACAATAGCAGTTTTCAAAGGAAACACTTGTGTTTAATGTGTTCACAACTGCTCCCAAGTAGTGTAGAGACTCCACTGGGATGGAAATCTATTTGTGATTGACGTACATGCGGGTTGTCAGTGTGTGTATGTATGATGTGAGTGTGTGTGTATGTATGTGTGTGTGTGTGTGTGTGTGTGTGTGTGTATATATACATTTTAAAGCTTGCTGTAATTGTTAAGGAATTTGAAATTGGAGGCAAAAAAATATTTATCCTCTGATAAATTTGTGGGAGGAGTGTAGGTGACTGAAACAGAATATAGAATGGACAATGTGTGGCTTCAACTGAATTTAGAAAAGCTCCAACCTTCTCTTTAAAATGTACTTCATTTTTTTATGTATATTTGAAAATTGAATAAAATGGTATTTGTGTATGTTTGATGGAATGCTTGTTTCTGTATTCTTTATTGTCGTAGAAATCTGATAGAGGCTTTTTGCCAGTTTCCTTGCTTTTGAATTTCCCAGGCGCCAAACTGGATCCGAAAGATTACATTACATATGTTTATCAAATAGTCTCGCTTTTTTTTTAACGTATTCTGTTACTCAACTGACACATCCGAGCTTGTTGATAGGTCTCCATAGCGGACATACTGCTCCTTAATTTCAAACCTGTACCACATCTTATCCAAAATGTAATGTTCATGATATGGCCCCAGGATAAAGAGCGAATCAACATCTTAATCTTAAATGTCATCCTGTAGGATAGTTTTGATTAGGACCACATTGCAAACATGCTTATAAATTCTTCAGGAGGTGCAATGGTACCACTGACCCTTTAGATCCATTGGTCATGGTAACTTCAGTCACAGGTCTCTTCCAGCCTGCATATTTTGAAGCCCTTATCACCATTTGTTTTCTCATCTCAATAAAAGTAAGAAATGCTAGTTGAATCTCTAACCCAGCAGGCTGCCTAAGATAGCCTACTTCGCTGAAAGGAGTGCCTCAAGACAATGGATGGAGTGTGAGCTAGATGTGTTATTGTTGCCTGTTGTGTGGTCTGTATTGGTCCTACACAGGCACATGTGATTCAGGTTTCTCATCGAGCATGCAAACAAACGACTGTAAAATTCCCTCTGATCAGTATCCCTTTGTGCATACTGCTGATGCCATGATAAATTGGAAGCATGTATGGTCTAATGTTTAGATTCACAGGTGAAAACAAATATCTAACAGTTTAGTAAATTGGAGATTTACAACAGTCATTACATCTAGTTGAGACAAAGCCAGTCTTTGTTGCTGCAGTGCTTCTCTCCACGGACGATGCTGCAATAGAGGTAGGCAGCAGCTGTCTTACTCCAGTATTGGATTTTTCATAGATTCACATGCTTGAATTATTCCCAGTCGTCAAGATGGGAGCCTCCGGTGTAATACAAAACCACGTTCAATTGTACATAAAGCTCTGAGGCACTAGGCCTCTTAATTTAGTAACATCTCAGTCATTTTATAAAAAAAGGACCAAACTTAAGAGACAACCAATCTCCTCTCACCACCCCCTTAGGACCCTCCTGTGAGGAGCTGATTTCCCTCAGATTTTCCACCGCATGTTGTGCTAAAGAGTCTCCTCTGAGCGCTGCTCAGTTTTTCTCTCAAATACTATTTGAAGTGGATTTGGATATTTCTCTCTTTAGGATTACTTCAAGGTGGTTCAAACTGACTACTGTCAGACACCTAAGAAAGGGCTCTTCAGAGCTTGTGCTATGCATGAAGAAAAGGCTGCATGTTGATGACCAACATAAAGACTGTATTTATTGTCTCTATCCGAGCCATTAACCTAGAGACTGCAAGGTATGTAGAACTTTTTCTACCAAGACCCTTAAGGATAGAGAGGGTCATCTTCTCATCTGGCTCCAGAAGTTAAAATCCCTGTGTCTGAGAACAGTGCCTCTTCTTCGGTTTCTGTGGTGAAAACACCTGTCAAACGACAATCTGAAGTCTCTTCAGAAGACACACCAAGAAAAGTGGCTAAAATCTTCTGAGGCATCCTCAAAGTCTGGTAGCCCTTCAGAAATGAAGATAAAGTCCGAAGCTTTTAAGTCCAAAAAGAGGCCTGTTACTCCGCCATCGACACCACCACTCAAGGTAAAACATCCTTCAAGAAACCAACTTCTGCGCCATCAACAGGGTCATCGTCGGCACCGTTGATAGCTCAGGTATTGAGGACGGCTTCTACTGTTGCTACACTGTCTCTGTGGTGAGATCCGGCTCCTCGTCGACACGGTTTGTCCTCATCGACGGCACACCCTATAGCTCCACTGTCGGTGGTCACTCTGACACTCATCGACCCCATCAATGACTGCCTCGTCTATGCTATTCCCGCTATCAACATCCTCGTCGACTGTTTTCGACGACAGCTTTGTCGATGGAACACCAGCCGTCGACACTCCAACCATTGACTTTCACACAGTCGATGCGGCAATGCTCTCGTCAGCGATACTACCATTGACGGCAAAGACTGCAGTAAAGGTACAGAGACCAGATTTGTTGCCTCTCGTTGTCAGGAGACCAGGATACTCACAGGAGGGTGAAAAAAATATGTAACACCTTCTGTTACATCGCCTAGCAAGGTTTCCAGCCTTTTAACCTTGCATCTTTTGGATGAAGATGACTCGGATGAGGAGGGTATTTTTGGTGTCACCAGCAGCCCTTCACAACTAACGGTGAAGTGCCAAGAGTACTCTGATGATGATGCTTCATAATACACCCAAGGCTATTATGAGCAGCTGCCATTGGTCGGTCTTCCCCCTGGGTTAGTTGCCAACTTGCAGCCAATGTTGGCGGATTATCAGGAACGTTTTCCACCTAAGCCTGTCGGTACAGCAGCCGTTGCTTCCGCCTCCACCAGCAAATCCTCTCTTTCAACAGCTGCATCATGCTCCTCCACCAAGGTCACAGCAGACTGCTTTCCACACCAAGACATCAGGTATCCTCCAATGAGGATGCGGAGAAAGGTGAGATACATCCTGCCACTGATGAGTGGGGTGATTATATTATACCGGCTCCTGCCTCGCCTACAGTGCCCATGGTTGAGTCTCCACCTGGGGATATAGGTGGCTTCCATAACCTGCTTGAGCGTGCCGCCGCGCGGTTCGATCTCCAATGCCCGTGACTCAGCAGGATTGCTTCCTATATGACTTCAAAGAACCCCACAAAAAAAATGGTAAGAGCTATTCCCATCATAGACCATGTGTGGAGCCAGGGCCTAAAGATTATGCAGAATCCAGCAAAGGTACCTGCTGTTCTGCAGAGACTAGATAAAAAATAAGCCAACGGAGGATGCCCTGGCCTGCTTCTCGGACATCCAAAACCAGACTCTAATATCACAGGCTGCCCAACGTTGCTCCAGGAACCCCTCTACGCCATTGACATCAACACCAGATAAAGAAGGAAGGAGCCTAGATAATATTGGCAAGCGTTTTACCTCCATGTCTGCTGTTGTGGTAAGAGTGGCTAACTCCCTTGCTCTGCTAGGCAGATACGATCAGCAGCTCTGGTCATATGTATCCCAATCACTAGAATAGCTCCCAGACACCTCCAAAGCAGAAGCTAGAAAGTCTCTTATTAGAAGGCCAGCGATCTTCAGTGGAAATAATTGATTGTGTGCTAGACATAGCTGCAATCGGCTTCAGACTACTCGCTGGTTCAGCGGTATTGAGGCGGCAAGGTTGGCTTAAAGCCACCAACTTTCAGCCAGAACTACAGACAAATCCTAGACCTTACATATGACGGAGAAGCTCTATCTGGCAAACACGTCTGACGCCCTTCAAGCCATTAAGCTAGATCCAGAAACTGCAAAATCCCTGGGCACTGTACAATATAGGAAAGTGGCCTTTCGTGTGCTAGAGGCAGAGGTCAGCTGTCCTTTCGTGGTGGATACCAACAATATAGGTATCCAGCCTATTCATCCACGTTTCAGCTTGCTAGAACACAGTACCAGCCGAGGCAACCACCGCCAGCAGCATATACCAGGCCCTACCACAAGACCAAACAGGGGCGTCTATCTAAAGAATCTACACGTAGACAATGACTGTCTAACGACACTGCCTAGTCTCTCCTCCTACAATTTATCATGGAATACTGAAACCTCTACAACGCTGGCAGCAAATAACCAAAGACAAGTGGGTGCTGAATGTAATCCATTTCGGACAACTATTAGAATTCACCCAAATGACTTCTTCGATGCCTCCATCACAGGTTCATCAAAAACCTTTGTCTACTTCGCCTGGAGGTAGCTACCATGCTGAGGAAAAGGGCCATAGTCTGTTCTGCATTCGCAGAAGGGAAAGGGGTTTTAATCTTTCTCATCCGAAAAGTCTCGCCTCTGGAGGCCAATTCTGGACTTACTGGAGTTAAACAAATACCGCAAGAAGCAGACACTTCGGATGGTCGCCTTCAAAGACGTCCTCCAGTTTCTAAACAAAGCAGATTACATGGCCTCTCTGGACCTTCACGATGTGTACTTTCACATTTCCATTCATCCGCTCCACAGAAAGTACCTGAGGTTCGCAGTCAATGGCAAACACTTCCAGTTCAAGGTCCTTCCCTTTAGCCTACGTTCAGCACCACAAATCTTTACCAAATGTCTAGTGCCAGTGGCGGCCTACCTTAGGAGAAACAAACATCCAGTCTTTCCGTACCTCGATGACTGGTTGGTAAAATCTCCAGATATCCAGTCAGCAGAAAGTTCAGTCAGGGCGACTCTGCACCTTTTCGAGGAATTAGGCCTTACGCTCAAAAAGGAAAAACCATCCCTGCAGCCATCCACTTGTCAAGCCTTCTTAGGGGCCATCTTAGACACTCAACGAGCCAAAGCCTATCCAGCACTGGGCAAACAAAGCTAACACAGCTGGCAAGGCGCATCCAAGGAAAAAGGTGTCTTTCAGTGTGGCAGTACAAGTCCTTGCTGGGCATGATGTCATCCTGTATCAGCCTCATTCCATTCTGCCACCTCCGAATGCGTCTGATTCAAGAAGAACTGGACAAACAATGGATACAAGCACGAGGTTCCTTCGAGCATACCTTTCTCGTCATGCTGCGTTTGGTTCATTCTCTGAATTGGTGGACCATTCCCGAACATTTCCAAAGGTCTGTTGGCACAAGTTCCACCAATGACTGTCACGATGGATCCATCGCTCACAGGATGGGGCGCATGCTTGCAGGACCTTCGGGTGAGTGGCAAGTGGCCACCCTCTCACCGTTCGTTCCACATAAATCTTCTCAAGCTGAGGGCGGTCCATTTCACCTTGGAAGCCTTCCTTCCAAGGATATGGCGGTCAGCCGTGCTTGTCAGGAAAGACCATACCACCACAATGCACTACCTGAATAAGCAGGGAGGGACATGAGCTCCCATACTCTCCCAAGAAAGACAAACCATCTGGAAATGGTGCATTCACCACTCCATCCACATCATTCTGGAGCATGTCCCTGGCCTGCAGAATACCATTGTGGATTCGCAAAGCAGACTTACCACATCCTCCCATGAGTGGGAGTTACACCAGAGGACGCTAGATCGGATATTCAACCAGTGGGGAAAACAGAATCTGGACCTATTTGCATCCTACCGGAATGTCAAATGCCGACATTATGCAAGTTGGGACCACCAACAGGGGTCATGGCGGGATGCATTTTTGATTGCATGGTCAGGGATCTATGCGTACGCTTTTCCTCCAATTCCTCATCACAAGGGTGATCAGGATTATGAAGTCAGAACCCCGCCAACTGATTCTCATAGCTCCAGCGTGGCCGCATCAACCGTGGTACACGGAAATGCTCCTCCTGTCAGCCTCTCCATCCATCAAGCTCAGACCAATCCCGGACCTGCTTACCATCAATCAGGGGCAAGTGAGGCAGCCTGACCCCAAATCTGTTTGCACGTATGGCTCCTGAGTACAATGAATTTGGCCATTTAGACATACCTTCTGAGTGCAGAGAAGTGCTAGCTAATGCACATGCAGCAAGTACCAGCAAGTCTTACCGACTAAAATGGAAGAGATTTTGGATTTGGTGCAAAACCCAAAATGTCCATCTTCTCTCCTCCGCACTGGAGGCAGTGTTGCTGTATTTATTACAGCTGACACGTTCAGGACTATCTCATTCCTCAGAGTCCATCTAGCTGCCATCTCCAGATATAGAGGAGTGCCAGGCATACCATCCTTATACTCTGATTGTTAAAACAATTTCTCAAATGTCTCTTCAGATCTTTTCCTCCAGTGAAACCGCCGCCAGCATGGCAACTTAACATTGTCCTTGGCTAGCTTATGAAGGAGCCTTTTGAGCCGATTCACAGAGCAGACATTAAGTACCTCACTTGGAAGGTGGCTCTCCTTCTTGCCCTTTCTTCAGCGCTCAGTTAGTGAAATTCAAGCTTTCACTATACAAGAACTTCTTCTGCAGTTCAGACAAGTCATCCTGCGCACCAATCCTAAGTTTGTTCCCAAAGTACCTTCCGAGTTCCATATCGATGAGCCAGTGGTGCTCAAAACTTTCTTCCTAAACCCTCAAACTGCTGCGGCAAGAACTCTCCATTTACTCGACCTAAAAAGATGCATAAAATTCTATCTGGACAGGACAAAGTCGTTCAGACAGTCCACTCAGTTGTTTGTAGCGTTCAGTGCTACTAGGAAAGGCCACTCAGTAACCAGACTATATCCGGATGGATTAAGGACGCAATCATCTTTTGGCATCAGAAAGCAGGAAGTCCATTGAACACAACCGTAAAGGCGCATTCTACCAGAACTATCTCTGCATCCTCTACGCTGTTTGCTGGTGTCTCAATTAAAGACATCTCTCGTGCTGTGACATGGAGAAAAACTCACACCTTCACGCAGCATTACTTCCTGGACACTGAGTCACTTTGGGAGGCAGCCTTTGGATAAGCAGTCCTTCAAAACCTCGATTTCTCTCCATCCGCTTATTTTATAATACACCACATTTTCTTTGGTATAATGTTGTAGATCATAACAAGTGTATGTACATATTATCAGACCAGTTAGCATTTGAGAATGCTATGCTATTGTTTATAGAATGAAAATGTGTTATCCACTGCTTACTATTGTGATTCAAGCATGTGAATCTATGAAAGTTCCAATACTGGAGGCAATGAGAAGGAAGAAACAAGTTACTTACCTGTAACTGTAGTTCTCCAGTATTGGAAACTTTCATAGATTCACATGTGACCCACCCTTCCTCATCTGGGGAGCTCACCTTCATTTTTCTCAGCCTTAGATTGTTGCTGCACTTGTGCTGGGAAAATCTGAGGGAAATCAGCTCCTCACGGCAGGGTTCTAAGGGGTGGTGAGAGCTGATTGGTTGTCTTAAGTTTAGTCCCTTTTTTTTTTTTTAAATAAAATGACTGAGATGTTACTAAATTAAGAGGCCTAGTGCCTCTGACCTTTATATACAATTGAATGTGGTTTTGTATTACACCGGAGGCTCCCATCTCGACGACGGGAATGATTAAAGCATGTGAATCTATGAAAGTTTCCAATACTGGAGAACTACAGTTACAGGTAAGTAACTTGTTTCTTCCTTCACATTGCCTATAACACAAAAAGTACTAGAAGGCATTGGTACAAATGGTACTTGTGGCTGCTTTCTATCCCATAATGCCCAAGACATGTTCAAGGATGTTTTTAGTTCTGTGTTGAACCCTTCGCACACGCCTCTTTGATGCCGGAATTCGTCACAAAGCCCTGGACTGGCTCACCTCCTTCCTCTCCGAAAGAACCCAAAGAGTTCGCCTCACTCCTTTCCGGTCTACAGCCCCCAAGACCATCTGTGGGGTCCCCCAAGGATCCTCCCTCAGCCCCACCCTTTTCAATATCTACATGGCTCCACTTGCCAACATCATCCGCCCCCACGGCCTCACCATCATTTCATACACTGACGACACCCAGCTCATTTCCCTCACAAGGAACTCATCTACCGCCAAGAATAACCTACACGCCGGACTCCTCGCGGTCGCTAACTGGATGACTGCAAGCCAACTCAAATTGAACTGAGAAAAAAACAAGATCATCCTCTTTGTTCCCAACAAGACAGCATGGAATGACTCTTGGTGGCCCACAACCCTTGGACCACCCCCACCACCCTCGCATGCAATCTCTGCATCATACTGGACTATCTCTCTCCATGACTCAGCAAATCAACGCCCTATCCTCCTGCTTCAAAACCCTCCGCATGCTACGCAATACTTTTTTTTAAATGGATTCCTTTAGCAACAAGAACGGTCTCCCACGCCCTCAAAGTAGTAGACTGGACTACGGCAACGCCCTCTGCCCAGGGACCACAGCCAAGCTCAGAACTCAGCGCATCCAGAATGCAGCTGCACGTCTCATCCTCAATCTCCCTCGCCACTAACACATCTCCGCCCACCTCAGATCCCTACACTGGATGCCAATCAACAAAAGGATCATTTTGAAAATCCTTGTCCACGCTCACAAAGCCCTCCCCGACACTGGACTGGCCTGGCCTGCCTCAACGACTGAACTACAAACCTCCACAAACCAACTCTACAGCTCCGCTCTGCCGACCTCGCCCTCGCTACAGTTCCCCGTATCCAACGCACCACTTCTGGTGGCAGAGGATTCTCCCACCTCGCCGCCAAAACCTGGAACTCCCTCCCCACCAACCTACGCAGGACCTCCTAACCTTCAGAAAGCACCTCAAAACATGGTTTTGTTGAGCAGTAACCTTCCACCCCTGAGTAGTGCGCTTACGAAATTTGTTTGATCTGTGTACCCAAGATTAAAATGCATTACACCTTTGAATATTTATTTTGGTGAGCAATTCTACGTAATACATATATACTAAATATTAGCTTATATTTTATATGAACCTCATGATTAGTTGGGACTCTGTCAATAGTGTTTGTTTATATGCTCACATTGGATTGCAAAGTGCATGATTTGTTTGCTTTAATCTCACTTTTGTCTTCAGCATTGCGTGGGCGCCCAAGCAGGATGACTGTGATTTCAGAATCCTTACCAGCCGAGAATGATATGGAGTGTGAACCCTGTGCGCCAACACCTATTAGACCCAATTCTTCTATTCCCGGTAAGTGTAATACAATTTTGTGATCTCTTCAGTACATAACTTGATTTTTTTTAGTAGTATAAAGTCATGCAGATATTATATAATTAGTTATTTTGATGCAGTTTGCACTGATTGTGTCCTCCTCGTTTATGTGCCTCCTACATGCATAAATTGGCATGCAATCATTCAGTGCTTCATTCTTGTCCATTTTTTGCAGCCACTCTCTATAGAAAGAGGTACTCCATATGAAACTAGCTTTGGTCGTGCTTCAGTAAGACTAGTCTAGCTTGACCTGCCAGGCAGGTCTCCTCTAGACAGACATATGTACATACTTATTTTTCCAGTATTGGATCTTTCATAGATACACATGCTTGAAGAGACTTTGTTGAAGTGGGAGTCCCACAATACTGTAGGAAATGGCTCCCTGTTGCAGTTACCCCCCACTTTTTGCCTGATATTGATGCTGACTTGACTGAAGTGTGCTGGGACCCTGCTAACCAGGCCTCAGCACCAGTGTTCTTTCACTAAAAATGTACCATTGTACAATTGGCACACCCCAGCACACACAAGTCCCTTGTAAAAGGTACCAGTGGTACCAAGAGCCCTGTGACCAGGAAACGTTCCTAAGGGCTGCAGCATGTGTTGTGCCACCCTAAGGAACTCCTCATCTAACACATGCACACTGCCATTGCAGATTGTGGGGGTGATTCTGATTCTGGCGGGCGGCGGAGGCCGCCCGCCAGAATTCCGCCCCCAAAATACAGCGCCGCGGTCAAAAGACCGCGGCGGGTATTTCAAGTTTTCCCCTGGGCTGGTGGGCGGCCGCCAAAAGGCCGCCCGCCAGCCCAGGGGAAAACGACCTTCCCACGAGGATGCCGGCTCGTAATCGAGCCGGCGGAGTGGGAAGGTGCGACGGGTGCATTTGCACCCGTCGCGTATTTCACTGTCTGCCAAGCAGACAGTGAAATACTTGTAGGGGCCCTCTTACGGGGGCCCCTGCAGTGCCCATGCCAGTGGCATGGGCACTGCAGGGGCCCCCAGGGGCCCCGCGACCCCCCTACCGCCATCCGGTTCCCGGCGGGCGGACCGCCAGGAAATGGATGGCGGTAGGGGGGGTCGGAATCCCCTCGGCGGCGCGGCTAGCTGCGCCGCCTTGGAGGATTCAACAGGGCAGCGGTACACTGGCGGGAGACCGCCAGTGTTGCCGGTCTGACCGCGGCTTTACCGCCGCGGTCAGAATGCCCTGCGGGGCACCGCCGGCCTGTCGGCGGTGCTCCCGCCGACCCTGGCCCCGGTGGTCTAAGACCGCCGGGGTCAGAATCACCCCCTGTGTGTGTTGGTGGGGAGGAAAAGGCAAAGTAGACATGGCCTACCCCTCAGGATGCCATGACCACAAAATACTGCCTGTGGCATAAGTCACCCCTCTAGCAGGCCTTACAGCCCTAAGGCAGGGTGCACTATACCACAGGTGAGGGCATAGCTGCATGAGCAATATGCCCCTACAGTGTCTAAGTCTATTCTTAGACATTGTAAGTGCAGTGTGGCCATATTAAGTATATGGTTTGGGAGTTTGTCAAAACAAACTCCACAGCTCCATAATGTCTACAGTGAATACTGGGAAGTTTGGTATCAAACTTTTCAGAATAATAAACCCACACTGCCAGTGTTGGAATTTATAACAAAATACACACAGAGGGCATCTTAGAAGATGCCCCCTCTAATTTACCCAATCCTTCAGTGCAGGACTGACTTGTCAGTGCCAGCCTGCCACTGAGATGAGTTTCTGCCCCCATGGGGTGAGAGCCTTTGTGCTCTGAGGACAGAAACGAAGCCTGCACCTCCCCCTGCAGGAACTGTAACACCTGGCGGTGAGCCTCAAATGCTCGGCCCTTTGTTACAGCACCCCAGGGCATCCCAGCTAGTGGAGATGCCCGCCCCTCTGTTCACAGCCCCCACCTTTAGCTGCAAGTCCAAAGGAGATAATGAGAAAAACAAGGAGGAGTCACCCACCAGTCAGGACAGCCCCTAAGGTGCCCTGAGCTGAGGTGACCCCTGCCTTTAGAAATCCTCCATCTTGGTTTTGGAGGATTTCCCCAATAGGATTAGGGGAGGCACAAAGAGGGTGTAGCCTCCCTCCAGGAAAGCAGCCATTGGCTACTGCCCTCCTGACCTAAACACACTGCTAAATTCAGTATTTAGGGGCAACCCAGGAAATCCGATTCCTGCAACCTGAACCAAGAAGGACTGCTGACCTAAAAGTCCTGCAGACACAACGGAGACAACAGCTGCTTTGGCCCCAGCCCTACTGGCCTGTCTCCTGACTCGAAAAACTTCAACAGCGACACATCCAACATTGACCAGCGACTTCTGAAGCCTCAGAGGACTGCCCTGAACCTAAGGACCAAGAAACTCCTGTGAGCAGCGGCTCTGCTCAACAAACCGCAACAATATTGCAACTTTTCTGCAACTTTCAAAGACCTCCCTCTTCTCGCTGTAAGTGTGAGACTTCACCCTCTACACCTGATGCCCCCGGCTCGAGAACCAACACCACAGGGAGGACCCCAGTGACTGTTCACAGTGAGAGGCCAGAGATGACCCCCCTGGGCCCCCACAGCAACACGTGCAGAGAATCCAGAGGCCCCCCTGACCAGGACTGCCTGTAACAAGGGACCAGAAGCTTGGACCAAGCACTGCACCCGCAGCTCCCAGGACCAGAAGGAACCGAACATCAGTGCAGGAGTTAACTCCATGCGACCCTCTGCCTAGCCCAGTCAGTGGCTGGCCCGAGAAGCCCCCCTGTGTCCTGCCTGCACTGCCAGTGACCCCTGGGTCCCTCCACTGAATCAAATACGAAACCCAGCGCCTGCTTTGGGGGGCAGTGCACAAGTAGGCACACAACACCCTCTGCGGCACAAAACCCCCCTGGTCTGCACCCTCCCCTCCCCCAACCCCTCCGCCCCACCCCCGTGATCTATAGCTTATTGCCATTTTAACAAAAACTGTATGTTATTACTCTAATTCAACGTTCCTAACTTACCTATGTGAAGTACCTTGCATTTTATGTATTTACTTCTAATCTTGAACTTGTGGTTCTAAAAATAAATTAAGAAAAAATATTTTTCTATATAAAAACTATTGGCCTGGAGTAAGTCTTTGAGTGTGTGTTCCTCATTTATTGCCTGTGTGTGTACAACAAATGCTTAACGCTACCCTCTGATAAGCCTACTGCTCTACCACACTACCACAAAATTGAGCACTAGAATTATCTACTTTTGCCACTCTTACCTCTAAAGGGAACCCTTGGCGTCTGTGCACACTATCTCTTACTTTGAGATAGTGTTGGACTTTTTGCCTTACGCAGGGTCATCCCCAGTCTTTTTGCCTCTTTCCTCCTGGTTTTTCTGACCTCTCGCTGTTGGCTCTAGGACAATGAGCACTTTATCACTGCTGACCAGTGCTAAAGTGCAGGTGCTCTCCCATCTAAAGTTGGTATGATTGGCTTATACCTAATTGGCATATTTAATTTACCTATAAGTCCCTTGTACAGTGGTATCTCTATACCAAGGGCCTGTAAATTAAATACTACTAGTGGGCCTGCAGCGCTGCTTGCGACACCCACTGAAGTAGACTTTCAAACCTGTCTCAGGCTAGCGCAGGGCCTGTGTGCGCAGTTTTCTGCCACAGGGACCTGGCATCTAAATTTACTTGCCCGCCCCAGAACTCCCCTTTTACTACATGTAAGTCACCCCTAAGGTACGCCGTAGCTAGCCCTATGGGCAGGGTGCCATGTATGTAGAAAGGCAGGACATGTGCCATATTGCATGGCCTGTCCTAGTAGTGACAAACAGCCTAACTTGGTGTCTCACTGCTGTGAGTGCTGCCTTCTCATAGGATTGTATTGGAAATGCCCTGCCTTATGTGTGAGGGGTATTGTCTGATTTATGAGAGGTAGCGTAGGCATGTTTGGTATGGTTGTGATGGTGATAATAAATGCTGCTTACTGGTGTGGGTGTATTTTAAATTACTATCACAGAAATGCCACTTCTAGAAATGTGCGCAATTATCTGTGCTTATGACTCTGGTGTTTTGCAGCTTGACTTCAATCCACGTCTGGGCAGAGTGACATTTGGGGCTTAGTGCATTCTTTTCTGACAGCCTGTACACAGGGAGGGTGGAGGTTTCACAGAGGTGCCTCTGCATACTGAATAGTCTTCCTGGGCTGAGAGAAGGGAGAGGCGGGCACACCTGCATTTGTAAAGACTGTGCCCTGGCCTCACACAATAGGGTCGTTAACCCCCACTGATGTTTGGAGCCTGTGCTGAAAGGAGAGAGGGGGCACTCCCAGAACCAGTTGTAACTGGCTGGAACCTCCTCTCCCTACCATTGTAAAACACTGTAAGAACTGACTAAGTACAGGGGAATTTTCCCTACAATTTGGAGGCTCTTGGAATCATCTTGGAACTGGACACCAAAGGCTGAAAGGACTCACCAGGAACCGCCATGGACTGCTGCTGCTGTGATGACTTGTGACCTGCCTGGTCACTGTGAAGGACTTGCCCCTTGCTGCCTTTCCCTTGTGCTGGCCTGTAGCTGGGCCCTCCACATGAGGACCTTGTCTTAAGATTCTGCTCCCCAGGGGCAGGGTGCTGTGGCCCCTGCATCCATTTCTTCACGAGGGGTGCTTCTCCGTGGTTTGCAGGACGCTTATGGAGCCTTGGGAGCTCGTAGGCTCCTGGCTGCATTGTGCCCCTTTAAATAAGATCACTGCAGCGGCCCGGGAAGCTGGAAGTGAACTCGCGCACCGCATTGGGTGCAGGCGAGTGTCTGCTCGGGCCCCAGGAGGGGTCCGATCTTCTTGTGGCTTCACGGCAGGACCAGGGGAAGGCGCGGGGAGTGCCCCCTGGCCTCTGCGTTAGGAGCAGGACGCTCCTTTTCTGCTGTTAGGTAAAGTGGGCATTATTGTGTGATTCTCCCCCCCCCCCCCCCTGCCCCCCCGCCCCCCCCGGTGGACGGGCCAGTGGAGGGGCCTGTTATTAAACCGGAGGGGGTGCATGGTGCCCCCCTCCTGTCCTAAGTTGTTTTTGCTGGCTTTGGCCCCCCTCGTGAGGGCCGGTTGAGGCCCTGGGGGGCCCCCAGTAATCACGGTCCCCGGAGGGGCCGGTCTGTAAAAGAGAGGAGGTGCATATCGCCCTCCTCTGACCCCAGAGTATAAGGGAGGCCCCCGTTTTGCGCATAGGTGCGCCGGGGGCCCCATTGTTCAACTTCTAGGCACTGGAGGTGCCGTCATCCAACCAGGTACTGTTTAAAGGACCAATATAGTTGCAATCCAAAGTTCTTTCTACAGACTTTTGTTTGATTCATATATTACCTACCTGCGTTTGATGTTTTTACATATGTGTATGCAAATGTTCCTCTTATGGACATGCTTGCTAATGTTCCTCTTATGGACATGCTTGCTAATGTTTTTCTAACTTGCCATATGTTTTCTAATGTTCCTACTATGGGCATTTTATGATATTCTTATGACAAGTGCTGTGATGTAATAACGTGTTTTCCGGACTACTGCTTATGTTGCAGAATACTGAGTAACCTGTGTGTTAAGTGTGACTACTGCTAGGTTGCAGAGTAACTAATGTGTAACGTTCTGACAACTGCTAAGGTAGCAGGATAGTACTGATATGTGATGTTTGGTCTGATAATTGCCTTGTGTACAATACAGTATATTTTCATATAATCTGGTGTTTCCTTTGTGGTGGGGATATTGCGTCACGTGTGTGTGTTGTGCAAACGCTTTACACATTGCCTCCGGGTTAAGCCTGACTGCTCGTGCCAAGCAACCAAGGGGGTGAGCAGGGGGTTATCTTGGACGTGTAACTCCCTTGCCCGGACTAGAGTGGGTAAGTTCTGCCTGGCTGAGGTGCACACCCTAGCCAACCAGAAACCCCATTTCTAACATAGTATATACTGAGACAACGTCCTACAAGTACCATAATCAAGCTGTAGATCTATCACTACCATAGGCTATAATGGCAATTAAAGTGAGTTTAATAGCCTGCCTGGATTCTTTTTTCCAGGGCATAAGGTGAAAGACAAAAATCTGCTGCTCCCTTTCTCAGAATTCTCTAATGACAGAATATAGACTTTAACTGTGGCTTTAAAAACCAGAGCACGCCCTTTATCTGAGGAGACTCCTCAGACTTCATATGCCCTTAAAAGACCTAGAACTGGAAAACAATGAACTCTGTACCACCTGCAAAGGTCATTAAGGAATCAAATCATGTTGAGCAGAGGCAGAAGGGTCTTCCAAAAAAAGATAAAACTGCCTCACAAAAGACTCGCCACCTACTTCTTCCCTCAAAGGATGACGTCCAAAGCGTGCCTGTGCTGTCAATGACAAAATAAAGTACTCTGGTTGACTAAGACAGTCGATGCGCTCGTTGGCGTCTATGATGAGGTTTAACACTGCAGTGTCTCCAATCATCTTGTGGTCACTGTTGTCATCTGACTATTCACTAGGAGGATCCTTAAACACCAATTGACACAAACCGTTGACGACATCCTTTTTGAACATACTGCCAATGATAAAGATTCTGTCGACATCTCAAGACTCACTGGTGATGGACTCGTCAATGACTCAGACGAAGGTCTTGTCGACTACAAGCTTTTTGATACTGTTGGCATCCCTGTCGACAATGACTCCACTGATGCAACTGTCAATGATGCTGCTGTCGACAACACAACCAAATACCTTGCTGTTGACCCAATAAACATCCAATGATGGAGCACTCTAAAGCAAAACAACCTACAAAGGCATTTCCACCGCTCTCTTCCTCTTTAAAGGGAAAGTCATTGTCTTCCATCTTACCAATTCACACCTCCCTAAGTAAGGTGTTACTTTACTCTCCGGCACACCTCTTAGATTATGAGGACTCTGAAGATGAGGGTCCTTTTGGGATAGGGAGTAACCTATCCCAGTCAAGCGGCAAATGCCAGGACTTTGGTGATGACGAAAAAGAATATCAGGAAGATTACTACTCTGCTAGAGAGCAGTCATTCCATCAGGAATATTTGATGCCGGACCAACAGGAACCATCTATTCATATGCCTATGTCCCTAGTCACTAATTTGCAGGGTATGCTACATGACTATTAACACATTTCCACCATCTGCTCCTGCAACACCTGTGACAAACCCATCACAGCCTGTGCAACTGTTTCAGGCCCTACTCCATTGCCAAGACCCGCAGCAGTGATTGGAGCAAACACTACCCCTCGACTAGGGTTCGGTGATTTGGCTCAACCCCCTGCTGATGCACCATCTACTGATGATGATAGAGAAGAGGGAGAAATAAGAGGTTACAACCAAACCAGATGAGTGGGATAACTGCTTTATCCCTACCCCATCATCACCACTGGCAGGACAAGTAGACTCTCCACCGGAAGACATTGGCAGCTTCCATAACTTCATGAAAAGAGCAGTCAAACGTTTTGAACTGCCACTGCTTACAAAGGAAAAAGACTCTTATCTGTACAATTTTAAAGAACCTGCTAAGAAATCAGTCAGAGCTATCCCAATCATTGATATTTTATTTTTTTATTTGGCAGGAATGCCTGAAAGCCATGAAAAACCTGGCTACAGTATCACTAACCATTCCACAAATGGATAAGTATAAAGCTCCTGATAACTTTCAGACTTTGCTTATTGGACAACCAAAGACACTTTGTAGCAACGCTATGTCGCTCTAAGAACTCCCCACCAATTTCCACTCCAGACAAGGATGGCAGGCACCTTGATAACATTGGAAAGAAATACTCCACCATGGTGGCCACAACAGTAAGAGCTGCAAAGTCATTAGCTATATTGGCCCGTTATGACAACCAGATGTGGTCAGATATGTCAACATAATAGACGTTACTGGAGGATGCAAAGCTTGAAGCTCGAAAGATCCATCAGGAAGGAGAACGCATGAGTGGAGATTGGCTTGTGCTATCAATGTGTGAACTACAGGCTTCAGACTGCTTGCAGGTGCTGCGGTTCTCTGCAGACATTGATGGTTGAAATCCACCTCCTACTTGGAAATCCAGAATAGACTACTGGACATGCCATTCGATGGTGAACCATTATTTGGGAAGTATGTGGATGGTGCCCTAAAATCTATCAAGGCTGACACAGATACAGCAAAATTCCTCAGTACACTTTCAGGGAGCTAGAGGAGGAGGTAATTCATATATAGGCTGTTACCAATCCTACAGACCGTATCAATCAGGTCAGACATAATACTACCCACAATATTTTACAGCCGTACAGGCAACCACCAGTTGCTGTATATAAGCCCTCTATCAGGGGACAGTTGTCTGCCCGAGGCAGCGATACAAGAAAACAATGACCACTGATACAGACTACATCATCCTCCCTGACATCTTAGATTGGAGGTTGAATAACACCATTTTCATAAGTGTTTCACACTAACATCACAGGTGGTTTTAGATGTCCTCTCCAGAGGACATTCTCTGGAATTTCTCCAAACACCCCACCAGCAGGACCACCCGCACTAGTTCCGAAAATGCAATAGTTTCACTTCTGCTTCTTTCTCAACAAGAACCCCTCAGGGGATTGGCATCCTAAACATTTCTAAATAAGTCTTCCGCATGGTAACTCTTCAGGATATACTATGCCTCTTGAACAGGGAAGATCATATGACATACTGTATCTCCAGGACACATTCGTCCCTATTTCAATACACCCAAAACTTTGCAAATTCCTCCGCTTCCAGGTAGCTGGTATCTGTTCACAATTCAGGATACTAACATTCGGACTAAAATCAACACCCAGAATTTTTACCAAGATGCTGGCCCTAGTAGCACCTCATCTGACAAAGGATCCATGTTTTCCCGTTCTTGAACGATTGTCTCATAAAAGCTTCTACATCTCAAACAGCCATCTGCCTCTCGTTAATCAACAAACTGGGTCTAAGGAACTGCAAGAAACCTCACTTGGAACCTACCACAAGGTTTACATTCTTGGGGGCTATTGTGGACCTGGCAAAAAAAAACCAAATCTTTTCCTTCCCAAGACAGGCAAAGGAAGATTCAACAACTAGCTCTGAGGCTAAGCACAAAAGTCTGTTTCTGTCCGGATATACAAATCCTTCATGGGAATGATCTTGCCTTGTATCCCTCTGGTCCCAAATTGTCAATTACATCTGCATCTTCTTCAAGAAGAACTGGACAAGAAGTGGTTCCAGACACAGGGTTCCTTCGAGGATCTCATTCAGATTACACCAGCTATGAAAACTGCCATGTATTGGTGGACGCAACCTGCAAATCTATCCAAAGGGCTCAGGTATCTACGACAAATTCCCAGTTTTACGATAACAGATGCTTCACTAGAAGTTTGGGGTGCTCACCTCTAAGACCTCCAAATCAGCTGCAAGTGAAGCACGGAAGAAACCAAGCTTCACATCAATCAACTGAAGCTCAGGGCTATCGCCTTAGCAATGATTCCACATCCCCCTCCCCCTCCCTCCCCCCCCCCCCCCCCCCCCCCCCCCACACACACACACACACACACACACACCCACACCCACACCCACACCCACACATTCTGTACTTGCTTGTTCTACATTAACAAGCAAGTACATAACATCTGGAACTGGGTCAATCAGCATTGCACAACGCTCAGCAGAACATGCACCAGGAGTATCCAATCTCTTCTCACTCACTAAGCAGGATCACAATTCTGTACCACAAATGGGAACTGAATCAACCATTTCTGGACAAACTCTTCCACCTGTTTGGCAAACCGAACCTGGATCTGGTTGCTACGAAGGAGAACAAGAAATGCCCATTCTTTGCAAGTTGGTATCCCCAAAAGTGGTTGTGGGAGGGGAATGTATTTTCAATGCAATGGTCAGAAATCTATGCCTATGCTTTCCCCTGATCCTATTGATCCTAAAGGTAACCAACAAACTGAAGAGAGAACCATGCTGACTTTTCCTCATAGCCCCCAGGTGGCCCAGACCTGGCTCACAGAAATCCAACTCCTCTTGGAGCAATCACATGTACAACTCAAAATACCTGACTTGACAATGAACCAGGGCCAGATACAACATCCAGACCCAACATCACTACACTATTCGACCTTGATCCTGAGTTCAATGAATTCTCATTAATAAACACTCCATCAGATTGCAGAGAAATACTTCCAAGGGCGACAACAAAAAGAACCTATAAATTTAAATGGAAACGCTTTTGCCTTTGGTGTGTAACCTGACGTCCACCCTATCACATCACCGCCAGAGCAAATCCTACCGTATCTGCTACATCTAGCTAAATCTGGATTCTCATTCATCAATAAAAGTGCATCTAGCTCCAATTTCAAGATTTAGACGTAGCAATAATGCACCTTTGCTATGGTCTAATGGAAATATTTAGCAATTTCTCAAGGGCCTCTTCAGGGTTTTTCCTCCCATAAGAAAGCCTCCACCATTGTGGTATCCCATTGTGGTTTTGGGGTAGCTCATGAAGCCGCCATTTGAGCCAATTCATAAATCTGATTTGAATTACCTCACTTGGAAAATAGGGCTTCCACTGGCTCTCACTTCAGCCAAGAGTGACATCCAAGCTTTGACCATCAAAGAACCTTTTCTTCAGTTTACAACAGACTGTTAGTCAAACCAGCCTTAAGTTTATTCCAAAAGTGCTGTCATACGTCCATCTGAACGAATTGGTGTTTCTCCTCACGCTTTTCTCAAATCCTCAGACAGTTTCAGAACCATCGCTGAATTCTCTAGGTGTTAAAAATGCCTAAATTTCTATTTCCACAGGACCCGTCACATATGACAAGCAGACCAACTGTTTCTGGCATATGGAAGTATCCGGAAAGGTTTCCCAGTAATCAAACAGCATAACGCCAGATTGATTGCATCAGCTATACAGTTTTGCAATCCACAAGCTGGAAAACCATTGCAGAGCAAAGAAAAAGCCAATTCCACCAGAGCATTTCCACATCTTTGACTTTTTGCTAGAGTACCAACTCAGCATATTTGCCGAGCAGAAACGTGGTTCAGCAAACACTCACAAAGCATTATTGCCTGAACGAGACTCCTAAAACTGATGCAGCAGTTGGGTAGGCAGTGTTACGACATCTGTTTAAATAAGGTGAGCCTCTTTGACTTCCCACTAATTGTCTTTAGCAATATCATAAACTTTTTCTTTCATTATTGCTTAATCTTATGCAAGCATGTGAATCTATGAAAGATCCATTACTGGAGAAGAAAGTTACTTTCCTTTAAGTGTAGTTCTCCAGTATTGGTATCTTTCCTAGGTTCACTTACGACCCACCCTCCTCCCATTAGAGGCTCCCCTCAGACAAAAGAATTAAGTTCACACTTGTGCTTGAAAATCTGAGGGAATCAAACTCTGGAGTGTCCTAGAGGGTGCGGTTGCCTCATTGGCTATAGTTCGTTTGGTCTTTTAAAAATAAAAATAAATAATTGGCTATTAAATTGACATTTTTCATTGCCTATATAGCCTGATAGTGATAAATATACTGCTTCATTATGGTCACATGGGACTCCCACTTTGGGATGTGATTCAAGCATGTGAATTTATGAAAGATCCCAAAACTAGAGAACAGGTAAATAACTCATTTTCTTACGCATATTGAAGCCTTATCGGTGTACTATATCAAGTCCTGTGGCACTGGACCAAGGTATGGACACTGGGGGGCCTCTAAAAAAAAAAAAATACAAAAAAATACAAAAAAAAATGCAAGAAAGTCTTGAATTTATTTAATCTACTAATAATCACACAGTACACATTCCACTCATCAGTTTGTCACAATTGCCTTTCTAGATGGAGACAAGTCATATTTATCTGTCCCAGCACTGCTTCCCTTAATGGTTACCTATAGCAGAGAATAATTCAAGGATTCTTTCAAGCACATTGTTTGCTCAATAGATGGTATGTGTCAAGTTATTTGGAGTTCCCTAATTCACTTTGCAGATAACACAAAGATCTCAAAGTGACTTCCTGTTGAACTGCTCCAATACCCTTGTTAGAGATGTCACCTTTGGAGACCTATAGTGCTTGTCTGCTTTCAGTGCTTTGCTTTAGTCTGGTGATTTGTGATTCAGCTCGTTTAGAGCTATTCAAAATCAAAGCCTCAACACCTGTTCTTGACCAAGGATGTAATGTTGCCTTTTCTCCCTTGCCTTATGCCCTGGAGACCACCTTGCAGAAAAGTGGTGAGGGGATTATAATTTCTTTAGAGCAGCTAAATTTCCATACTGTCAGGTCAACAGCCTGGCTTAGCTAATGACCTGGAAAGGGTTATGCCCTCCTGAGGCTTGCCCATAGGAGGAGAGCAAGAAATAATTTTGAAACTTCTTCTTTAGCAAAGCTAGCATGTGATGTGTATCACCTGTACCTTGCCAAAGGGCTAAGAGTTTTGTATGTGTCCTACCACCACCTTGTAGAGAGCGGATTAAAAATGAACCTGCAAGTGGATGACCGATTGGGTCGACAGACTATTACCCCATTCTTAGACATGGCAGATGAATAAGAGTTGAGCTTCTCCAGTATTGCATCTTTCATAAATACTCATACTTTAATCATTCCCTGTCGTTGAAATGAGAAACCCACAGTGCCATAGAAAGCAATAGTAAAAAAAAAACTAAAAAAAAACACAATGTTAATGTTAAAGACCTTCACTTTATTAGCTTATTCACATTATTAAAACAGCACAATCTACTCAACCAGTCGACAGCTCCCTTTAGATTGTTTTTTTTCTTTTTTTTTTTCCCACCCGCATTTCATGTGATGGGAGTCTTCCTGAACTCTGCTCAGTTTTTCCAAAGTCTACTTTACTTTGGAGAAGAATTCCTCTCCGGTCAGGATTTATTTCTACTGTTCCAGACTACTTTACAATGAGAGAACCAACCAAAAAGGGACTCTTCAGGCCTTGTGAAACATGTGGCAAAGAGATTAAACTCTGATCCACATTGAATGCATCTATTGTCTTCATCCTTAACATAAACCTTACGACTGTAGGGTATGTCTCTCTTTTTTTTTTTTTTATACAGAAAACTTTAAAAGTCAGAGATGGAAGATTATTGATTTGGCTGCAGAAACAAACAGCTAAGGAACATCCTCTGTCTGAGGAAGATTTGCCATGACTTTTGTAGGATGCAAAAATGCTGCAAAAGGGATAGATCTCCTGGAAGTGTGCCTCCATAGTCCTCAAAAAGGTACCTTAAAAGCCCCATCATGGGTTTTCTAAACATTCTGAAAAATCTGAGCAGCGTCCACAACTCTAAAAAATAAAAAAAAAATAAAAAAAAAATTCTCCTCCGGAAAAGTTAATTCGGAACCTAAAACTCTAAAGGAATATACTTCCAAAAGGTCATCCAAGTCCCAACCGTCAATGACAGAATTGTCAAATACCACATCTGAGGCACTGATTAGCTTCTCATTGACATCTTTGTTGACAGCACTGTTGGTGGTCACTGCTGCCACGTCCACATTCTCATCTACAGTATCCTCAATGTTGATATCTTTGTCACCTCTAGCCTTTTTGATTGTAACGTCAAATTTCCTTTCAGAAATGGGATCATCAACCAAGGTGTTGATGAAAATTGCAAGAGACCGTTGACGGTCCCATCGGTGAGACTGTTAGCAGCAATGCTGATGACAAGACCATTGACTGTAGCACCAATGACTAGGTGAACCACAACGTCTACACCACCGACTGAGTCCATCAGTTTCACTGATATTATTCATGAAATTGCTGACAGCTGCACCATCTGCAGTACTACTACTTATACATGTTAAATCAAAATCACCTACAGAGACAATACTGCCAGTGCATACATCACCTAGCAAGGCACTGCCTTTCTGTCCTACACATTTGGAGGATGACCATGTCGGAGGATGAAGGCCTCTTCGGAGTAGCACATAGTGCCTCTGAACTTCACGTAAAGTGTCAGGAGGAGGATGACTGGGACCAATTTAACTCAGGTTAATGTTATGAAGACTGAGCTACCTATGGCCAACAGGGATGCTTTGTGCTGATGCCATCAGAGTTGGTCAACAATCTCCACCTTATACTTCAGGACAACTACAAAAGGTTTGCTGATCCAACAGCCTCTGCACCTCCGCCACCACCCATTCTAGCTCCGCAAGTTCATATTCTTACTGCTAGTCTGCGTACTTAGCCACTGCCAATAACTTCTCTAAGTCTGGCAAGTACATTAGCGGTGCCTCCAGGAGATGACCCACCTTGAGTGAGTACAGAGAAGAGGGGGAAATAAGATTACGCTCCCACACCTAATGAGTGGGTTGACTAATTACGCCACCCCCACCTATGCCTCCCACCAGTAGACTCCCCACCAGACGACATTGGTGGTTTGCACAGCATTATGGAGAGGGCAGCGAAAAGGTTCCAGCTTCCCCTAACCACCTAGCAGTAGGACTGCTTTCTCTACGATTGCAAGGAGCCAACAATGAAATCTATAAGAGCCATCGCCATAGATTTCATTTGGGAAGAAGGAATAAAGGCAGTGTGACACCCAGCTACATTGGCAGCAGTGCTACCTAGACAGGACAAGAAATATAAGGCCACCAGATGATTCCACGGCATGCTTAGTTGCCCATCCCCAGCTGGATTCTGTCATAACACAAGCAGCGGCACTCAGAAAATCCGTCAACTGCAATAATCACACCACTTGATGGAGACGGATGCAGAATGGATAAAAACAGCAAGTGCTTTTCCACCACGGCGGCTATGACTGTCCGAGCAGCCAATTCTCTGATGCTATTAGGACATTACAACAGACAAATGTGGTCCGATATGGCTCAATAGCTAGATCTACTGCTAGAGTATGCTAAGTTTGAGGCCAAGAAAATTCTCCAGAAGGGAGAGAGGGCTTCGGCAGAGACTGACTGATGTTGAAGTTTCCTTTACAGCATTTAGGCAATTAGAGGTAGCAGCAGTACTTCACAGACCAGGTTGGCTGAAGGCAACATCTTTTCGACCAGAAATCCAGAGCAAGACTTTGGATAGCCTGTAGAACGGAGAAGACCTGTTCGGCACGCATATCGACAATGCGCTTCAAACCATCAAGTTGGATGCAGAAACGGGCAAGTCCATAGGCACCCTTCCGATGTGCAGACAGCCCTTTTGAGGAGGAAGTGTAAGAAGGGGTTCCTACTCGTATTGAGTAGGATATCAACCATACAGGCAGCAGCAAACCTTTTTAAGGTCAATATGGTTCAAAATACACACCGCAATACCAGCAGCATACAAGCAGCCAGGAAGAGGGGAAACAACTTTCCAGAGGCAGGGATTCCACCAGGAAACAGTGACCATTCCACAGTGCTGGTTATTTTCCCCAACTTCAGCAAACCACTTGGTAGCTGTAGATTCCATTAGCTCCCCCAATGGTCCAAATAGTGAGTCAGATGGGCCCTGGACAACATAGCTCGAAGAGACAACCCCAAATATTTTCAGCAAGCCTCCGAATGTACCCCAAAACTGGTACAACCTCATGTCTTCTACTGGAGACATCAACCATTCTGACAAATCTTGCAATAGAAGAGGTCCAAAGACTCCGAAGAGAATCCGTTTCTACTGGGTGTATGGAAAATGTAAGTAGATTGTTGCCCTATCTCAGATCTTTGGAAGCTCAAGAAATACCTGAGATGAGTCCTTTTGCATGGTCACCATGCAAGATATTTTGCATCTCCTCACTCATGTGAAACATAGGTCTTTGGACCTCAGGATGCATTCTTCCATATCCCGATTCACCCAAAACATCATACCCAAGGTTCAAGGTGGCTGGCACCCACTATCAATTCAGAGTTCTTCTCTTTGGTCTAAAGTCTGCTCCACATATCTTCACCAATTGTTTGGCTCCAGTGGCAGCTCATGTAAGACAGAAAGGAGTACAGGTATTCCTCTCATACATGGACAACTGCTTAACAAGCCACAGCAGATACTCGCCCCTTTCTCACTCTTCAAAAAGATGGATCTCAGTCAACAATCAATCTTCTCTCACTCCAATGTCGTCATTAACCTTCCTCTGACAAGTTCTGGATACCACAGAGAACAAGGCTTTCTCATCACAAGTGTGTGAAAACAGGATACAGCAACTTGCTCAATGGCTAAGCAAAAGAAAGTCTGTTTTAGTTTGCATGTACAAGTCACTCCTGGGGATGCTATCCTCTTGCATTCCTTTGATTCCCAGTTGTCTTCACATGCATCCATTGCATGAGGAGCTAGTCATGCAGTGGGTGCAAAGGTCCTTCGATGTCTGTCAGATTACTTCGACCGTGGCAGCATCTATTGAACGGTGGACTCAGATTGTCAACATTGCCAAGGGTCGCGCATTTTTCTCACAAGTCTCAGACTTAGTAATTATGACTAATGCGTCCTTAGAGGGCTTGTTGGTTCACCTTCAGGACCTTAGTCAGCAGGAGACGGAAGAACGTAGAAAAGGAAAAGCACATCAACTTGCTGGGGCTCAAGGCCATGGCACTGGCCCTACTTTCTTTCCTTTCCCGGATAGCACACTGATTCACGCACAGTGCCACCAACATGCATTACACAAGCAGGGAGGAACAATGTCATCCGCTCTGTCGCAGCAAGCTCAACAAATTTGAGAGTGGGTCCTACATGACCTAATAACATTGAAGGCAGAACATGTGAATAGACCGACCAATGGCTTAATGGACACACTGAGTAGTTCTGCTGCCAGTGAACTGCGAGGGACCTCAATCTGCAGACTTTAGACAACCTCTTCAATCTTTGGGGCAAATCGAACCTGGATCTATTTGCAACCAAGGTCAATACTATGCAGGCCTACATCACCAGAAAGGATCGTGGGGAATGCCAAAACTCTATGCATATGCCATCCCCAACCCCCCAAATAAAAAAAAATCCAATCCTGTTAATCCCCAGGCTCCTTAAGAAGCTAAAGAACACGGTCTGATGATACTCATTGATCCAGAGTGCCCCATACAGTTCTGGTTCACAGAACTCCTCCTTTAGGAGCAGGACCACATTCAAATGGCACCTATACCAACTTTACTTAAGATAAACCGCCAGGTACGTCACCCCAATCCAACATCATTGCATTTGTCAGCCTGGCTCCTGATTTCAATTAATTCCCACAGATACCCTGGAGGACTGCAGTGAGATCGCCGCCAAAGCAGGTACCACTAATAAAACATTTAAGCTCAAATGGAAGCGTTTGTCTCTGGTGCCAGGATAAAGGGGTTCATCATTTTACATTAACCCAGGAACAGATCTTACTATATCTTCAACTGTTGAAGTCTGGACTTGCTCACTTATCTCTCAATATGCATTTAGCAGTAGTATCCCGATTTCATAGGTCACGTAAACTAACCTCGTTGGAGAGCTAGGGTAATCAAAACATTTCTTAAAGGACTTTTCAATTCAGTAAGGGAACAAACACCACACACTCTTGGCATCTCTATCATACTGAGTCAGTTAATGAAGGCTCCATTTGAACCAATCCATAAAATAGACTTGAGGTACCTCACATGAAAGACAGCAATACTACTGCCACGGACGTTGTCGAGTTAGTGACATCCACGCGTTCACAATCACAGAACCATTCTTGCAATTCACCCAAAACAATGTATCCTTTTGAATTAATCCAAAGTTCCCATTGAACTTCCATCTTAATGAACCCATCATATTGAGGAAATTTTTTTTCAATTCGCACACTACAGTGGAAAGATCATTACATACGCTAGACATAAAGTTGTATATTCTATTCTGCTTGCATAGAACTGAGCAACTTTGCAAAACTATGCAGTTATTTGTGGCTTATGGGAACACTGCAGAAAAGATTCCCAGTGTCGAAGCAAACCATAGCCAGATGGGTGGGTTGCAACTACTACCCAATTCTGCAGCGGACAAGCAGAAACCCCTTATCACGCAAGGTTAAGGCGTATTCTATGGGAGCTTCCCCACCACAATGGCTTTTTTGCAGGTGTGCCTACCCAGTAAATATGCTGGGTGGCTGCATGGTCCAACAAGCATAGCTTTACATTACTCGCTGGAATCCTTACATGAGTGATGTGGCAGGGGGACAAGAAGTATTGTGCCATTTATTTTAAAAAGGTTAGCCATTTCTTACTGTTTCCCACCATCCGCTATAACATTGTAGTGTTGATATTTGCGAACTCTTACTTCTAACTATTCTGATTCAAGCATGTGACTCTATGAATGCTCCAATACTGGAAAAGAAAATAAGATACTTACCTGTAACTGTAGTTCTCCAGTATTGGTCTTTAATAGATTGACAAGCGACTCACTCACCTTCATAGAGGCTCCATTTATAGCTATTCTCTACTACCTCACATTTGTGCTGGAAAATCTGAAGGACTGCAGCCCCTGAGGGTTCTAAAGGGTGCAGTCTCCTAATTGGCTGAACTTTGGGTTATTCTTTAATGATTGAATAAGCTAATGAAGTGAATGTCTAACATTTACTTCTATGATGTTTTTTTTCACTATTGCTTGCTATGGCCCCACTTCAGGGAATGATTCAAGAATGTGAATGTAAGACATACCAATGCTAGTAAAGTACAGTTATAGGTAAGTAATTTATTTTCATCTCCTTGGTATTAGACAAGGCATGGAAGTGCCTAATAAACATTCGGCCCTCCTAAATGAGTTGTCTGCCAGTGTTTCCAGATACTGAGAGCTTCAGTGTATAAAAATGTATAATTTGAGAAAATTCTCAAACTTTCAAGACTAGCAGGACTACTGAACGGCAAGATCAAGCACAACATTTGTTCATATTGCTGCTGGGTATTCTGTGGCGTTGGATCTTTCATAGATTCACTTTATTGCATAATCTCCCATCATGCTGGGATCCCCATTAGTGTTTACTATAGCAGTTTTTAATACATCAACTGATATTGAAAGCAAAGAACCTTCATCAGCAATCATTAGCCAATTCATCTCACTGTGTGACCTGATTTCCAAGCAGGCTGGTGTAGTAGCTGTAGGCTACAATGCTATTCATTCTGCCTAGTAATAGACAACTGGAAATCCCCTGAACATTGCTCAGGCTCTCTTCTGGAGAAAATTCCAACCTGCAATATTTGCTTCCAGTGAGTATGATTGATCAGCCTAACCATTTCGTCACACGGGGTACATTTTAATTTCCTTTCTATTTAACCATTTGTCGGAAAATGGCTATCTATATAGTGTACCAATATAAGGGAACACTATGCAGATAGTCTAGGACAACTTCCTGTCCTTTTCTGCACTTACTGCACTTTCCTGAATGACCTTGTTGATCCTGTCTTCCCTCAACAGGTCTTCTTTGGTGCTGTTGCAATCCAGACTGGACCACCAACAAGCTTAGTTGCTGCAAGGGGTCTGGTACCCCAGGTATAGGTGCGGGGAACCTCAAGTAGGAGTCAGTGTCTCGGGACTTAATAGGAGGACTGACCTGAGCCCCAACAATCTTCACCTGGCTTGTTGTATCCTCAGAGAGCCCGATGGCCCGTGGGACAGAATACCAGATTTTGCAAACAGTGCCTGCAGATGCAGGGAAGCACCTCCTGTGCTCCCAAGGAGATCTTTCCTGGTTAAGGTGCTAGCCATTCCTCCAAGGAATTTCTGCGGGGGAGGGCTGGAGAGGGATGAGAGTGAGGAGATCCAGCTTTGTGAAGTTGGTCCAGCCGCTGCCAAAGCACAAGCAGCCTGGCAGGGTTTTGTGCCAATCTTTGGTGCAGGTCTCCAGTTCTTGCTCTCTTCGGTCAGTGTTCTTTCTTCCTCTGTTCCCAGTAGTTGAAGTCGTGACTTGATCTGCTTTCTTGGTGTCAAGGGGTCCCCCAAATACTCCATTTAGGTGCCTTAAGGGGCGTGAAGTGTAGTAGCCCATTGGCTACTTACCCTTGGGGTGACTACACCCCCTAGGTGACCACTTCTGTGTCGAGTGGGCATCACCCTGTCCCAGAATTCCACCACAGACAAGATGGTGGAATTCTCCTTTTCATGTTCACTTCAGGCAGCCCCCCTCTAGAGCTGTGCCCAGTCTGCAGTGACTAGCTAATTCCCCACCTGTCCTGGTGCCAATTGGGCCTCAGGGCAGGGAGGTTGCCTCTCCCAGGTCTGAGGGGAGCTGTGGTTGCATATTAAAGATGGCAAGGACTTTGAAGTCCCTGGCCTTGGTATGTAGATTTACTAGCCACCCTGTTGGTGGAGGTGATAGCACCTCCTGCCAGAGCAGGCATTATTTTTGACTCCGTAGAGCAAGGGCAGTGGTGTGGTTGCAGACTCCGTAGAGCACGGGCAGTGGTGTGGTTGCAGGCTGGTCCATATCAGGCAACCAGCACACTGGAGGACTAGTAGGTTTTCAGGGGACACCTCTAACATGCCCTCTGGGTGCATGTCGTCATCAATACAATACTAACATTGTAGCTGGGTCACTTGTGATGACCAGCGTCTAGTACATGTCCTAAGATGGCTACCTGGTCACTTGCAATATCTAGGAATAGAACTAGTTGTTGTAGGAGGCTGGCCTCGTTTTGTAGTGGGTACCTATGGGACACCTTATACCAGGTCCAGTTATCCCTTAGTGAAACATATGCAGTGTCTAGAAGCCAGGTAGCTGTGGATGAGTAGCCAAGGCTTATCTAGGAGACACGCAAAGCTCATGCAGTACCACTGTAGTCACACAGTACTCACACATGAAAGAAAATACTTGGTGTTACAAAAATAAAAGTACTTTTTTTTGGTGACACATACAAAAAATACCATAGGCTATACTTCCTTAGGAGGTAAGTAATACACAAATTAGTAGACTAGTATGCAAAAAATAGGAATAAAAACAGAACTGTGCAATTAGTGACAATCACAATAGTTGGAAATGGGCCTGGGGGGAGCACAAACCATATAAGAAAGTGGAATGCGAAAGTTGGTCTCTCACCTAGGCAAGTGTAGTGTGTAGAGGGGAGCTGGGAATACTGGAAAACCCCAAAGGTAAGTTCTAGAACCCACACCAGTGACCAGGAAAGTAGGAGTAAATCACAATAACATTCGCAGAACACACCCAAACGAGAGGATTAAGCAACAACCAGAAGAGACTGCAAGACAACAGTGTATTTCTGGACCAGCGGACCTGTGGAAAAAGGGGACCAAGTCCAAGAAGCACAGAGTCCAGGAAGAAGAGGAGCCTCTGCTCACCCGGATGAAGGTGCAAAAGAACCCTGAACTGGTGTAGACTGCGTTACACAACGCATTTCCAGTGGCTTGGGGAGGCTACCCCCTCCCAAGCCTGTAACACCTATTTCCAAAAGGAGGGGTGTAACACCCCTCTCGCCAAGGAATTCCTTTGTTCTGCCTTCCTGAGTTCGAGCTTTTCAAGCAACAGGAGGGCAGAAACCTGTCTGAGAGGTGGCAGCAGCTGGGGCTACCTGGAAAACCTCAGCGGGCTGCAATAGCAATACTGGGGGTCCTCTAAGAAACCCCAGAATGCATGGAATCATGCATCCAATGCTTTTAAAAAGCCTTGGGGTATGATTACAACGTGTCTGATACCAAACATGCCTATGTTCGGAATTACCATTATGTAGCTGGACATAGGTAGTAACCTAAGTCAGTCAAGTGTAAAATGGCATCCCTGCTTTCACAAAGTCAGGGAAAATGGTCCTGGAAGTTGTGGGGGCATCTCTGCTAGTGCAGGGGTGGTCTCACACACTGGTACTTTGCACCCTGCCCTCCGGCTGGAGGGCCTGCTGTAGGGGTGACTTATAAGTGACCTGGTGCAGTGTGAATGGTAGTGAAAGGGTGCTTGTACCTTTTCACGAAGGCTGCAGTGGCAGTCCTGCAGAAGCCTGTGCATAGGCTTCCTATGGGTGGGAAAATATATGCTGCAGCCCATAGGATCCCCTGGAACCTCAATGCCCTTGGTACTATATACTAGGGACTTATAAGGGGACACCAGTATGCCAATTGTGGGGTGTGCAAAGTCCTAGGCAACCAAATGTAGACGGAGAGAGCTAAGCCACTGGGGTCCTGTGAGCAGGATCCCAGTAAAAATAGTCTAAGCATACTGATAGCAGGCACAAGGTTAAAGGTAACATGCCAAAAAGAGGGTATTTTCTTACATCTACAGCCCTGCTATATCCTGTGTGTTTAAATAATTAAGAAGGGAAAAAAAACTTGGCACAAGGAGTAAGAATAAGTCATCTGATAGTCTTCTAGCTTCAGATTTCTTACCTTTAGAATTATCCCCAGGCGTCTGACTGGATCCTTAAATACTTTTGGGAGCAGTATCTGTGCTCTCCAGTAGGTGATGTACTTTGGCTGTCTGCGCGAGAAGTGACATGAGCTTGCCTATATTGGCACCACCCCATAGTGCTGACGTTTGTTTTCTAACCATTCTTGAGGTTTTTTTGTTTCCCCTCCTAGTGTGGTAGGATGTCAAGCTTCAAGCCCTGCGTCACCTGTCACCCCTTGATATTGGTGATGGAACACCACCTTGTATGCCTCTGGTACCTTGAGTGTGACCACGACCTGAAGGCCTAATCCGATTGCTGTGCTATGAACTCCAAGGCCTCGAGGGAGCGAGCCCTCAAGCTCCAAGCAGTTTGACGTGCAATGCTGTGACAAATAGAGGTATCGGTTGAGAGGAAGGTCCTGGGATCAATAGTCTGAGATCCTCATCACACTCGTAGTCAAGTTACTAAGTCCCACCACTAAAATAAGTTGGTAAAGAGATCTCCAACTTTTCGGCATCAGTCTGTCGACGAGGAAGCAGACACTTTCTAGGTCTTGCTCTATAGTAGAGCCAGCACATGGGCCAAATCTGCACGTCTGACAGTTTCCATGAATCTGAGCAACCCCCACCCAATTAATGGTACTTCATATTTGGGTGGCTTCTTCCTGGTAGTGCGGCTTTGGTCACCAAGGGGATCAGCAGGGGCCTCTTCGGCTTCTGTGCCAGAAGCGCCAGCCCAGGTGCTGGTCTGGCCATTATGAGCCATTCCTTGATCTGGACCGATGTTGGTCTTGACAGTTAAACCTTCCCTGGCAACAGTTCTGATTTCAACGCTCCAGGGGCCCACTGGTAGCACCTTCCCCATTCTAAGCTTTGATTCTGATATGGGTCCAGAAGTGCACTGCTCTGTGCCAACTTTAGCACTGACTAGACCAATGCCTTTCAGGCTGTTGCCTGAGCCCTATTCTTATGAACTACGACTCTGGGTGGAATGGGAGGGGTTGCTGGACCCTGAGGAATACCAGCCTTATGACACCTTGGACTTGGGTGAGGATCAGGGCAAAGGCAGTGGACTGGACACTTCTCCAGATACTGCCATACTTTCTTCCCTTACCCTGGGTACAGAGTATGGAAGTGTCCTTCTCAATGGTGGTGAGGAGGGTGGCCTAGGTCCTGTGTCTTTTTGCCTCCAGTGGCAGTCAAGAGGAATGTCTTAACAGAAGTGCTTCCGGTGGGAGTGTCCACAGAACTGCTTCCCCCTTCAATAAAACGCTTGCTGACATCCTGCTTGGGACTTGGTCCAAACCAAATACAGTGGCTTTTTTTAACAGTATTATCCACAACCGCTGCCCTGCACTGTGACCCAAACTTCCTCACACATCCCACCTCTGAGAGCCTAAAGCCTCCATGGTTTCGGCACTGGCCTAACCTAGACTGTCTTCGGTTCCGACAACATCAGCCAAAACATTATTCTGTACCGAACGTATCCACATTCAGATCGAAATTGTTTAGTTGCCAGAGCCTATTTTACAGACTATGGCAGAAAAGCTTGATCCGAAACAAGACTATACATATTATAAAAGTTGCCCATCCTAAGCCACAGACTTCAATAGAGGAGGATTCTAATGTACAGCCACCTCCCCAGAAGGAAAGGAAGGATATTGCCACCAGTCCAATACCTCCACCTTTACCACGGTCTCCTCCTCTTCCTTCACCACAGTATTCACACTCCCAGATGGAGTATTTAATACATCACACTTCTTTAGGGTCACCATACTCCTATGTAGATGATCAAGGGAGGTATGATACACAACAGCCCCCTGGGACACATATATTGACCCACCGGGGGGCACAAATCCTGATGACACTACATCTTTTAGTGAGCTGGTAGGTAGGGCAGCTGCATACCATCAGGTTCCTTTGCATAAAGATCCTATCACAGATTATTTTCTATTTGAAACCCTCCCTTCCACATAGGGCATCTCAATATCTCTCCGTGCTAAAAGGGGTGACTAGGCAGGCAGACAAAATTGTTAAAAATCCTGTTCGCGCCCAAGTAAAGACACCTAGCGTTGACAAAGAATATATACCAGCCCCATCAGTTCCTTCCTATATAAAAGGACCAATTTCACCAGCTTTTTTAGTAGTCTCCAGTGTTCGTAAAATAACTCTGACTTCTGGGATTGCACCTCCTCCAGATAGTCAGTTTATTGACTCTGGGAAAATGGGTGGGGATTCAAGCAGCAAACCACTGGAGAATTGCCAGCACACAAGCCCTATTAGCAAGATATGACGGGGCAGACTGGAATGCCATTGAAGATCTTGTACAGCATCTCCCAGAAGAATGTAAAACTATGGTGCAAATTAATCTCTAACAACTATGTCATATCTGCCCTTGATGCAGCGCAGACAGCTGCCAGGGGAATAAACACAAGTGTGCTATTAAAATGTCATGAATGGCCTCGTATATCTGTTTTTAAACCAGAAGTCCAACAAACAATTGTTCCCCTTTTGATCAGGAGCATGTTTTTGGTCCACAAGTAGACCAAACTCTTGAAAAGATGAAAAAAAGATGCTGATGTTGCAAAGTCTATGGGAGCTCTACCAATGCCTGGAAATAGAGGTTCCTTTCGTAAATCACCTTTCAAGCAAAGTAATAGACATGCGGCATCAGAAACCTCTACCTTTTTCAGACAGCAACTCTCACCATTCTCTTAGAGGTTTTTATAGAGTATCATGAAGAGGAAACCACTTCTGTAGGAAGTTGGCTCTGTATATACTGTATCAAAATGAGATAGTGTGCAGAGTCCAGGGGTTCCCCAAGAGTCTTGACAGAGGCAATAATAGATAATGCTACTGCTCTATTTATGGTAGTGTGGTTGAGCAGTTTGGCTTATCGGATGGTAGTGTTAACTATTTGTTGTTCACACACAAGAAATAAGTGAAAACACACTCTCAATGACTTGACTCGGGCCAATAGGTTTTTATATAGAAAAATATTCTGTTTATTTTTATAACCACAAGATTCATTTAGCAGGTAGGTACAAATAAGTTACTTTGCATAGTAATAGAAATTTGAATCAAATCAATATTGTACAGTTCATTAAAATGGCAAAAAGCTATTTTAAAAGTGGACACATTGCAATTTTTAACAGTTCCTGGGGAGCTAAGTACAGTACAGTTTCTAAGGTCAGTACCACACTTACGGGTTCAGTCTCTGGGGCATAGGTAGCCCACCGTTGTTGGTTCAAGGCATCCCCAGACACCCAGCAACACAGGGCCGGTTAGGTGCAGAGGTCAAACAGGAGCCAAAATAACGTGGGTGCCTATTGAGACGGGGTACTTTGGTTCCAGTCTGCTTGCAGGTAAGTACCTGTGTTGTCGTAAGGCAGACCGGGGGGGTGGTTTGGAGGAGTACTGCAGGGGCCCCAAGTAGGCACAAAAATCACACCCTCAGAGGCATGGGGGATGTTGGGAGCAGTGTGCATACAGGGCGTCTGGTTCTCAATAGAACTCTATGGAGGGACCCAGGGGTCCATTAGGTGCTGCAGGTAGGGCACATGGGGGGCCTCTCGGGCAAGCCACCAACTGGACAAGGGTGAGGGCCACCTGCTGGTCGTTGCTGCACCAGTGATTGATTTCTCTCAGGTGTAAGGGCTGTGGGTGCAGTGCTTCTCCAGGTGTTGGATCTCTTTGTCCTGTGCAGGTATCGTCATTCGGGTGCAGCGAGGTCAGCCCAGGGTGGACACGTCATCGGAGTCGCCTGGGGATCCTCTCTGGATAGTTGGTTTCTCTGGACATGGGCAGGGGGCGTTGGGTGCAGAGTAGTTGGGCTCACGCTTCTGGAGTGAGGTGAGAGTCCTTTTAAAGAAGGTTTCTTGTTGGACAGGCCTGCTGTCCACTGGAGTTTCTTGGTCCTCTGTGATGTATGCAGTCCCCTGGAGGCTTTTCTGGGGTCGCTGGTCCCGTAGAACGCATTGCTTCTTTTCTTGTAGCTTTTCGAAGTAGGAGACTGGCCGATAGGGATGGGGCTGAGTCAGTTGTTGTCCCCTTCTTTTCTCTTGAGTTTTCAGCTCAGCAGTCCTTTCTTGAGGTCGTCGGGAATCTGATGATCTGGCTCCCTAAAATACTAAATTTAGGTGCGTTAGGGTCAGGGAGCAGTTGCCAATGGCTACTGTCCCCAAGGGTGGCTACACACTCTTGTGCCCCCACCCTTTGGGGAGAGGGGCACATCTCTATCCCTATTGGTCCTAATCTTCCAAAGCAAAATGGAGGATCTCTCAAGGAGGGGGTCACTTCAGCTCTGTTCACCTTAGGGGTGAGTGGGTGACTCCTTGTTTTTCTCATTATCCCTCCAGGCTTACCCGAGGGGCAGGCATCTCCACAAGCTGGGGTGCCCCGGGGCATTGTTACACCAGGCTTGAGCCTTTGAGGCACACCGTCAGGTGTTAGTTCCTGCATGGGGGAGGTGTGAAGCACCGTCACCCAGGACAGGCTTTGTTCCTGGTCACAGAGTGCACAAAGGCACTCACCCCAGGTGATCAAACTCGTCTGGAATTGTCAGGCTGGCACGGACCGATCAGCCTTGCACTAGAAGTTGGGTTAACATACAGGAGGCATCTCTAAGATGCCTTCTGAGCATTTTTCAATACATCCCACACTGGCATTAGTGTGGGTTTATTGTGCTGTAATGTTTGATACCAAACTTCCCAGTATTCAGTGTAGCCATTAAGGTGCTTTTGAGTTCGTAATGACAGACTCCCAGACCATGTACTCAATATGGCTACACTGCACTTACAATGTCTAAGAATGGACCTAGACACTGTAGGGGCATAGTGGTCATGAGGCTAGGCCCTCACCTGTGGTATAGTGCACCCTGCCTTAGGGCTGTAAGGCCTGCTCGAGGGGTGACCTACCTATGCCACAGGCAGTGGTTTGTGGGCCTGCCACTCAGAGGGGAGTGCCATGTCGACTTTGTCTTTTCTCCCCACCAGCGCACACAAGCTGCAAAGCAGTGTGCATGTACTGAGAAGGGGTCCCTGAGGGTGGCATAATACATGCTGCAGCCCTTGGGGACATTCCCTGGCCACAGGGCCCTTGGTACCAGGGGTACCTTTTACAAGGGACTTAACTGTGTGCCAGGGCTGTGCCAATTGTGGAAAAAAGATAGTTTTAGGTAAAGAACATTGGTGCTAGCGCCTGGTTAGGGTCTCAGCACACTTCCAATCAAAGCTGGCTTCAACTCTAGGCAAAAAGTGTGGGGTGACCATGCCAGCAGTAGCATTTTCCTACAACTCCAAAGGTAGAGGAAGAGGTGTCTCCACTCGTAGCACCCATTCTACCTCAAAACGGTGACTCTCCTCATTCCCCCCCACCCCCAAATCATATGTTGGATGTCTACAGCTATGTTTTCCCAGCTGGGAAAATAAAACAGATCAGTAGGTGTTGGACATTATCCAACATGGTTATTGCCTGGAGATCATGAGCACACCTCCAAATATACCACAAAGAAATAAAAAACTTTCTCTTGAACATTTACAATTGTTAAATTAAGAGGTACAGGCTCTCCTTCAAAAAGGAGCAATAGAGTTGGTCCCCAGTCATCAAAATGGAAAAGGAGTTTATTCTCCATTTCCTAATTCCCAAAAAAGATGGATCCCTTCGTCCAATCCTAGATCTCAGACCACTCAATACATTCTATCAGATCATTTTCAAACGATCACTCTACAAAATGTAATGCCACTATTGCAGCAAGGAGACTTCTTATCTGCCCTAGAGCTAAATGGTGCTTATTTCCCCATCCCAATACATCCAGCACACAGAAAATCTCAGATTTTTCAGAGGGCAGATGTTACCAGTTCAACGTTCTCCCATTCGGTGCAACATCTGTACCTCTAGTATTCATTAGATGCCTTACAGTCGTCGCAGCACATCTTCGCAGATAAAGCGTTCATGTTTTCCCATATCTGGATGATTGGCTGCTCAAATCCAGATCCCTTTAACAATGTCTGCAGCATACACAAACTATCTACTACAGCAGTTAGGGTTCTCCATCAAGATAAAAAGTCACACCTGCAACCATCTCAAATACAGCCCTGTTTAGGACATGTTCTAAACACTCATTTAGGGTTAACCTACCCCAATGCAATCAGAATTTAGAATATAACTGTTGAATCAAATACACCCCATTCAACGTATTCTAGTACAAGCAGTCCAGAGAATTCTAGGGATGATGGCATCTTGTATTGTAATAGGGCCACATGCATGTGCGTGCTGCAGGAGAGTCTGGCTAGTCAATAGTCTCAAGCACATGGTCATTTACATGATGTTGTGTTGGACAGCCGCACCCACTTTTCTCTGCAATGTTGGAACACACAATCTAACAAAAGGGCGACCATTTCTAAACCCTGTTCCCCAGCTCACTCACCGTTGACACCTCCATACATGTTGGGGAGCCCATCTCCTCAACCTCAATACAACGGACGTGGGACAGCAAAAAAGCTCTACACATAGATTACTTTGAGCTCCATGCACTTCACCTAGTGCTCAAAGCATCCCTGATTCACCTCCAGGGCAAGACTGTTCTTGTCTGGACGGACAATACAAGAGCCATGTTCTAGTTACAAAAACAGGGGAGAGGGGTGGCACTCTACAGTTCTCTGCTAGCTCAGACAATCTGACATTTGACGATACGACACAGATTCATCTGTTAGCAGAATACCTCCAAGGGATGGACAACAATCTTGCTGACCTACTTAGCAGAATAAGGCAGCACGTCCACGAATGGGAACTCCACCCTTGGGTACTACAAAAGTACTTCCGGCGGTGGGGATTTCCTCACATAGATTGTTTGCAGCAAGCAACGCAAAATGCCCAGGCTTCGTCTCCAGACTCCCACACCCCCTTCCAAAGGCAATGCTGTATAAATCAATTGGTCCGGGATATTTGCTTACACTTTTCCACCTTTTCCCTCTTCCCTTTGTGGTGAGGAAACTGAGACAATCCTCGTTCACCCTCATTCTAGTGACTCCCACGTGGGCACATCAACCATGGTTCGCAACACTACTTGAAGTCTCAGTAGTTCCACACCAGAAGCTTCCCCCACGCCTTGAACCTTCTCACCCAGAACCATGGAGAAATCACACCTGAATCCCAAGTAACTCAACCTAAGATCATAGTTTGGATATTTGCGTTTAGCTCCTGAGTGGATCACCATTTTTATGGAAGCACGCAAGCCCACAACCAGAGCATGCTACACTGCTAAATGGAACAGGTTTGTTATTTATTGTCAAAACAAATTGACCCGTTTAATGTACCTATCTAAGATATTGTTTGCTATTTGTTATACTTGCAAACTTGTGGTCTAGCATATTCTTCAATATGGCTGCATTTGGCAGCAATAGCAGCTTACTTCAAACTAGGCAACATGTAACACTATTCAAATTTCATTTATGGAAGGTCTTAAAAGGGTGTGTGGCTAAGATGACAGACGCCATAAGCATAGGCTCTGTCCCGGGCCCACTAAAACATCCTGATCGGTGCTCCCGGGGAGGCAAAAACTGGCGGCGCTGACCGGCAGGAACCGACTGGCACGTGGTGCGAAGACTGGGAGAGACTGCTGCGTCCCTGAGGATCTCTGACGCGAGGTAGGCCTTGCTGGTCGCTGGAGCCCGGGACTCGAGTGCGTGCAAGACGCAGTGGGGCGGAGCCCTGAAGAGCACTGCGAGCAAGCAGACTGAAATCACCAGGCGTAGGGGGGTGCAGTGAGTGGTGGGGGTGGGGGAGGGGGAGGTTTTGTCAGCAAGGGGGGCTGTCACCAGCTGGGAGGCCCTCCTTCTCAATTCCCCCCCCCTCCAAGTGATGCAACCTTGATGGAAATAAGGCGTCGCTACTGTCACAGGAACAATTTAAAGCAGCGCTACGGAGATTCCTACCCACCCCTCGTCGATACTTAAAACTTAAACTTCATACTTGTATAGCGCACTACTCACCCGTTAGGGTCTCAAGGCGCTGTACGCATACACTCCTGGGCAACCTCCAAGGTGAAGCCAGGCATCCCAGCGCTGTTGGGGCCGTTGTGGAGATTAAGCAAGCTATTGCCCAGAGTTAGAGTGGGACCCATGAATTAGATTAAGCACCAATGCGAGAATTATCAGGTCCGAGGAAATTGAGCCCAAGACCTGCAGAGGCGGGAATTGAACCCTGGTCCCGGACCAGATTTCTGCATCAGGGTCTGCCGCTCTAACCATTGAGCCACACTTCTCCACTCTAGTGGATACTCCACTGTTACAGGGAGTGCACCCAGGAGACCAAAGGCCTGACAGTGGTGCACCATCCGCCATAGCTAACTGAATAGGGCTCAAACACTAGCCCATAGAGGAAACAGTGTGGTTTATTTGATCACCTGATTTGGGCACTGGAATGTCCCAAATGCCACAAAAATAAGACTAAGCCGCTCTGACAGTTTTACCGGCGCTGAGACTGATTAACCTTGTAGAAAGGAGGGGTGCTTCTTGGATTCTGGGCTTCCCTACCTGTGGTGGCCGCTGCGGAGTGGCCTGTTCCGCACAGAGTTCGCCCATTGGGTCGTGGGTGCAGATCCCCTGGAGAAACCTGGCGCACAGACCACGCACTGGAGCACCTACCCAGAACACAACAGAGAGATCCTGCTCTGAGACCATGGCAGGGAAATCCAAGGCAGCTCAGGCCCAAGAACGTCCTGTACCTGCGGCGCTCCCGGACAGGCAGCAAACAGTGCCTGGTCTGCAATCCCTGGAAACCACGTTACAAGCCCACTCTGCCCAATTTAAGAAAATCTTGCAAGCGATCATGGACGCTAAATCTTCACTTGAAAACAGAATAGACACAGTATCCCAAGACCTCAATCTGCTAAGGGTAGATCACCAGAATCTGGTGGAGTCAGAATAGTGGAAGACACGATGAACCCAATGGTTGCAGAGAACCAGAAACAAATTCAACGCTTGGACTCTGAGGTAAAAGCCCTTTGGAGACTTGCTGAGGGCAGGTTGCGTCGCAATGTACGCTTTTTGGGATTTCCCGAAAGATCGGAAGGGCAAAACTCTGAGCTATTCTTGGAGCAGTGGCTGATCAAGGAAGTACTGCATGGTGCCTCATAAAAGTTTCTCTCCGTGGAGATGGCACACAGATTCCCGGGGAGACAACCGGCTCCAGGACTACAGCCTAGACCGATGATTGCACGTTTCCTTATTTATAGATACCGTGATGCGATACGTCAACATTTTCGCAATTAAGGACCCATTCAATACGAGGGGACCTCCATCACTGCCTACCCGGATTTTACCCAGGAAGTACAGCGGCAACGACACTCTTATTTGAAAATTAAACAGCGCATTCGAGAGCACAATATTAAGTATGCCCTGATGTTTCCTGCTAAACTAACAGTAATCTCGGATGATCTAACCCATGTGTCACCACCCCAGAGGACACATGGATGCACGCCAAGGGCATGGCACAAACTCGGGCAGGAGATGGTGAGGTATGCCTCCCGTCGCCGGCAAGAGGAGACCCAGGAAGCGCTCAAAGGCGCAACCCACAGTAAAACAAGCTGCGACCGAAAGAGCAAAAGTGTTGAAGGAGATGTCTTTACACACACACAACTCCTTCAGAGTGCTACAAACTAATCCAAGCGTCCACACAGACTCAGACTCTGGTAGCTCCGGCTCGACGGTTTTGGAGGCGCTGAGGGGGTCCGGCATTCACGCCCAGATCTGCAGATACACTGTGATATTCTAGAGGGGGGAACGGTGGGACTGCTACATTCTTTTTATGTGCTCTTTGGCACTACAGTGGTCATGGGATTAACTACGAAAGGAATGACATTGCTTTCATAGGTTTCAGCCGATTAGCCTTTTTTTCCCCTTACACTTGTAATGCATTGCCTTGGGCCCTGGGGACAGGGCGACTAGGTACCCTGGGAGCACAGATACCCTCTCCTTTTGCTTCAATGTTGGGGGCTCCCTATAAGGGCCACCTCCAATGACTGCCATGACTCCCCGGATGGTATCCCTATGGATAGTTTTTCGATGCTAGAAGTGCGTTGTTTTTTGTTATCATGGATGTCAGTCCACAGTTTATGGGGGTTTGTAGGGGTGGGTAGAGGTTAGGAATGGTTTTGTTTATCTTTACTAGGCCTATCTAGATTGCAAAGTATATCCTTACAGCTGTTAGTTTACAGTAATTCTCAGAAATGGAGTAGCACAACTTGTGGTGAAGCTGAAACCCGTAACACAACACACAAATATTTTACAACAGGATGCAGACTAGGGTGCATTCTGCGCTATGCATGAATACAATATAATCACGTGGAACGTGTGGGGTATGGCAGCGCAGGGCAAGAGACACCGAATTTACACTTAACTCAAACGTCAGAATACACACCTATTGGAGGCAGATCTGGGGGCGCTGGGGAGGACAGATTATAGGCACATCATTTTTGGCCTATGCGAGGGGGGTATTCGTGTGGATAGCACAAGGGGTGCCATACGTCCAACACACAGGATAGATCGGGGGGCAGATATATAGTGACAGAGGGAGTTAGACAGCAAACAACTTAGGGATATATGCCTCTAACAGCACGTTGTTCGAATTTCTACACACACTAACTCCAGCGCTTCTGGTGAATCCCGCAACGCCAGCCGTAAGGGTGGGCGATTTTAATAGCACACCGGATGTATTGATGGATCGATCTATACCACCCCCAGGGAGGTCGACACACAGGGGCGTCACTGGCCCACCGTTGCTGCGGGCAGGAGACATGAGACTGCACGACATTTGGCACATTGGACCTCCCACACACAGAATACTCATTCTATTCTGCACCCCACAAGGTACACAAAAGGATAGATATTTTGTGGGGGACCCCAGATACATGCTCTTTAAGGACTCTGAGTACTTGGCCAAACACTCTGATTATTCCCTGCTAATGTTGACAATGCAATGTGGTAGGAGATGCCCCGCGATCCCCAATGGCGGCTGCAGGTGGAGGCCCTCCAGGATCAGGCATTTAGGGACGAATTAAACACAACAATAAGACAGTACTGGGAAACAAACAGTGGTTCTACAGAAACAAGAACGATGGAGTGGGACGCACATTAGGTTATTGTCCGGGGTCATTGTCTATTGGCCGCGTGGGGAGTGCAGCGCACCCTCCATGCAGAGGTCGCCAAGCTGGAGAAGGAAATGAGAGTTTTGGAGGTTGCGTCGGCTCAAAATGAGGCGCCATTTACAGAGCTCAGCACATGAAATACGAGGAGGAGGACCTACAGCTTTGCCGGCATGATTATAAATACCACCTGGTGTGCTTACAATCAGAAGGCGACAGATTGGGGAGACTGCTGGCATAGCTCCTTCGTGAGGACTGTCAGGCTCCCATTGGGGCTACACGCTTAGCTGAACTATGGCCACCAGCCAGGAAGCGATTAACAAAGCATTTAATGACTACTATACGGGCTTGTATGAGGGGCAAACCACATGTAACACTCAACAATTGGGGACCTTCCTCGGGGGGCACCCCTTGCATGGTTGTTACAGCTAGACAAGGAAACATTAGAGGCTCCCCTAAAGGCGGAGGAGCTAGATGTGGCCATGGCACAGATGTCCTGTAATAAAACATTATTCAAAACATCTGAAACGCCACCTATTGGTAGTATTCGAGGAGGCGTGGTCTCGCAATCTGCTCCCACCTTCGCAAAAAGAGGCGCTGATAGTGGTCCTTCCTAAACAGGGCCGGGACCCGACAGATGTTAGGTCATACAGACCACTTTCTCTCCTAAACTTAGATTGCAAAATCCTGGGTAAAGTATTGGCAAACAGGCTTGCCCCCATGATACACACCTTAATACACGAAGACCAGAATGGCTTTATCCCAAAACTCAATACATTCCTAAATAGCCGCAGGTTGCTTAGCGTCATTGCGGATACTCTGCCGGGGGTATATGATAATGTGGCAATGTCATTAGACATCGAGAAAGCATTTGATATGCTGAGCTGGGACTTCCTGTTTGTTACCATGCATGATATGGGGTTCGGCCCCGGCTTCATATGCTGGGTGCAGACATTATATGCTGAACCCAGGGCTAGGGTGAAAACGGGAGGGATCATATCCAATAGCTTCCCTATTAACAGAGGAACTAGGTAGGGATGTCCACTGTCTCCCTTGCTGTTCGCCATCGCGATTGAAACATTGGTGACTAGGTTGCGGGCGGTGGAGGAGCAGTTGGGGGGTGTGCCGATCTGGAATGCATCACATTTCTCTATATGCGGACGATGCATTGATATATCTGGAAAGAGGGAGTGAGACGATGCCTTCGGTGATATCCCTACTAGATGTTAATGGGAGTATATCTGGATTTGTGGTGAACTGGGACCAATCTTGTGTGTTTCCCCTGATTGAATGGCCTCTGGGCGCGAGGGAGGAGGCTCCTGCGGGACGTCTGAGGTGGTGTTTTGACACATTCAAGTACTTAGGAGTTCCTATTTATCATAAACCTGGGGATCTGAGAGATGGCAACTTGGGTTGAACGCTGAACTCCATGAAGGGGTCTTTGCGCTTTTGGTGCTTGCTGCCGTTGTCACTGTTGGGCAGAGTGGCGGTGGCGAACATGTTATTACTCCCCCGTCTTCTTTACTATTTTGCGGCATTACTGATCGTAGTGCCCAAAAGCTTTTTCCGCATACTGAATACACTACTCGGACTCATATGAGGAAAGGGCAGGACTCGAGTAGCACTCACCACCCTACACAGACCATTAAGTGATGGTGGGCTCGGCTCCCCCAACTTCAAACTTTATTTTGCTTCAGCGCAACTACAATGGATATTAAACTGGATACACAGACCTGAATCAGCAGAATCTGTATTGCCGCTGCTCACATGGCTGTCGAATAACTTGGTGAAGTGGGCCACTGGCAACCCCTTAATGATAGCTGCACATGAATACTGGAAACGGTATGTACAAAAAAGCCGCACGAAGTCCCCATACTCTCCCCTCATTCCCTTGGGACAACTTCCGGGAGGGGCCGACACACCCAGAGCGTACTCCGCTGCCGCTTGGGCAGAGGCAGGAATACTAACAGTAGGAGACTGCTTTGAGGACAGTGTCTTGATGTCATTTGAGGCTATACAAGAGCTCAAGTCGGTGGGACCAGGTCAATTCATAGCATACTACTGTATATGCCATCTAATTAGGAAGGTGTGGACGTCAGGCGACCAAGAACCAGCTATCTCCCCTGCACTACACCACATGTTGCTGTATGACAGCCAAACCAAAGTCATAACAAATTTATATAAAGTTTTTAGAAGATTGCCCGAAATTGGTCTAGAAAATGTAAGAGGGCGGTGGAACGCTGTTCTCTTGAACCATTTATCTCCTGAGGATTGGTTGCAGGCCCTCTGTCACGCTCGACAGGTGTCGAGGAACCCTAGATTCCCGCTACACCCAATTCAATTATGTACACCAAACGTACCTATCACCATCCTGGTTGAGGCACATATTCCCTGTGTCCAATCCCTTTATGCCCCCGCTGCGGCTCCCAGTCAGCCCACTTCTATCATATGGTATGGGAGTGTGGTCCTGTAGAGGAAGTGTGGCGGGAAGTAGTAGCTGATAGCTCAGAAATAACGGATCATCTATTTCCGCTAGAACCTAAATCCTGCTTATTGGGTGTTAGATTCAGGGGGAAAAAAAAAACATTCATTAGTTTGCAGACCTAGCACTCATAATGTACAAAAGATTGATTGTAATGAACTGGAAGGCCCCTAAAGCACCAGAACTAAAGACGTGGCTTGTCTTGACATTGGGCTGGGTACGCATGGAGCATCAAGTTCTACGCAGACTGCGGGACAGAGGCCAAACACACACGGGAAGTGACGCTTGGGAAACATTTGTCACTAGACTAGAGGTTAAGAACGATGAGCGTCTGCCATGAATTTGATAACTTGGAACACACATATTGGAGAGAGCATTTCAACTATGCGAAATGCACTCACTTCCTACATTGTCTGCTCTTCCCCCTCGCAGCTCGATAATTACATAGGTACCTGGAAGTACCGAGCTCCGAGCGCATAGAAAGGCAACCCCACAATACACCCAACGAGTGCACATAATAAAACTGATACTGGACCAGTGCAAAGTAAGGGCTAAACGGTAAAAGCTGATAGGAAAGCAGACATACCCCAAAAACATCACAGGGTCACGTATTCAAAATAACGGGTGAGATAGTTGATAAGTCAGGGCTCGCATGTTCCATGACAAACAAACATCTGGGGTACACCCTATACCACGCGTTACCTCAATGCACCCCACCAATACATGATGGTTGGAAGGGGGGGAGGGTAGTAGACTCCATTAGAAGGTTGCTGTCCATAGTACCACCAAAAACTCTTGATACAGTTTACTAAAAAATTGCAAATCCTGCTATATGGAACTATAACTAGGCTGTTGCTAAATCATCATGTTATTACAGATCAGCTGACATCCTGTTCCTTCATTAACTGAATTTATTATGTATCTGTGCTGAAAACAATAAAACAGAGGTTTTGAAAAACAAATGGAAGGTCTTGAGTGATTCTGCCCACAGTGCCTCCAGCACCAACATGAAATCTTAATATTGTGCTTACCAGACTTATGGGAGCTCCATTTGAACATTTATAAATGTCCAATTCAGTTTCTTTCTTAGAAAGTAGCTTCGCTAAGACGTGTGAGAGAAATCCAGGCATTAACCTTAGAAGAACCTTTCTTCCAGATATAAAGATAGGATATTACTTCGTGCTAACCCAAAATTTGTTCCAAAAGTGGTTTCCACTTTTCACTTAACTCAATTGGTTGAGTTACCAGCATTCTATCCTCAACCTGATTCAGTTGCTGAAAGAGTTCTACATACCTTAGATGTCAAAAGATCATTAATGTACTATATTGATAGAACTAAAGATTTTCGTAATACTAAACTACATTTTGTGGCGCTTTCTCCTCCACATAAAGGTAATGCTGTATCTAAAGCAGGTATACTAAGATGGATAATTAAATGTATCCAAACATGCTATATTAAAGCTAAAAGAAATTTACCCATACCTCCTAGAGCACACTCCTAGTTAAATAGGTGCATCTATGGCTTTCTTGAGAAATATATACCAATTAGTGATATCTACAAAGCAGCCACATGGACAAATCTACACACATTTAGCAAACATTGTGTGGATGTCTTTGCAAGGCAACAAATGTTGGACAAGTTGTGCTGCATACTCTTTTTCAAACTGCAACACCCATGAGTTAGCCACTGCTTTTGGAATGGCACTCCTTTACAATCTATGCAGAGCATGTGTATCTACAGCCTCACATTCCCATCGAACGTATTGTTACCTACCCTGTAAACATCTGTTTGTGGCATGTTGTGCTGAAGATTCCTTTACACACACCCACCTCCCCAGACACCCATGGCTGTTGCAGTATTCTTTTACACTTCTCATGCATGAACATCTCTAACTCTATACTTACACTCCATTCTCACCCGACTGCTGGAAAACAATCTAACAATGAAGTCCATGACCATGGGCAGTATCACCAAAAAGAGGAGTCACTTTACCTCATGGCTATCTTCTTCAAAGAACCTTGAATTTGTCTGGACCCAACACTAGATTGCAGAAGTATGCATAGCATGTGGATCTACAGCACTACATGCCTGGAACAGATGCTTACAGGGTAAGTAACCTAATCCTTTCTTCCCCCAACCTGTCTCTGCAGTCTGTTAGCACTGTCGGTCTTGGGCTGCTATTCCCACGCTCTATAGGATTCTGTAGTGCAGGTGCTGCCAACGGTCCTGGGCAAGGCCTGTGCTTTACTCTCCTTGGCTGTTGCCTACAGGAGGAACGCGGCTAAGTTCACAATTGAATGTGGATTAAAAACGACTAACTTAAATGGCAGTGCAGTTTCAACAGTGGCCTTACAACAGCACATCTGATCGAGGATGACTCGCTTTTCTGGGGATGTCCAGGCATAAATTATAGACGTGTCCTTTAATGGCTCCATCTCCGCTTTTGTAGGCAAAAGCGGATTCAGCGCTGAAGCACTTACAGGACAGTAGGACTACAACTAGGTTTGAGCCCCCCACCCTGAAAGGTTAGTCTTCTTAATCAAAGCAAAGCGTTTTTTTTTTTGTACTGCAGAAATGCTGAGCTCACATATTTGAAGGTGCAATCATATGAGAATTAAGAAAAAGGCTGCTCTGTAAACTATTTGCCTAGGATCACACAATTTGAGACCCGTTTACGGGTCAAGTACATTACTATTTGGTTGAGTAGATTTAAGTTACTCGATCTGCAGGTCTAGTAACATTTTTATGATTTTTTTTGTTAGCCCTGTCTTGGTATTCCGGCTCCGCTTGTTCCACGAACAGTCCTTTACGGGCATCAATAGTGCAGCCCAGTACTTAGGAATGCAGGGGACAGCCAGCCCTCCCATATAAACCCCCCTTTGTAGTTTAGGAAGTGCAATACAGAGTCTTGCCCATTATTGCTACTGGGAGGGACTGCCACAGTTCCATGTCCCTGTATAACCTGCCTAGCTGCAGGGGAAGGTTTTCCCTAAGGAATTCTTCTGGATCTCGGTGATATAGATGCCCAGATTATTGAACGATTCTTGGACTTGTTGATGGGCTGAGGTGGGGGTTGGCGAGGCGGACACCCCTGCTGCATGTCCCGCTGTAGGGCAAAGACCCTGGATAGTGTGGCATTGACTTGGAGTCAGCAGGGAGACTTGGAGAAGTTGCACCTAGGCACAGAATTTTCTACTGAACCCCACTCTATTTAGGGCTGCAAATCTATAGTTCCACTCAACACTGCCAAATGCCATTTTGGCATCCAGGCCAAGGAGCCCACAGCCTGTTCAAAATACTGTACTTTAGTCATGTGTAGTACCTTGTACAGGCATATCTTGTTTAGGCGTGTGTTCTTGTGGGGGCATAAAGCCTGCCTCGTTTGGGTGAATTATTTGTGATCACTGATCGCAACCTAGACTCCAGGGCCTTTGCCAGCACTTTGCTCTATTAAATCAGGAGGACAATGGGCGTGCAGGATCTGCAGTGTGTTGATAGCTTGCCCCTTTTCGTAAATCCTACTATGGTTGCGGCCCTTGGGTAGTTACTCTTTGCCCCTTGCAGCTCGGAACATGGCTAATATGTGCTCTGACACTTTGTCATGCGTTCTTGGAGCTCCGAGGTAGACTGTTCGATCCTGCTGCTTTACCTGATTGTAGGTCCTGCATCACACTCGCTATATCCTCAACACTCAAGTCCCTGTCCAGAGCATCCCTGCCCTCATTAAATTCTTGGGAGGGTTAAACATCTCAGGAGGTCTTTGGGGTCTTTCAGTTTCCCTCCCCAATGGGATCACACTCTAAGATTGCTTCCACCTTTTAGTTCACCTTTCTCTTTGGTCCTTTTTTGTGTCCATTTATGTCCTAGTCCCTGCCTACATGGGGGACAAATGCTGGCACTTCAAAGCTCTGAATCATTCTGAGGAGCTTGGATGACTGGGTAGGTCAGACTGACCATGGCACTCTTCAGTTAAATTGTCTTGATAGAAGAGCGGACAGCATCTATGCGATTTCCCCCAAGGGGCCCCATGTACCTGACCTAGGAAGGTATGAAGAACTCGTAGGGGAATGTTCTACCTCTGCTTCAGCATGAGCAGTTGGTCACTTTAGCCTACGTCTTGCATGAGTGTGGCTCGTCATTGACACGCACCTGAAACTCATGTTTTTTGATGGTGGAAAATGTGGTCACTACTAGTGCCCACTGAGTGTTTAACTTATCTTGTTTTATGTTGTTTGATTAGGTCTCCACATTCAGAACTTTGATTCAAACTTAAGATTTCAGTTTTTCTATATTTTGACTCTTAGTGAGGGTTAGACACAACAAACAGGTCCTGAAGAATCGCCACCTGATCCGTGTGACTATTAGGTGAGAAACATGTGGACCATGATTAGCAGTTCTGTAATGTAGGGAATAACCACACAATTCCATAATATCAATCTCATCAGAATGGCAGACATAGTTAGTTGTTGGTAGGGAACCAGATCATTGTTTTCTGTATTTCACCTTTTTTGTTTTTAACCTTGGCAGGGGTGCCAGGTTGTATAAAAGATAGTTTTCTTGGGCACCTTTAGCCAATTTTAGTAGTTTAACCAGCCCCCTCCCCCCCCAGCCACTCACTACTGGCATTCTTTCTTAAAAAGAACGCTGGTAAAGAGCCCTCTAACAGGGCCTGTCAGGCATTGCAGTGGTTGCTTGACGGGGCGAATGGCCCGATAATGAAACATGCCACCCAATGGTGAGTGAGGGCTACTGTTAACATAAACCTAATGCATATGGTGACTGTAAAGACCCCTACCTTAATTGGTGGAATGGATTCCTTTCTTTTGGAACAGTGCATCTTTTTTCCGTTATAGAGCTTTGCTGTCCTCCTCAAACATAAGGGTCTTAAGGCATACACCCCCTTAAAGTACCCAGCAATAGATTCTGCAATAGTGTAATTTGTCACCTGGGTCACTCCATTTGTCTCCACAATCTCCCTGGCCCAACTTTGCCCCAGATCCCATGTTGCGCCACACAAGTAGATTGGCCTTGTCCCCTATGTCGTATAGCCTGTGCTGGGTTGTTAGCACATGAACACGGGCATGATGTTCCACTAATGTTATCAAGTCATGCTGTTCAAGATGCAATTGGTGTTGAAGGCAAGTCTGTCGACTTGAAGTGGCGTGCTTTCCAACATTATCTAGTGAAACAAGCTTCCCTGATGCTTCACTGCTTGGATGTCAAGCACTCTTTGGAGAATTGCAAAGTTCATATTCAGGTTTAACTAGGTTTTATCTCAAATAAGGGAGAACACAAGTATGCTATTAAAGAAGCTGTCAGACTTCGTAAATTGGTCCCTCAGTTTTGTGCTGGTTCATCTTCCAGACATGCAAACTTATGAAGCAGACACCGTAAGCAGATGCACATCAGAAAATAAATGATGTTTCGACCTGGATCATGTCTTCAGCTAGTGTGATCCCCTTCATGTCTTTTTGCGACTACAGAAAGTGTAGACTACTGAATTTTTGCATCCAGATTCAGAGAGTCCAGGACAACAGGGAATGTAGTTGGTCATGTTTCCTCTGGGGCTACTTCTCGTTCCCTCTCCATAGTTGAAATGAATAAAATGATTTTCATACTTTTCTTTGGGTTGCTGTTAATTACCTTCGGAACACTCCTATAGTTTTTTTTTTTTTGGTCGGAAGGACTTAAGGTCTCATGTTCTCAAACATTTTGTTATCTATAAATAGATACACCTGCACCTAAAAGTATGTATCGTTCTGTATAGTAGCCTTCATATTGTTAGATCCAAAAGCTAGTAATATACTGCAGGTTAAACCTAGAGCTCATTTGAGTAGAGAAAAGCATCAAACTAGGGATCAGTGTAACCCTTTATGTAGGTTACGACTAGTGTGAATGTGCAAGCATAGCAATTACCTTTATGTAACTTGTTCAAGGTAATTTCCAGCAACTTTTATCCCCATTCCTGACTTGCTTTTCTATATATGAACAAAGATATACTACACTTGTGAAGTTAAGCTTACATACTTGTAAGCCTGGATCTTTAGCAAAAATCATGAACCCTCCCAGTATCGGGTAAACCGAGAATTTAAAACATTGCTTGGAATAAATTTGATACTCTTCACAATTAAGGATTAACTGGAGTTTAGCTGCCTGTGCCTTGTGCGATAGCTGTCAGCTTGGAACCTTAAAGGCATAGCTTTTATTCAGCCTCTGTGATCTGGTGGCTGTGTATGCCTGCCTAGTACTAAGTCTCATATTTTTTTATTTTTTTTTATGAAAATGGGTTGGACATTTTAATGTTTTCTGATTACCATTACAGGCAACGATTTAAAATGATGTTCAATACTTCCTGGTATGACAGAAAATATAAGAATGTGTCAGATTTGTGATAAATAATTTATAACATTTTTCGAATACTTTTTCATGTAAAAATGTTTTAGGATTTCCCATGGAGGAATATGTTGTGTTTATGAATTGCTACAACAAGGTGATGGATGGCATGCTTAAATTAATCTTGGCCACGGACAGTCGTTTGGGCCACATCCCCCATCCATTGTTTTTCATCCATTATGCCACCTCAGTTTTGACTCTGCTCCTGTGGGAGTAGTCCAGCCCAAGCCAGATCTTCCCTGAAACTGGAATAGAAGCATTGTATGACTTTTTTGCCTGATAAAAGCTCATCAGCCAACTATAGCTTTATTCCATTGGCATTGAGCACTGTACCCTCGTCTGGGCATTCCCGTCCCACTTAAGGCGTCACCTGCTGCAAGGTGATGGATGGAATGCTTGAATTCATATCAGCACTAACGGTTTCTGGGGACTACATCTCAACCTATCTTAAAACCTATTTTGCCCTTCATGCCACCTCAGTTTGGACCCAGCCATATACAAATCACTCTTGACCCTGCTCCAATGGTAATAAGTCAGTCCAAACTGCCAAGCTCGTCTCCCTGAACCGGAATACAAGCAACATAGGACCAGTTTCAACTGCTCATGAGTTGAGCAAAGGCCAGAATCAGAAAGAACCAAGAATACAAACAATCTTCTTGTCCATGGTTGAAATTTAAGAAACTGAATATTTTTGTAATTAGGTGATTTATTTTATTCTTTCCTACAGCTGTAAAAACACGGACTTCTAGACAGAATGGTGTTGGTGATTCTCAAGCTCTTCCTCGTATGACTGATTTTGTGGAGGAACAGATGACTACAAATCGAAGCAGTTTGCAGACTCAAGGTACATTTGAGGAATACCTTGTATAGTAGGACCTCCATGTTAGCAGTTTTATTTCCAAGTCTATTGAATGTTTGTCTGAATTCGGGTTACTAGCTATAATTTAACTGTCCTAATTGTTCCTGAACGATATACCAAATGCCTTACCTTTAGAAGCCATGTCTCATAGCAGAAATTATCTTACCCCCGTTGCATCCTAAATGTACTCTGTGACTAAGACCATCTGTAGGAAGTGGGCCTGTTGTGTGGTGAGCACCTATGGTGTTATCACCTTATACCATGTCCAGGTATCCCCTATTAGTGAGGTGTAGTCCGTGTCTAGAAAGCCAGGCTTTCTAGGGGTACCCGTGAATGAGGAGCCAAGCCTTACCTAGGAGACATGCAAAGCGTATGCTATACCACTGTAGCCTCACCCCTCTTACACACATAAAAGAACCACAGTGTTACCAAAATAAAGATACTTCATTACGGTAACACAATTCTCAAAATACTATGTAGGCAATACCCCAACTGGAGGTAAATAAACACTGTATCATATACACATTAGGAGTAAGGAATTTGCATAAAAGGCAAAAGAAAACTGTATTAAGAACTGAAGGCTCTGGGAGGACCAAACCATATACCAAAAGTGGAATGCGTAAGTTGGACCCCCATCCAAAGAAGTGGACAAGGGCTTGCCGTCTTCCAAGTTGGACAGCTGGTGAAGAGAGGACAAAGGGGACCACTCCAGACCACCACCTGTAACGCAGGATCCACACAGGCGGTCATGGTTGCAGTTGGTTTCCTCCAGATGCAGGGGAGTGACTCCTTCACTTAAAGGGATATACCTTCTTCCTTCTCGTGCAGACTAAAGACTTGTCACCCTCCGAGGACAAAGCCGGGGAAATGTTGCAGGAAGGAGCTGTGAAAATGTTGCAGTCGTTGCTATGAATGCAGATTCAGTTCCTGGATTTTCCAGTTGCAGTTCCAATGGCCAGAAGATGAAGTAAACGATGCAGAGGAGTCCTGCTGGAATCTTGCACGTTGAATCTGTGGACCCACCCAAGAGAGAGACCCTAAATAGCTTAGCAAGGGGGATTGGTCACCTATCAGGGTGACCACCTATCAGGAGGGACTGCGATGTCACCTGCCTAACCTGGCCACTCATTATCTCCCAGGGGCCTCTGCCTGCCTTGGATTCAAGATGGCAGAATCAAGTGGCCACCTGGAGGAGCTCGGGCACCACCCCTGGGGTGGTGATGGACAGGGGAGTGGTCACTCCCCTTTCCATTGTCCAGTTTCGTGCCAGAGCAGGAGGGAAGAAACCTCTGTAGGATGGCAGCAGCACTGGCTGCCCGGAAAAACTCTAGGAGCAAAGATGGGGACCCTCTAAGGAGCCCCAGAGTGCATGGAATCATACAACCAATACTGACAACATAATGGGGGATGATTCTGACGTGTTTGATACCAAACATGCCCAGGTTCGGAGTTAGCATTATGTAGCTGGACTTCGTACATGGGTAAAATGGCTTCCCTGCACTTATGAAGTCCAGGAAAATGGAGCTGGAGTGTGTAGGGGCACCTCTGCTCATGGAGGGGTTCCCTCACACACAGATACTTGCACCCTGCCCTCTGGGCTATGAGGGCCAGCCATAGGGGGGGACTTATAAGGACCTGGTGCGGTGACCAGTAGTGAAAGTGTGCAGCCACCTTTTCACGCAGGCTGCAATGACAGGCCTGCAGACCCATTTTGCATGGGGTTCCCTGGGTGGCAGAGTTCATGCTGCAGCCCATGGGGAACCCCCTGGTGCCCCAATGCCCTAGGTACCATATAGTAGGGACTTTCATGGGGTAACAATATGCCAATTGTGGGGTGTACTAAGTCAGTAACAACCAAATTTAGGGGGAGAGAGCACATTCACTGGGGTCCTGGTTAGCAGGATCACAGTGAACAGTCAAAACACACTGACAGCAGGCAAAAAAGTGGGTGTAACCATTCCAAAAAAGAGGGTACTTTCCTACAGTATAATCCTCTCTAACCTAATCCGCCTTTTTATGCTTGCCTATCTGATGTAGCAGCAGAATTGAGTTGTAATTGAGGTATATAAAATACAGTTCATAATTGTTACTTAGAGCTGGTTTTTCATGTGAAGGTGTCTTAGTTTGAGGCTTACATCTGGTCTCACTCGAAAATCATTAAGTACTGTGGCTCTGCTTCTGATACAGCACAGCTGAGCATCCCTAATCTGTGCCTCTTGGCAAGTTAAGAAATTACGGCGGGTACATGCCTATGGCAGTGCAAATCTAACAGGCCTGTATAACCTATCTGCAGATTTTAGCATTGTGTGGACCTATGTGAAATATTTGGCCAAATCAAGGATGCAGAACCTTACCACTTTTAAGATAGACAATTAAAATGCGAAACACAGTTTTGATTGCACCCCAAGGCATCTTGATCAGATATGTGGCCAATCTAGTTGGAGGGATACTTTTCACACTGTTACCCAGCATTTGTGAGAACATAAAAGTGAATTGAATAATCAACATTTTAAGCAAGAAATCGCTTTTCTTTTTAGTATGGCCATGTCTTATTTCAGGCAGCTTGTTATACCATCCTGAGTTCATTGAACATAGTATGAATTTCATGCCTTCTAAGGTGTCACTTAAAGACATTCACACTACAACATTATGCTGTTTCTTTTCTTATTCTAAAGATGCCGAATTCAGTCACCCTCACTTTGAATACGACAGATAAGTGGATCCACTGGAAGGAAATCAGCCAGCTTTGGAAAGAGCACCTGTGTTCTTCACTGTTATAACTTTATGCAGGGAAGGTCCTAGCAATGTTCCTGAGTGAGTGAAATAAACACAGGTGGTTGCACCAGCTGTAAAATCAATTAGGACTGCAAGACGTCTGGTAGACCAATTAGTTTAAGATAGGAAAGCTCAAGTGACTTCCGAATGGAGATTGGATGTTGGGCCGTAGAATTAGGTGAATGGCTGTATTGAAGGAGAGCCACATGTGCAAAATATTCTACAGTATGCATGCCAATTCACTCCCAACAGTATCATTTGCAGTTTTCTTGGACAGACTCGTCCAGCCACCACTGCAACCAGCAGTGATCTGCTGACGCACAGATTGATTAATCTGACAGGATGTGTGATTTTACATTTGAAGACCTATTTGCTGGTGTAATGTTTGCACACTCGGGCACTAATGTTCAGAGCTTAATATATATGCACTGACTCCTACGTGAGTAGAAAGTGGCTAGTACCTGATTGACAAGGTTAACTTACTTGTAAGCCCCTGGTAAAAGGTACTATTGTTCCCTAGAGGCCTGTAAGGTAAGATGTCATTAGTGGATGGTCGCACCATTTGTGCTCTTACCAAAATGGCAAGTAAAGGTTTGGTGCTGGGCCTGTTCTGCAGCAGAAGGACTTCCTAATTGGAAATCCTAATTGGAAAATTAGCCTACCTTTAGGACTCTAGTATATGGTACTTGGGGTGTCAAGAGCCTGTTAGTAAGTGTCACTAGTGGGAGCTAGTGCTCATAAGTGTACATTGCTGCAGTGGCAAGTGAAAACACAAGTTATAACACTGTCAAATTCGTACTGTCAAAGGGTTTATTTAACCTTATCATTGATTTACCCTTGAAGTCTACCCTAAGTGCCCAGAGAGTAAGATGCATGGGTCTAAATAGCAGGGCATGTATATGGTGTGCTTGGCATGGCCTGGATAGTGAAGTGTCCCCAAAGTCGATTTCCCTATTTGAAAGCAGTCCCATTGACTAGCATTTATTGGCTTTATTTGTAATCGTGTGACTGCCCAGTGGGCCTATCTAAAAGGAAGGTTCAAAGAGTCAAATGAATAGATGCATTAAATTCAACTTTTTATCAAACTCGAATTTAACACATCTATTTTAGAAAACTAGCTTTATAAGCTTTACCTTTCTGAGTTGCCTACGGGCCTCTTTTGATTAGGCGTGAAGTGTTCTCTGAACTGTAAATGAAGGAGCTATCTGCTGGAAGGAATTTTCCTCTCCCATAGGACGGCTAGGGAGGTTATTAGTGGGCCAATTACATTTCAACAGAAAGTTGCCCTGCAAGGACAGATGCCACAGATCTTATGCCTACCCTTTTATCTTTGTTAGCCTGCCAGGCTACACTAATTAGATTAGGAGTTATCCTGAAGGGGAGTGTGGTCCCACGTAGCCACACCTCTAAGGTGGACTAGGGAGCGCCACACGGGGAAGAAATGTCTGACCAATTTGGTAGTGGCAGAATAGTGCTTCCTGGGATAGTTGGATGCTACACTTCCCAGAAAGCAGTCACAAGGTGGGTGGGATTGCCCAAGGGAGAAGTGTGCCTATTGGCTAGTGAGTCCTCCCTTCCAACAAGTTTGTGCAAAGGATAAAATTGGTATCTCTGCAAGAACTCTAAACACTGCTGGACCTTTCGACTGTGCCTGCTGCTCCTCTGGACTGCACAGATACTCTACATGACCTGCTGCAGTAAAGATTTCACAAAGGTGGACTTTGTCTGCTGTTTACCTGTGAGGGACAACCCGCCTGCTCCCACTTGTAGCCAGGGCTAGGTGGCTGGTCGCTAGTTAAGCAAGAGCCACAAAAAGCTATAGAGGACTGCTTGTAAGTGCCCTGCTGCTCCCAGCACTCGATTTACCTTGTCATTGATGCATGCTGGAAGTTTGAGTTCTAACCTACCTTGAGGTGCCCACCAGAACCTGGACCCATGGTTGGGTCGAAGTACAATTGTGTTTTTCCCTGCCCCACTGAAGAAACTACAACAAAACAAGCAGTTCACCATTTACAACTAGATTTGCCTGGAACTCCCCTGGTGCGTGCTGGGAGATTGTTCTTGACCCTGAAGACATATCTGTAAAGCTATGGAGTTGTCTCTGGTACCAGAGAGGACAGAACCCGAGGCTACTTCCGAAGATTTTCCCACTATTAAGTTAACCACAGTAAAGCATTGCCTGGAAGGGATGCAGCCTTTATCTTCTGATTTACCAATGCCAGTTTGAAGGTTGCGTCAAGATTTTCAATAGAAAGCCTGTTGTGGGCTCATTGCTGACTTCTTTAGTGATATATTACTTATTTTTTAAAACTCTTCTAACTTTATCTTCAGCTCCCTATCATGGATTTATGTTTTGCTGTCTAAAGACAACAATCTAAGCTGTTTTTAGAATTGGAGTGGGATTTTTATTGTGTTTCTTACTGTTTTGTTGGGGCTGAAAGCTTTACACAGTCTAAGTTACGCCTGAATACTCTCTGCCAAGCTACTGATGGTTGAGCCAGCGTTTAATTTGAGACCTAGTTGGACCTTCTAGTAAATTGTGGTATTACTTGTCGAGGTCTAGCAAATCCATCCAGTTTCCTACAGGCAGGAATTATGGCTCATCGCCCTTTTACATAAGTGCTTCAGCTTCGTGATATGATAGCATTTATGACCAGCTCTCTAGGTCCTGTCACAGTATCTTGATTGGGTTGAAGTCTGAACTTCCGTGTGATCATTGTAATAGTTTTATTTTTGAAAGATTTATCTCTAAATCTACCAAGCTAGTCTTGTTGCTTGATCCACTTTTGGCTAAGCTTTAGCTGCTGGACAAATTGACTCAAGTTTTACTCTAGAATTTATGCATATCGAGTATTTCCTTTAAGGGGCAGGGTTGAGTGTCAGATTATGAGGCATACACATCCTACTGCCTGTAAGCAGACCCATGTTATCCATCACCTGTTCACTACCCATGTTTGAAGGTTGGTATCAGATTTGTGTATACATGCAGTGTATGTTTTGCCAAAAATGCCACTATTACAGACAACTCCACTTCGGTAGTATCTGTCTAAAAGGTGGTATTTCTGAACCTTTTTGGTTCTTTAGATGCTGTTTTGAAAAGCAAAGAGAAGGGGTTTTCTCCTGACTACCTTTCATAAAAGCCATGCTTCAGTCTTTTCAGTCGTGAAATCAGCTGTGTTCCATACTGGCATGTGCCTATAAATCCCTGGATGTAGTTCTAGGGCGCTTTGTGCTCTCTAGGACCATTATTAGTTCTCATATTTCAATTAGATTGAGGGTATGCCTAGGTAGATGGGAAGCTATGTTAAAACCTCTCCCTTTGTACACTTTTCTAACTGAAGTGATTAATTTCATATTGTTCCCCAAACTGATAAACAACATTCCTATCTATGAAGCAGTCACAAATATTTGACCTTTGCATGCTATGAAAACAAGCCTGATTCCTTCAGACCAGGCTGATGGTGTCTATTCAGGTGGTAGCAGATACTGAAACAAGTAATCTTTGTAGGAAGCTGGTGAGCTGTATGGTGTACCCAATGCAAGGGGACACTAAACATAGTCCAGGCGATCCTTATTGGTTTACTGGGATTAAGTTAATAATCCCAAATGCTCTCTATTGTGGTAGTGTGGGCAAGCAGTTTAGGCTTTTCAGAGCGGAGTGTTTAGCATTTAACACTGTCAATAAATGAGACTCACTCGAGAAGAAACTTGAGCCAGTTTAAAAAAAAGATTTTTCTTATTTTAGACACCAAGATCAGCTAAGTACTTTTTGCGATATCTCTATTTTCGAAGTGTAGAAATATTGCTGTCAGAATTGAGGATTGGCTTCAAACGTGGTAAGGTTATCCAATGGAGAAAACGTATATTGTACGAGTCACTTGGAATAGACTTGCATAACTATTAATTTCGACTTAATGAGTAGGGTACAAGGTCCTTAAAACCACCAGCACTTTAGGGTTACTTGCCCTGGTGTGCTCCTTGCAGTGGTAGCCTCGGATGTCGGAAGTCAATGGGAGCAGTACCTGGAAGAAAAGGGCTGAAAGCGGAGAGTCCGTTCCATACTTGATGGATGATGACTTCAACACTCGCCAGAGTAGATCGCATTGTTTCAAGGTTTGGTGCATATGGCTAAGATTCAAATGTAAGAAAATAAAAATTGCCTTCCCTGTGTCCTGTTCATAGTATACGAGCTGTCGAATGAAGGGACGAGACGGCCACCACGCTTCCTTGAAGTGTGCACAATTGCAACCACCAATTACTATCAAAAAGCTGTCATTCTTTTTTGGGATATTTCAATTTTGGCAGAACTTAAATACCCGATTATTCACAGTGCATAAAATTGTGCGATTTAGTTAGCCCAGATTTTTCCAGCAAACATTGAACACCAGGACACACCCAAAATACAGACTGACTTGCTTGAAGCAAAACATCTACACACGTGTAAACAAAACAAATTTGGCCATCCGGATAATTCCAGATGCCTTTGGCTTTAACCATGTAAATGAAGGTGACAGTGCTGATCGCATATAAAGTGCATTTATATTCTAATGCTGAAATGCGTTTTGCGTCCAATGAAAAAAAAAATACTGACTGCAGTTCAGATGGTGTTCATAAAGGAACGACCACTGGCTCAGGGAAAAAAGTCATCACCCCCAGTCCCCGCCTTAGAGGCTGTCACAAAGGTGAGTGTTCCAAATGCAAAAGCCTTACATCCTAGATGGATATAATGGACCACTTCCTTGACTACCACTGATGTGGATTGTGTTGGGCCCCAACTCAAAAATGTCTCCAGTATGAACTGGAGTACCCCATGCTCATTAACGTTTTGCCTCTTGATCAGTATAAATATATTTACAATTGACTGTTCAGCTCAGCCAGCTGGAGGTGTGAAACATCAATACTGTGCGACTGGAGCAGCTGTTTATGGATTAATGAGGGATGGAGAATTCCACCCTCAACAGAATTAAAAGCCTTGATTCTGGCACTGGAACATATGGATCCTGAATTCCCCACTCTTATGGTGTGCTATTTGTATTACTATGTCCAGTCTTTTAGTGAAAACATGCACCTAAACGGATTCAGTTTCTAAGGGAAATACTAAAAAGCATAAAGTGCTTTGGGGAAATGTTGTCAAACCCAAAGACTGGCTGCCACAGGGTCATGTAATGCATACATTGAATCATCAATGTGTTGGAATACACGTTTGTGTCTGGCTAGACACTGAAGAAGGCTTGGTGCTTGCTGACTCAGTGTCTCCAAGACAGGTGGGGTGCACTCCTAGACACTCTGAATCCTCCTCCTGATGAGATGCTCCCTTAGTGGACCTGATGGTCTGCAACTGGCCAGTTTTCTGCTTTGCTGATGGTACCTGATGGTGCAGAGAAGTGGCTCCTCCACCCCAAGGGAGATGCTGACTGGGGGTGAAGTTCTGGCAGTCCTCCACTATGCTGGGTGGATGCACAGCTGCGGGACAAGTCTGGTCTTTGCAGTTGTCTGGGCAGGAGCAGGCAGGGTCTTGCACCAAATACTCAGCCAGTCCACAGTTCTTGAATGTTCGGCTGTGTCCTTCACTTTGTAGTCAAGCGAATCTGAAGTCCTGGTGTCCAAATACTGAATTTAGGGGTGTTTATGGGAGCGTAGGGTAGTAGCCAATGTGCTGCTCACCCCTGGGGTGACTACACCCCCAATGTGACCATTTTCTATGGGGAAGTGGGCATAACCCTCTCCCAGAATTACTAATTTCATCAAAAACAAGATGGTGGAACCCTTCCTTCGTGGAGCATGAGGCAGCCCTCCTTAGGGCTGTGACTAGCAGGATAGTGTAACATGCCCACTTGCTTGGCTAATTTATTGCCTGTCTTGGTGCCAAATGATCCTCAGGGCAGGGGATGACATTCCCCAGGTTTGGGGGATGCTAGGGTTGCATATCAAAAGGCGGCAGAGGCTTTGAAGCCTCCAGCCCAGATATGCTGATTTACTAGCCATCCTAAAGTCAGACTCTGTCCTTGTGAATCTCCCCAGGTGCCATACTGCATCCAGAAAATGTCATATCTCCTGCTTGCCAGAATGTGGTGCCATTGGCCACTTCCACTAATAGTCCCGCCTCCAGACATACAGAGCTCCATATTGGCACTGCACTTCCACGTTGACAGTTCCCCCTTTTTCCATGAAAGAGAATATTGTGGTCACCAGTGGAAGTGATTGAGCTTTCATTTGTTTGCTGTTTGCTAGTGATACACGTGATCATTCTTGGGCTTGTGTATGCAGAGTTGGCTGTTTGATTTTGACAACATGTTTGATTTCAATTAGTTCACCAAATCGGCAGCAATCTCTTTGACAGTGTGGAAAAAAATGATTATCTCCTTCCCAGATACTTCACATCCATTTCTCTTGAATTGTTTGGTAATGCAGACTAGGTTCATAAGTTCCATGGTCATGATTTCTACACTTCAAACTTTGGCTCAATGAGTGTGTGTGTGTGTGTGTGTGTGTGTGTGTGTGTGTGTGTATATATGTGTATGTATGTCTCTAAAGCATTTGGTGGAGCTGCAAAACAAGCGGGTAATCTAATCATACATTTTGTGTTCAATATATTATAGGCTGATCATTTGTGATATTACAATCTGTAATGAAGCGCTAAAAACATTTAGCAATAAATAACCTAAAATTCCTAATCCAATTTAGGTAAAAGCATTACAGTGATTTAGATGACACACGAGCGGTTAACCTGATGTGGGAATCAAAAGATGTTAATGATTTTAAATCTTGTATACACACACAATAAACAAAGTGCAGTATTATGATGGAATCTGTGTTAACGAATTATAAACATTATACACATAATTACCCAGCAACTTCATAGTGAATTCGTATCTATATCAGTATACCTTCATATTTATTATAAGCTGTCAAAAATTTGTAACCTAGTTAATCCGGAGGACTCAATCATTCAATGCAACTTTTTTCTCTTTTATTTACAACTGATACATGGTTGTCAATTCCTATTAGTTCAAATAATCAAGTTAATTTCTTTACAATAACCATTATTAAACTGTTCTTCCTGATAGTCGGCCTGCGTATTAGTACAATAGAACTTCAGAACGTGGGGGACTGTCTGTTCACACCATCAAACTGTCAGCCCAATTCCTGGCTTGCTTACAGTGCCTCACCCAAACCCCTAAACCTATCGGGGTGGAGGGTGATTCCAGCAGCCTGAGCATGACACTGGCTCCACAGGGAAAATGTGGAAACAAAACGCACCCTTTCGTCGGATTACTTACTCGTGCCCTGGTGAAAACTCGAGATATGAGATGATTTTTCAATATATTTATGAAACAGTTGTAACCTTGCATAAAGAGAATGAGCTGCGATAATTAGCCAGATGAAACAAAGCAAAATGACTCATTATGAACATGGTAAAGGCAATAAATAATCCAACCATGGTAGATGAGTTCTAGAGGTTCCTACTCAACCTGATGAGTATACTGAGAGCATAGTGGGTGTACCCTTCTGCCTGACTTGATCTTAGGGATTAGCCTTAGCCTCATACCTGGAGGTAGTTTCAGGAGTCAACCCGCAGCATGGATGGCAAAGCTGCATGTCAAATACAGCATTTGTCTCATGATGGTCGCGACTGGAATGCCACTTTTCCAAATCAGTGTATCACTTAAACTAAACCCACACTGTGCTAGCACAGTTCTGATGTAATCCTATATTTGGATGTTAGAAGCTGTCTTGTGACCTGGCAACACAAGAAACTGGTTATTGTGTACAGGGTTAGCCTTGAACAAAATGCACTATTACATCTCAAGAGAAGGCTAGTTACGCAAGCAAATTGTACAGCATATTCCTAGAAGAATATCATACAAGTAAAGTGTATAAAATGTAATTGCTAAAAATGATGCAGTTAAAACATTTAAAATAAATGAAGCTGAAACAGGATAACAAACTGATACTGTCATGAAATCTCTTGGACCATTCAAGTCACATCTATACTGAGCATGTATAGTACTTAAACTATCTTGGGAGAATTTTATTGACCATGAGTCCTCCTTCAGTGTGCTCACGTGTGTAGGAAAGTACCATCTTGCCTGGCATGTTACCCCCATATTTCACTGTATATATGTTGTTTTAGTTGTATGTGTCACTGGGACCCTGCCAGCCAGGGCACCAGTGCTCATAAGTGTGCCCTGTATGTGTTACCTGTGTTATGACTGTCTCACTGAGGCTTTGCTAATCAGAACCTCAGTGGTTATGCTCTCATTTCTTTCCAAATTGTCACTAACAGGCTAGTGACCAATTTTATCAATTTACATTGGCATACTGGAACACCCTTATAATTCCCTCGTATGTTACTGAGGTACCCATGGTATTGGGGTTCCAGGAGATCCCTATGGGCTGCAGCATTTCTTTTGCCACCCATAGGGAGCTCTGACAATTCTTACACAGGCCTGCCACTGCAGCCTGAGTGAAATAACATCCACGTTATTTCACAGCCATTTTCCACTGCATGTAAGTAACTTTATAAGTCACCTATATGGCTAACCTTTACCTGGTAAAGGTTGGGTGCTAAGTTAGTGTGTGGGCACCCTGGCACTAGCCAAGGTTGCCCCCACATTGTTCAGGGCCAATTCCCCGGACTTTGTGAGTGCGGGGACACCATTACACGCGTGCACTACACATAGGTCACTACCTATGTGTAGCTTCAAAATGGTAACTCCGAACATGGCCATGTAACATGTCTAAGATCATGGATTTGACCCCCCCCCCCCCCCCCCCACCCCCCAAAAATGCCATCCTGGTATTGGGGAGACAATACCATGATTCCCTGGGTCTCTAGCACAGACCCGGGTACTGCCAAACTACCTTTCCTGGGGTTTCACTGCAGCTGCTGCCAACCCCTCAGACAGGTTTCTGCCCTTCTGGGGTCCAGCCAGGCTTGGCCCAGGAAGGCAGAACAAAGGACTTCCTCAGAGGATTCCCTTTGGAATAAGGTGTCAGGGCTAGGGAGGAGTAGCCTCCCCTAGCCTCTGGAAATGCTTTGATGGGCACAGATGGTGCCCATCTCTGCATAAGTCCGTCTACACCGGTTCAGGGATCCCTCAGCCCTGCTCTGGCGCGAAACTGGACAAAGGAAAGGGGAGTGACCACTCCCCTGACCTGCACCTCCCCTGGGAGGTGCCCAGAGCTCCTCCAGTGTGCTCCAGACCTCTGCCATCTTGGAAACAGAGGTGCTGCTGGCACACTGGACTGCTCTGAGTGGCCAGTGCCACCAGGTGACGTCAGAGACTCCTTCTGATAGGCTCCTTCAGGTGTTGCTAGCCTATTCTCTCCTAGGTAGCCAAACCTCCTTTTCTGGCTATTTAGGGTCTCTGATGAGCTCTTGCATTCGTTATCTAAGGAATTTCCCAAAGCAGAGTTCCTCTGCATCTCTCTTCACCTTCTGCCAAGGAATCGACTGCTGACCGCGCTGGAAGCCTGCAAAACTGCAACAAAGTAGCAAAGAGGACTACTGCGACATTGTAACGCTGATCCTGCCGCCTTCTCTACTGTTTTCCTGGTGGTGCATGCTGTGGGGGTAGTCTGCCTCCCCTCTGCACTAGAAGCTCCGAAGAAATCTCCAGTGGGTCGTCGGAATCTTCCCCCTGCAACCGCAGGCACCAAAGAACTGCATCACCGGTCCTCTGGGTCTCCTCTCAGCACGACGAGCGAGGCCCCTGGAACTCAGCAACTCTGTCCAAGTGACTCCCACAGTCCAGTGACTCTCCAGTCCAAGTTTGGTGGAGGGTAAGTCCTTGCCTCCCCACGCTAGACTGCATTGTTGGGAACCGCGTGTTTTGCAGCTACTCCGGCTCCTGTGCACTCACCGAGGATTTCCTTTGTGCACAGCCAAGCCTGGGTCCCCGGCACTCTAACCTGCATTGCACGACCTCCTGAGTTGTCCTCCGGCTTCGTGGGGCCCTCTTGTGCATCTTCGGGTGAGCTCCGGTTCACTCCACTTCGTAGTGCCTGTTCCGGCACTTCTGCGGGTGCTGCTTGCTTCTGAGTGGGCTCCTTCTCTTGCTGGGCGCCCCCTCTGTCTCCTCACGCAATTGGCGACATCCTGGTCCCTCCTGGGCCACAGCAGCATCCAAAAACCCTAACCGCGACCCTTGCAGCTAGCAAGGCTTGTCTGCGGTCTTTCTGCACGAAAATACTTCTGCACGACTCTTCATGACGTGGGACATCCATCCTCCAAAAGGGAAGTTTCTAGCCCTTGTCGTTCCTGCAGAATCCTTAGCTTCTACCATCTGGTGGCAGCTTCTTTGCACCCACAGCTGGCATTTCCTGGGCATCTGCCCACTCCCGACTTGATCGTGACCCTTGGACTTGGTCTCCTTGTTCCACAGGTACTCTATTCAGGAAATCCATTGTTGTTGCATTGCTGGTGTTGTTGTTTCTGGCAGAATTCCCCTATCACGACTTCTGTGCTCTTTGGGGAACTTAGGTGCACTTTGCACCCACTTTTCAGGGTCTTGGGGTGGGCTATTTTTCTAACCCTCACTGTTTTCTTACAGTCCCAGCGACCCTCTACAAGGTCACATAGGTTTGGGGTCCATTCGTGGTTCGCATTCCACTTCTAGAGTATATGGTTTGTGTTGCCCCTATCCCTATGTGCCCCCATTGCATTTTATTGTGACTATACATTGTTTGCACTGTTTTCTATTGCTATTACTGCATATTTTGGTATTGTGTACATATATCTTGTGTATATTTGCTATCCTCATACTGAGGGTACTCACTGAGATACTTTGGGCATATTGTCATAAAAATAAAGTACCTTTATTTTTAGTATATCTGTGTATTGTGTTTTCTTATGCTATTGTGCATATGACACTAGTGGTACTGTAGGAGCTTCACTCGTCTCCTAGTTCAGCCTAAGCTGCTAAGCTACCTTTTCTATCAGCCTAAGCTGCTAGACACCCCTCTACACTAAGGGATACCTGGGCCTGGTGCAAGGTGTAAATACCCCTTGGTACTCACTACAAGCCAGTCCAGCCTCCTACAACGTGTCATTTACATATGTCTTATTTCTGAAAGAGAGAGCATAAATCAGACACCAATAATTACGCCAACTAATCCCCAAAACAACCAATCGTACACCATCATATGTTATCCATACAGTCCACTGTGCACTCTAAAGTATTGTTGTAAGGAAATGCCTCTTTGGCATGGTTACCCTCTGACATTTTGCCTTTGCTGATGCTAAGTTATGACTTGAAAGTTTGCTTGGACCCTGCTAACCAGGCCCCAGCACCAATGTTCTTTCCCTAAACTGTACCTTTGTCTCCACAATTGGCACAACCCTGGCACTCAGGTAAGTCCCTTGTAATTGGTACCAAGGGCCCTGATGCCAGGGAATGTCTCTAAGGGCTGCAGCATATCTTATGCCACCCTAGGGACCCCTCACTCAGCACATGCACACTGACTCTCAGCTGGTGTGAAGAAAATGACTCCCCTCAGAGTGCCATGCCAACCTCACACTGCCTGTGGCATAGGTAAGTCACCCCTCTAGCAGGTCTTACAGCCCTATGGCAGGGTGCACTATACCGCAGGTGAGGGCACAAGTGCATGAGCACTATGCCCCTACAGTGCCTAGGCAAAACCTTCGACATTGTAAGTGTAGGGTAGCCATAAGAGTATATGGTCTGGGAGTTTGTCAAACACGAACTCCACAGTACCGTAATGGCTACTCTGAAAACTGGGAAGTTTGGTATCCAACTTCTCAGCACAATAAATGCACACTGATGCCAGTGTACACTTTATTGTAAAATACACCCAGAGGGCATCTTAGAGATGCCCCCTGAAAACATACCTGACTTCCAGTGTAGGCTGACTAGTTTCTGCCAGCCTGCCACACAACACATGTTGCTGGCCACATGGTGAAGAGTGCCTTTGTCACTCTGTGGCCAGGAACAAAACCTGTACTGGGTGGAGGTGCTTCTCACCTCCCCCTGCGGGAACTAACACCTGGCGGTGAGCCTCAAAGTCTCACCCCTTTTGTTACAGGGCCACATGGCATCCCAGCTAGTGGAGATGCCTGCCCCTCCGGCCACTGCCCCCACTTTTGGCAGCAAGGCTGGATGAGATAATTAGAAAAACAAGGAGTCACCCCCCCCGTGAGGACAGCCCCTAAGGTGTCCTGAGCTCTGAGGTGACCCTTACTTTTAGAAATCCTCCATCTTGTGGATGGGGGGATTCCCCCCAATAGGATTAGGGATGTGCCCCCCTCCCCACAGGGAGGAGGCACAAAGAGGGTGTAGCCACCCTCCAGGACAGCAGCCATTGGCTACTGCTCTCCCAGACCTAAACACCCCCTAAATTCAGTATTTAGGGGCTCCCCAGAACCTAGGAAACTAGATTCCTGCAACCTTAACAAGGACTGCTGACCTGAAGCCCTGCAGTGAAGACTGAGACGACAACTGCTTTGGCCCCAGCACTGCCGTCCTGTCTCCCAACTTCAAAGAAAACTGTAACAGTGACGCATCCAACAGGAAGCCTCAGAGGACTGCCCTGCAACCAAGGACCAAGAAACTCCTGTGAACAGCGGCCCTGTTTAACAATCTGCAACTTTCTTGCAACAAACAACTTTAAAGACTTCACGTTTCCTGCCGGAAGCGTGAAACTTTCCACTCTGCACCTGATGCCCCTGGCTCGACCTGCCGGAAAACCAACACTACAGGGAGGACTCCCCAGCAACTGTTAGCCTGTGAGTAGCCCGTGAGTAGCCAGAGACGACCCCCCTGATCCCCGACCGCGACACCTGCAGAGGAAATCCAGAGGCTCCCCCGGACCGTGACTGCCTGTAACAAGGGACCCGACTACTGGAACCAACACTTCACCCGCAGCCCCCAGGACCTGAAGGAACCGAACTCCAGTGCAGGAGCGACCCTCTGCCTAGCCCAGGTGGTGGCTACCCCGAGGAGCCCCCCCCCCGTGTCTGCCTGCATCGTTGAAAAGACCCCACAGTGCCCTACAAAACCCCCCTGGTCTGCCCGCCAAGGATGCGGGAACTTACCTGCTGGCAGACTGGAACCGGCGCACCCCTGTTCTCCTTTGCAGCTTGTGTTTTGGGCACCTCTTTGACCTCTGCACCTGACTGGCCCTGAGCTGCTGGTGTGGTAACTTTGGGTTTGCCTTGAACCCCCAACAGTGGGCTACTTTGGACCCAACTTTGAGACTTGTAAGTGTTTTACTTACCTGCAAACTTAACCTTTACTTACCTCCCCCAGGAACTGTTGATTTTGTGCACTGTCCACTTTGTAAAAATGGCAATAAGCTTTTTTAAAAGACTGTACATGATATTGTGATTATTCAAAGTTCCTAGAGTACCTAAGTGAAATACCTTTCATTTGAAGTATTACTTGTAAATCTTGAACCTGTGGTTCTTAAAATGAACTAAGAAAATATATTTTTCGATATAAAAACCTATTGGCCTGGAGTAAGTCTTTGAGTGTGTGTTCCTCATTTATTGCCTGTGTGTGTAAAATAAATGCTTAACACTACCCTCTGATAAGCCTACTGCTTACTACCACAAAGTAGAGCATTAGAATTATCTTTTTGCCACTATCTTACCTCTAAGGGAAACCCTTGGACTCTGCACACTATTTCTTACTTTGTAATAGTACATACAGAGTCAACTTCCTACAATTGTTTTAGCAATCTACTTGTTAGACCTGGCATCCTTGGTGTGGTTCACCCTGTCTTTGCTTCTGCATCCAGTGTTTGGACTGTGTGCTGGACTTTTTTTTGCTGGTTTTGGTACTCTGAGCACTTTACAGCTGCTGACCAGTGCTAAAGTGTTCTTTGCATGATTGGCATATTTGATTTACCAGTAAGTTCAAAGTAAAGTTCACTAAAGGTGCCCAGGGCCTGTAATTCAAATGCTACTAGTGGGCCTGCAGCACTGATTGTGCCACCCACATGAGTAGCCCTGTAAACATGGCTCAGACCTGCCACTGCAGTGTCTGTGCAGTTTTAAACTGCCAATTCGGCCTGTCAAGTGTACCCTCTTGCTAATCCCAAACCTTCCTTTTTTATACCTGCAAGGCACCCCTAAGGTAGGCACTAGGTAGCCCCATGGGCAGGGTGCAGTGTATGGTAAAGGTATGTCATTTACTGATGTTTTCTACATGTCCGGACAGTGAAATATTGCCAAATTCGGTTTTTACTGTTGCAGGGCCTCTCTCGCTCATAGGTTAACATGGGGATTGCCTTCAAAAATCTTAAGTGCAGCTTCCTATTGGGAGAAGATGGAGATGTGGAGTTTGGGGTCTCTGAGCTCACAATTTTAAAAATACATCTTTTTGTAAAGTTGGTTTAGACTCTTTGAAAAAGTGGGCTTTTTCTTGCTTAACCATTTTGTGCCTATGCCTGCTTGTTTATGGTCGGTCTGAGTCATACTGATAATTGGAATTTGTGAATCCCCACTAGACAGTGACGCACAGGGAGCTGGGGCAGAGCCTGCATATCCTGATGATCCATCTGGGATAAAGTGGGGAGGGAGGAGCTGACACACCTGAAAGTGTTGGGCCTCCCCTCACACCATGCAGTTCTCCTACCACCTGGTGTGTCTGGGACCAGGCCTAGGCGAGGCAGGATCTTGTCAACAACAGACTTCCCTTTGAAGTTTGCCTACTTCAAAGGCAAAGTGGTACAAGTAGTGGGCTCAAAACCCTAGACTTTATAGAACACTTCTGAATCAAGAGGAACCTCTGCCAAGAAGAGCTAGAGGAGGAGTACAGCTCATTTGCCTGTGAGTGTGCTTTGCTAGGTTGGCATGCAGTTGCTGCTTCTGCCTGGGAGAGGACAAAGACTGGACTTTGTGGCATTTTCCTACTTGTGAAGCTTGGACTGAGCTTGTTTTAAAGTGTTGGGGCCATCAAAGACTTCCTCTGCCCACACCTGTACTCTCTTGCTGAGACTCCCACCCTGCCAGGTAGTGCACACTCAAGTTCCTGAGCCCTTGAAAGCTGAAGCTGGTGGAACCAAGGCTGAAATTCAAGCACTGGAGCTGTGCGGGAGTAAAATCGACGCACCACCTTGGGCAGCAGGTTTATCCTGGTCTTGGTGGACCATGTCACCCAGAAGCCATCCCTCTGAAGTATGACAGCCCCTGTGGTGGGCAGAGCATTGATGGGGATTTTTACCCGCATGGGGTTCCCCAGGTTGCGGTATCTGACAGGGGTACCAACTTCATATCTACATATATGAAGTCTCTGGAAGGAATGTTGGGTGGCCTACAAGTTCAACACTCCAAGGAAACTGGTTGGTTGAGAGTCAACTGGACCCTGAAAGGTATGGTAATGGGCCAGAATCCATGAGGTGCATCCTTTTGCCATGCCTTCCCTTTGCCTATAGCGAGGTACCCACAAGGGACTTGGTGTTAGCCCCTTTGAACTGCTGTTTGGCCACCCTGTGAGGGGACCTCTGATTTTGCTCAAGGAAAATTTGGTAAAGTAAGTCTCCTCCAGGATGTGTTTAATTACAAACTGGCCTTTAGAAACCAGACTGCCCACTTCAGGAAACTCACTCAGGAGAACCTAAAAGCAGGCCAGGAGGACATTAAATGCTGGTATGAACAGAATGCAACTTTGGTTGAGTTTGTCTGGCCAGAAAGTATGGGTCATGGCCCCAGTGGAGCCTCGTGCTCTCTAGGATAAGTGAACTGGGACTTTTGAGGTGGTGGGGTGCAGGAGTGTTGTCACGTATCTGGTGAACTTGGAGACTTCTAGGAACCCTTTAAGGGTTTTGCATGTGAACCACTTCAAACCTCACTTTGAGAGGTCTGAGCTAATAATCCTCTTGGCAACAGATAAAAGGGGTTGGGGGGGGGGGGCAAAGAGTGAACCTCTTCCTGACTTGTCTGCTGAGGAGAAAGATGGGTCTGTGGAGGGTGTGAACCTCTCCCTCACAATGACCCCAGAGCAATATAGGGACTGTCACCAGTTGTTGGGACAGTTTACCTTCTTGTTTTCAGTGATCCCAGGGGTAACTAATCTATGTACACATGATGTTGGCACAGGGAACATTCAACCTGTAAAACACAAGATTTACAGGGTGACTGACAAGGTCAGGGCCAGCATCAATGATGAGCTTTCCAGGATGTTGGCATTGGGGGTTATTGAGTTCACCAGCAGTCCTTTGGTTAGCTCAGTGGTCTTCGTTCCGAAGACTGCTGCCCCCAGTGGCACCTCAAAACTCAGGTTCTTTGTAGACTACTGTGGAATGAACACCATCACTAAGATGCATGTGCACCCCATCCCCAGAGCTGATGAGCTCATAGATTGGTTTGGAGCTGCCAAGTTTCCCTGCATGTTTGACTTAACGTCTGGGTGCTGGCAGATTGCCTTAACTAATGGCACAAAGGAGAGTTCGGCATTTTGCACCCCAGACAGGCACTATCATTTCAGGGTTATTTCCTTTGGGATGAAAAATGCCGCTGCTATCTCTTCAGCAGTTGGTCAACCAGGTTTTGGCTGGGTTGGAGGATTTCAGTGCAGCCTACATGGCTGACATTGCAGTGTTCAGCTCCAGCTTTGAGGAACACCTGCAACACCTCTGAAGTGTTGAAGGCCCTGCAGAAGGCAGGCATCACTATTAAGGCTAGTAAATGCAAAAAGGGCAGGAATCTGTGGTTTACCTGGGGCACCAGGTAGGGAGTGGCTAGGTGGCACCCCTGCAACCAACAATTGACACCATTCTGGCTTGGCAGCCTCCCAAGACCCAGACAGAGGTGCAAGCCTTCTTACGCCTCACCAAATACTACAGTTTTGTCAAGGGGGTATAGCACCATTGTTGCCCCCCCTTGACGGAGTTGATCTCTAAAAAGCAGCACAAAAAGATGTTCTGGACTAAGGCTTGCCATACCGCTTTTGATGTAGTGAAGGCAGCCATATGCATGGCACCCTTGCTGAAGGCACTAGACTTATCCAAAGAATTTGTTGTGTAGACTGACACTTTAGAGTATGGTATGGGGTCAGTTCTTTCACAGCTAAATGAAGAGGGCCTTGACCAGCCTGTAGCCTTCATTAGTAGGTTACTTCCCTGGGAACAGAGGTTGAGCGTGAAGTTTTTGCTATGATCTTGGCACTTTCAGCAGGGGTGTGTTTGGGGGAGGAGACAAGTGTTAGACCTGACATCGTTGGTATGGCCTCCCCTGTCTTTTTGCCTCTGCTTCCTGTATTTTTAACACTGTGCTGGATCATCATTTTGATGGTTCTGGTACTCTGGTCACTTTACTGCTGCTGACCTGTGCTAAAATGCAAGTGCTCTCTGTCTAAATTGTATTGGTAATTGGCTTTTCTTTGATTTGCATATTTTGTTTTACTAGTAAGTCTTTAGTAAAGTGCACTAGAGGTGCCCAGGTCCTGTAAATCAAATGCTACTAGTGGGCCTGCAACACTGATTGTGCCACCCACCTGAGTAGCCCTGTAAACATGGCTCAGACCTGCCACTGCAGTATCTGTATGCAGTTTAAACCTGACAAGTCGTCCTGGCAAGCGGGTACACTTGCCAGGCCCAAACCTTCCTTTTTTTTATACATGTAAGAGCCCCTAAGGTAAGCCCTAGGTAGCCCCATGGGCAGGGTGCAGTGTATGTTAAAGGTAGGACATGTACTGATGTTTTACATGTCCTGACAGTAAAATACTGCCACATTTGTTTTTTTTATTGTTGCATGGCCTATCTGTTTATTAACAAGGGGACTGCTTTTAAATATCTTAATTGTAGTTTTCCTTTGGGAGCAGTTAAAGAGGTGGATTTTTAGGGTCTCTGAACTCAATTTTAAAATACATCTTTTGGTAAAGCTGGGTTTTAGATTTGAAAATGCCACTTTTTGAAAGTGCCTCTGCCTGCTTGTGTATTCCCTGTCTGGGTCAGACTGACAGTTGGGATGTTTGTGTACCCCTACTATACAGTGACACAAAGGGAACTGGGGTGAAGCCTGCATATCTTGATGAGTCTCCTGAGCTAGAGTGGGGAGGAAGGAGCGGACACACCTGAAAGGGATGTGCCTGTTCACACAATAGTCTCTTACCCCCCCCCCCCCCCCCCCCCCCCCCCCCCGGTGTCTGCTGCTAGGCCTGGGTGAGGCAGGATCTTCTCAACATGCACACATCGTTTCTGGGCATCAAAGCCACAGTGAACCTGCATTGTCCCAAGGTTGCCTGTCCGGAAATTGACGCAGCGGGAGAGAAAAATGATGCATTACCTACCCAACCGGAGAAGAAACGACTCACGGCCTCACTTGCGAGTAAGGAACCAACACATCGCTGACTTTTCCACTTTTCCGATGCACGCTTGCCCGTGCAGCTTTATTTTTTATGCAAACCAGGTACTTTGTGTAACATCAACCCATCCATTATTTTCTATGGAGTAAATCTTTTTAATTAAAAAATTCATAACTTGTGTATGTTGGATTTTTGTCAGTTGGGTCTTGTTTGATTTAGATAACTATTGGCTTTTTTCTATAATTGTGTCGATTTTTGTAGTGTTTTCACTGTATTGCTGTGTTGGTACAAATACTTTACACATTGCCTTTGAGATAAGGCTGACTGCTTGTGCCATGCTACGAAGGGGGTGAGCAGGGGTTATCTTAAGTGTCCCCATTGCCCTGACTAGAGTGAGTCCCTGCTTGGACAGAGTGCAAACTGACTGCCAACCAGAGACCCCATTTCTAATACTAATCTATTAATAGGCCTGGTGCATTAAGCGCTCAACACCTCTAGCTACATTCATATAGTGTTCTCTACTGCATAGACCTCCCACTTATAAAGTTGTATACCCAAAAAGAGACCACTAGGTTATCATGGATAGTCTCTAACTAAATCCTTATCGTTCTTCAGAGCGCTCTCAACTAAAGTGTGCTACTTCAGTATATAACCTTGCAAAGCTACATCCCCATTTAGGAAACTGACACGTTAACATTTATGGTCCTTAGTGTATAAATGTACAACATTACTATTGCAATTTTGAGTATCTTACAGACTTGCCAATTTCCCATATCCAAACAAAGCAATTACCTGCTGAGCAGTCCTCTTGCAAGTTGCACCCTTGCATCTGATGATGAAACTGATTTATTGCTATTCACAACTTTATATTGTCAACCATTATCAGTTAACCACGAAGTAGAGCCTTACCTTCCAGGATGTCACATTAAGCCTCGTCAAAGTAAGACAAGAAATGAGCACATGAATGCACACTGCCAGTCACAGGACCACCACATTTCACCTTTGTGGTCAAATTATGTCCATCCTATCCATTCATTCTTTCGATAGAAAAACTAGAGTACTAACCCTTATCACGTAGTTCTTCAGTATTGGTCTTTCATAGTTTCATATGCCTGAATCATTCCCTCTTGTCAAAGTCAATTTAATATATCCCTATCTTTTAAAAGAAACCAAACTCCAACCAGGCTGAAGCAGCCTCTGGAAAACACCTCTGAGGCTTCCCTCATTCAGATTTTCTACTGCATGTCACGTGAAGGGAGTCTCCCCTGAGCTCTGCACAGTTGAACTATATTTCCTACTGAATGCAGAAAGATTATAATTAGTGTAGTTTGTATTAGCACCTACCACCCAAGGGAAAATCTGACTGCATACAATGTCTGACCTGACATAAAAAGGACTTTCCGTGCCATGTGGAACATGTGGGAAGAAGGGACTACATTTAGAAGACCAGCACAAGGACTACATATAGTGTCTGTCCATTTCACAAGGTAAAGGATTGCAAAATCCGCTGTGCTTTTGCTTTTACAACCTTAAAAGATAGAGTAGAAAAATTATTATGGCCCTAAAAGCCAAGGACACTCCAGTTTGAGAAAGATAGTGAGGATTCTTCATCACAATGTCTCCTACTCAACCCCAATCTCATCTTACTATGATCTCCTAAATATCCCTTTCTAGGCTCCTCTCCCTTCTATTCCTCCATTATCCTGTTCAGTCCAACTAACACTTGCTTGTCCACTGCTGAAATTAACTCATTTTTCCCTATTCTAACCCACCAATAATCCTTTTTGGGTTCCGGAGTAGTGTGCTACTTGCCAAAAAGTGCTTCACCGGTGGTAGTAAGCGCTATAAAAATTATTGGTTACAGTAAGAGGTCAACTACCTCAGGAACCTCCCAAAAAGACAATAAAGGCTCACCAAGAATCTTCAACAGAGTGAAGTACGTCCAAAAACACTTACCAGCAGGAGTTCTCAAATTCAAAGATATCAAAATGTGAGCCTACCACACCATTTCTTAAAATTCAGAAAGCCATTGTCTGCTCCATTGACTGAGAAATTGTTGACAAGCACTCTATCTGCAAATGAACCTTCTACAATACAGTTGATGGCAGCATCTACTAAGACAACAATGATTATAGTCCGTTCATAGACTACTGCAATCGCGTAGTTTCCGACAGTGAGGATGCCTTTCACTGTAAAAAATAGTAACTACAGCGTTTACTGTAATTTTGGCGACAAACTGTGACCCCGACGTAACCTGCGGACATTGTCGACTATGTCGTGGACGTCAATATAAAACAAAAGAGGGGTGGAAAAGGTCTCTTAAATGCCAGAAGATGTCTCCAGGCAAGGTATCCTCATTACCCCCATGTCATCTTCTAGATGGGGATGGGTCTGAAAATAATGGCCCGTTTGGTGTGGCACATAATCCATCAGAGCTACATTTTAAATACTGGCAAGATGAAGAGGTAGGAGGAGAGAACTAAAGCCAGGAGTAGTACTAGTTCCAGCACGAGACAAGAACTACCATCTGCAGACTAGTTTCACTTGTATTCGCAACATCAATTTTAAGACGACATTTTTACCAAAAGCGCTAGTCACAGATCTGTGTAATGATTACAGGTTACTAGAGAAGATTTCCAACTACCTTGGCTTCACCTAGGCAGCTTACAGTGCCTGCTCAATCCGCGCATGTACATTCATCAATTCCACAAACTCCTCATAATTTACCACTAGCTATTTCTCAGACATGCACTACAATCTAAACCTATTTCAGTGGCTAATAGTATCTCTTTGGATGAAGAGAAAGGAAGGAGAAGTAGGGGAAAGAGAAGAAAATGCTGAATTGAAGATTAATTCCTGTTCCATCATCGTTTATCAACTGAAGGCTATAGGGAGGTTTCATATTTCCTAGAGTGGCAAAAGATTTGAACTGCCAATGACTACAAAGCAGTCAGACTGTTATGATTTGAAAGAGACATCTTTCAAAACAATAAGCTATTCCAATTGTTGCTTATATAATGGGGAAAGGCATTGAAACAATGAAGGACCCAGCAGCAGTCTTACCATGCTTGAGCAAAAAAATATAAAGCTCCATAGAATTTCCCAACTTGTCTAATTGGACACCCAAAGCCTGATTCAGGGGTGACACAGGATGTTCAACGACACTAAAAGAACCCACCAGCTTCTGATATCTGTACTACCTGATGTGGAAGGATGCTGTTTAGATAATATTGGACATTTTTCCTTTGTCAGCAATCCCAGTGAGCTGCTAATTCATTAGCAATACTTGGACATTATTACTGACAGATGTGGTCGTTGACAGTGTGCTAGACAAAATCAAATCAGAAGCAAAGAAATTCCTTCCAAAAGGAGAGTGAGTCTCATTGGAGATAATCGATTGTGGTATGAACATTGCATCCACAGACTTGAAACAGCAAGCAGGAGCAGCAGTTCTATGTAGATACGGGCGTTCAAAGGCCCCTTCTTTCTGGCCTGAAGTGCAAAGTAAACGTTTGAATCTACAATAGAAAGGAGAAGTTCTTTTTGGAAATGATGTTGACCATGCTTTGCAGTCAAAGGCTACTAATGCAGCAAAGTCCTTGGATACTCTGTAGTACAGAATCCTACATTTTCTTGGAACAAAGGTTCTCTTACAGGGTAGGTTATCGACCATACCGGTATCAAACATACCAACCTACTCTACAGCAGTATCCGCTTCAGTACCCACAAAGACCATCTCCATTGGCGGCTTATGCAAGCCCAGAGGAGTAAACAAGGTCCACCAGTTAGACTCTGGAAGGCAAGAGTGAGAAAATGCAGGTACTGGCTACAGTTCCATATTTTATAATTTCCAGTCACCTCTCTGATTGGAGAGCAATAACGGACCGGTGGGTTTTCGACCTAATTGTATATGGTCATAAACCTAAATTAATGCAAACTCCTCCTCTGGCTACACTTATAAAGTCACCTCCAAAGCATCTACCTCTTTCAAAGTTAGAAGTCCAAACCATGCTAAAAAAAAAAAAATAGTAGACAGTCCCTTACAGTCAAAAAAAGAAAAGGGCTTTTACTCCTGCTGTATCTTGACTAGGAAGAAATCTGGGAAATGGAGACCCATTTTGGATTTTCAAAGCTTAAACACATCTAAGAAAACAGACATTTCACATGGCCAGGATTCAAGACTGCCTTCACTTCTAAACCATAGAGACTATATGACAACATTAAATTTTGAAGATGCCTAACTCCCTGCTCCAGTTCATTTTAACAATCACAAAGTCTTAATGGTTGTCGGCCACTACAAACCTGATCAGTGCAAAGTTCTACTGTTTTGTCTAAAATCAGCTCCCTGTATTATCACTGGGTGTCTAGCAGACATAGAACACTAAGTCTTCCCATACCTCATCGATTGGTTAGTCAAAGCGCCTTCTCCTCAAGCTGCAGTGAAATCAACCATCCACTGAAACATCCAGTTACATCCACTTCCTTATCTACTAATAAACCAAGGCCATGTACTTAATCAGGATCTGAAATCCTTTCACTTGTCAACTTGGCTCCTGCTCACGAGTTTGCACACTGGAACATCCTAAGTAAATGTAAAGAAAGTTTAGCTGGAGCGGATAGTGCAAATAGAACTTAGTTTCCAATTAAATTGTTTTTGTCTCTGGTGTCAAAAGTTTCTACCTAACCTGTTACATCTGGCACAGTCGAGTCTTTCATACGCTTAAGATACACTTGGCAGCCATATTTCGCTTCAGGTCTTCAACATCACAATTGCTGTGTTCCAGCAGAACTATGAAAGAGATTCTCAAAGGAATTTTAAGGATTTGCCGTCCAGTAAAGTATCCTCCTCAGCACTGGCAATTGAATACAGTACTCTCGCAATCGATGAAAAGCCCATCCACAAGCCAGAAATTAAGTTTCTTTCCAGGAAAACAGTGCATTTATATGTGCTAACGTCAGGAAGGGAGAGTAAGCGAAATGCAAGCGTTCACCATTCAAGAGCCTTTTATGCATTTCAGGAGTGACTGAGGGATTCGAACAACAAATCAAAGATTCATTCCAAAGGTGCCATTAGATTTTCATTTAAATGACCTGATTGTTTTGAAAACATACTTTCTGAATCCAAAAGATGTAGCAGAAAGAAAATACATTATATTCTTTAGATGTGAAAAGATGTTTGAAGCTTTACTTACACAGACCAACACAGTTTTTTAGGTTAGATCAGCTGCTAATGGCATAAGGTGCTCCTAGAAAAGGTCTCACTTTCCAAACAAGTTATAGCACATTGAATAGCAACAGCTGTACATTTATTCTTGCGGAGTAAAGAGAGCATATGCTACAAGAAGTGTATCTTCCACAGTTTTTTTCTCTGCTGTGTCTATACAAGACATCTGCAGAGCAGCAACTTGTGAGATATATTTACTCCTATATTGGAACTTTCATAGATTCACATGCTTGACTACTTCCCAGTTGTTGAGATGGGAGTTCCCCTATGGAATGTGTAAGATTTGCTTAAATGTACACCTACATTACATGCATTAGGCCTTTAGCTTAGCAACCTATCAGTCATTTTGTAAAAAAGACCCACACTCAACCAATCACACTGCACCACCCCTTAGAACTGCCTTCCCTCAGATTTTCCACTGCACGTCATGCTGAGGAGCCTCCTTTGAGCTCTGCTCAAACGTTTTCTCTCAGGAGCTTATTCCTTGGAATTTAGGAGATTTTGTTTCCTCCTTCTGGTGCTTCAAACTGGCTGCCATGTCAGACACCGAAAAAGGGCCTTTTCAGATCCTGTGTGTCCGGTCTGAAAAAGAGAGATGTGGATGATCAACATGATGACTGCATATACTGCTTATACCCAAATCATAAGACCAAGGACTGCAAGATATGTAGAAAATTTTCCACGAAGACTTTAAAGGACAGAGAGGGTTGTCTTTTGTGGCTTCAGACAGGTAAAGCTGGCCTTTCAGCCTCTGACGAGAACAGTGCTTCTTCTATATCTGTTTGAAGGAAAAATGAGGGCTCAGAAATTCAGGAACCACCTAAAAAGGTTCCAAAAAAGTAATCTGAGGGCTCTTCAAAAATCCACAGCCCTGCAGCTGAAGCAGACTGGCATCCAGGAACGGTAAGATTCAACAAAAAAAAAAAAACTTAACTTTCTGAGCCATCCACGCCGCCTCTTAAAATTAAACATAAATTTAAGAAGCCAGGATCTATGCAGTCTGGGGCAACATAGTCTACTATGTTCTCTTCGACTTTCAGTGATATCAACTATAGTCACTGTTTCAATGTCAACCTCGGCTGCCTCCGGATCCTTGTCGACTACGCTTTCATCCTTGTCAACAGGGGTGACCTATCTTGTCACCAGGGCTCTAGTCGGCGGTAACCCTCCCATCAATGGTCTTGTCTAGATCTCATGTTGATGCCTCCGCTTGACACCCTTGTCGACTGCATTTTCATCAACGATGCTTCTGATGACACCTCCAGCGACACCTTCGTCGACTATTTTCATCAACTATGCTTCTGACAGCTACTTTCTCGTCGAAATGACCCTCTGCAGCGGATCTTCTATCGTTGACTATCAAAAAGGCAAAGACCATCTTAACTGCCTCCTTACCAGTTGTCTGAGAATATTCCACTTAAAAAGATATCCAAATCTCATCTAACGCCATCCATAACATCACCAAGTAAGATGTCAAGTCTTTTACCATCTCACTTCTTGGATGGTGATAATGATTCAGATGATGGGGAATATGGAGTGGCTAGGAGCCCATCACAATTGCATGTGAAATGCCAGGAATATTCTTACGACTCATTATGACCAGCACTACCACGATCCACTCCCTTAACGACAGCAGCAGGCAATGGTATGTTTGCCCTCCGGTCTGGTTTCTGACCTGTAAGCCATGCTAGCAGATTATAAAGAACGCTTTGGTCCACAGCCTGCAGTCTTTCCTAAGCCAGTGGTTACAGCACCAAGTACTCCGCTACACCTGCAGGCACATCCTACCACTCCACAGGTTTCTCCACAAAATCTCCAAACCCATGCTTCGTCAGATGATGAAGCTGAAGACTGGGAAGTACTTTCAGCGCAGGACGAGTATGTATTGCCAATACCTGCCTCCCCAGAGCCAGCGTCTGTCGAGTCCCCTCCAGAAGATATTGGTACCTTCCATAATCTATTGGAGAAAGCTGCTTCACGATTTGAATTGCAAATGCCAACAACCCACCAAGATTGTTTCTTGTGTGACCATAAAGAACCTCATAAGAGGGTTGTCAGAGCTATCCCAGTAATAGACCATGTGTGGAATCAGGGTTTGAAAATAATGCCTAACCCTGCTACGGTACCATCGGTCTTTCCTAAGCTGGACAAAAAGTACAAAGCAATGGATGATGTTCCTGCCTGCCTTTTAGGTCATCCGAAGCCGGATTCAGTAATTTCACAAGCAGCACAAAGACATTCGAGGAACCCTTCTGCACCTCTGATCGCGCCTCCGGATAAGGAAGGTAGGTGCCTTGATAACATAGGGGAAAGATTCTCCTGAATGTCTGCCATTGTGGTGCCAGCAGCAAACTCCTTGGTGCTCCTTGGAAGGTACGATAGGTAGCTATGGTTGGACATCACTCACTCATTAGATGACCTTCCAGAATCTAGCAAGGCTGAAGCTAGGACTGGAGGGACAGTGCTCGTTCTCAGAAATAAGACTGTGTGTTAGATATTGAGGCTATGGGTTTTAGGTTTCTGGTTGGATCAGCACTGTTTAGACACCAAGGAGTGCTTAAGGCCACCAGCTTTTGACCCGAGGTCCAAATGAAGACTCTAGACCTTCCTCACAATGGGGAAGCCCTTTCCAGCAAACATGTCGACAATGCCCTCCAGACAATCAAGACAGACACAAGAAAGACAAAGATAGTGCCAGAGCGTTAGACGCTCTACAATTTAAGAAAACACCCTGTCGAGATGCCAGAGGTAGAGTAGACTTCCATTTGTGGAGGTTACCAGCAATACAGGTACCCAGCTTATTCCTATAACTTCCAGCACTCCAAACCCTGGTATCACCAAAGACAACCACTGGCAGCGGCATATAGCAGGCCTCACAGAGGACAGTCAGGGAGGCAAGCCAAAGATCCCTCCCACAGGCACTGACAAGCTCCAATGGCTGTCTCCTTCCTCACTAAAGCAACACCTTCATCGTTGGCATCAAATTACAAACAAGTGGGTCCTAGACATACAAAAATTCGGTCACCTAGAATTTACATGGATGCCCATGAGGACACCTCCCTCCCAAGTACATCAAACACATCTTGATCTTCTCAACCTAGAAACTGAGGTAATGTTAACCAAAGGTGCAATAGAATTGGTGCCCTGTTCACAAAGTGGAAAGGGTTTCTATTCTCGCTTCTTACTTATCAGAAAAAAATCTTGTCTATTGGAGACCAATCCTGGATCTAAAGGAGCTGAAAAAGTATCTGAAAAAACAGTCCTTCCGCATGGTAACATTGAAAGACATCTTTCAGCTTCTCAACAGTGCGGACTACATGACTTTCTTAGACCTGCAAGACTCCTATTTCCGCATACCCATTCACCCAAAACACAGGAAGTTCCAAGGATTTATGGTAGCCGGCAGGCACTTTAAATTCCAGGTGTTGCCTTTCGGGCTCAGGTCCGCTCCCTGAATTTTTACAAAGTGTCTGCCCCTGTTGCAGCATATCTAAGCAGCAAGCAACATCACATTTTTTCATACCTAGACTAGTTAACATCCAGTCAGTGCGTCATTCTCTCAAGGCGACCGTAACCTTTTCAGACAATTGGACCTCACTCTCAACCGGGAAAAGTCCCAGCTTCAGACAACCACAAGAATAGTTTTCCTGGGTGCCATACTAGATACAGTCCAAACCATGGCTTATCCAGCAGTGGACAGACGAGTCAAGCTAGCAGGAGCAATTCAACGAAAAGAGTCTTTCAGTTCTACGCTACAAGTCATTACTGGGGATGATGTCATCTTGCATAAATCTTATTCCCCACTGTCGCCTTCGTATGTGTCAATTCCTGGTGGAGCTTGACAAGCAATGGAAGTAGACACAAGGCTGTTTTGAAGGCACAATACACGTAACCCCATGTATGGTGGTGCAGGAAGCTTTCTCTGTATATACTATCTCAGTTAGAGATAGTGTGTACAGTCCAGGGGTTCCTCCTTAAGGGTTGATAGTGGCAATAATAGATAATACTGATGCTCTATTTTTGGTTCTGTGGCCGAGCAGTTAGGCTTATCAGAGGGAAGTGTTAATCATTTGTTGTACACGGGCAATAAATGGGCACACACACTCAATGACTTAACTCCAGGCCAATAGGTTTTTATATAGAAAAATATTTTAATTTATTTTAGAACCACAAGATTCAGAATTCAAGTAAATACATAAATTGTAGGGTACTTGGCATAGGTAAATATAGAACTTTGAATAAAAACAGGAATGTACCCAGTTTGGCATAAAATGGCAAGCTGTTTTAGAAGTGGACACAATGCAAAGTTCAACAGTCCCTGGGGGAGGTAAGTAATGGTTAGTTTGTCAGGTAAGTAAAGCACTTACACGTTCAATCTCCGGAGTTCATGTTAACCCCAAATACCCAACACCAGCAACACCGGGCCAGTCAGGTGCAGAGGTCAAGGAGGGGCCCAAATAACATAGGTACCTTTGGAGACTAGGGGTGCTCCAGTTCCAGTCTGCTAGCAGATATGTACCTGCGTCCTCAGGGAGCAGACCTGGAAAGGGGAGGGGGGCTTTGAGTTGGGGGAACCAAACAGGCACACAAAATACAGCGGCACAGGGGCAGTGTGCTAACAAGGCATCTGATTTTGTATTGGAATCAATGGAGGGACCTGGGGGTCACTCTGGTGATGTTTGGGGCTTCTCGGGCCAGCCACTGCCTGGGCAAGGATGAGGGTGGCCTGCTGGTCACTCCTGCACTGGTACTTGGTTCCTTTCGGGCCTGAGGGCTGCGGGTGCAGTGCTTCTTCCAGGCATTGGGTTCTTTACCGGACAGTTGCGGTCAGGGTGGTCCTCTGGATTCTCTCTGCAGGTGTCGTCGTGGGGGTGCAGGGATGTCGGCTCAGGGTACACACGTCGCTGGAGTTGCCTGGGAGTCCTCTCTGTGGTGTTGGTTCCTCTGGACATGGGCTGGGGGCGTCAGGTGCAAAGTGGTGGGGACTCGCACTTCAGGAACGAGGTGGGAGTCCCTTTAAAGATGGTTTCTTCTTCTTACTTTGGACAGAGCCACTGTCCATGTGAGTTTCTCGGTCCTTTGGAATTGCAGGGCAGTCCTCTGAGTCGTCGGAGGTCGCTGGGCCTGCAGGATGCCTGTTGCAGGTTCTTTGAATCTGGAGACAGGCCGGTAGGGCTGGGGCCAAAGCAGTTGTCTTCTCTGTGGGTCTTCAGGTGAGCTGTCCTTGTTAGGTCACCATTAATCTGATTTCCTGGGTTCAGGGTGGCCCCTAAATTCTATATTCTAGGGCTGGAGGGCTACTGTCCCCGAGGGTGGCCACACCCTCCTGGTGTCTCCTCTCTTTGGGAGGGGGACACATCCCTTAATCCTGTTGGGCTAAATTCTCCAAAGCAAGATGGAGGATTTCCTAAGGAAGGGGGTCACCTCCGCTCTGGACACCTTAGGGGCTGTCCTGGCTGGAGAGTGACTCCTCTTGGGTTTTCTCATTAACTCCTCTGGACTAGCCGCCAAAAGTGGGGGCTGTGTCCAGGGGAGGGCGGGCATCTCCACTAGCTGGAGTGCCCTGGGGTGTTGTAACACCCAGCTTGAGCCTTTGAGGCTCACCGCCAGGTGTTACAGTTCCTGCAGGGGGGAGGTGTGAAGCACCTCCACCCAGGGTAGGCCTTGTTCCTGGTCAGAGAGTGCACAAAGGCACTCGCCCCATGTGGTCAGAAACTAGTCTGGAAGTGGCAGGCTGGCACACAGGTCAGCATAGCACTAGCAGTTGGGCTGGCATGCAGGAGGCATCTCTAAATGCCCTCTGTGTACATTTCCCAATAAATCCCAGACTGGCATCAGTGTGCATTTATTATGCTGAGAAGTTTGATACCAAACCTCCCAGTATTAAGTGTAGGCTTTATGGAACTGTGGAGTTTGTGTTTGACAAACTCCCAGACAATATACTCTTTATGGCTACCCTGCATTTACAATGTCTAAGGTTTTGCTTAGACCCTGTAGGGGCATAGTGCTCATGCATCTATGCCCTCACCTGTGGTATAGTACATCCTGCCTTAGGGCTGTAGGTGCCTTAACTATGCCACAGGCACCGAGTTGTGGGCATGGCACTCTGGGGGGAGTGCCATGTCTACTTTGTCTTTTCTTCCCACCAGCCCACAAAAGCTGTGAAGCAGTGTGCTTGTGCTGAGTGAGAGGTCCCCAGGGTGACATAATACAGGCTGCAGCCCTTGGAGACCTTTCCTGGCCACAGGGTCCTTTGTACCCAGGGTCTTACCTGTGTACCAAGGCTTTGGCAATTGTGGAGACAAAGGTACAGTTTTTGGGAAAAGAAAACTGGTGCTGGGGCCTGGTTAGCAGGGTCCTAGCACACTCTGTCAAAGCGGTCATCAACACAAGGCAAAACGTTAGGGGGGGTAACCATACTGACACTGCCCTACACATGCACCCACCCACCCCCCAAAAAAAGAGGATGAGACTAAACTTACCAAGAGAGTCTTCATTTTTTAAGTGAAAGAACCTAGAAAGGCCATCTGCATTGGCATGGGCAGTCTCAGGTCTGTGTTCCACTACAAAGTCCATTCCCTGTAGGGATATGGACCACCTCAACAGTTTAGGGTTCTCGCCTTTCATCTGCATGAGCCATCTGAGAGGTCTGTGGTCAGTTTGAACTATAAAGTGAGTACCAAACATGTATGGTCTCAACTTTTTCAGTGACCAAACCACAGCAAAGGCCTCCCTCTCAATGGCACTCCAACGCTGCTCCCTGTGAAGTAACCTCTTGCTTATAAAAGCAACAGGCTGGTCAAGGCCATCATCATTGGTTTGGGATAGGACTGCTCCTGTCCCATGTTCAGAGGCATCTGTCGACACAAGCTGAGCACATAGCTTCTTTCGGGGCCTTTTGACAGTCCAAGGTCCAGTTAACTTTTCTGAGTGTTTTCCTGGAGGTAAGTTCTGTGGGGGTGTCACTATGGATCCAAATCCCTTCACAAACCACCTGTAGTAGCCAGTCGAGCCAAGAAGTGCCCTGACTTGTCTAGCTTTTTGGAGCTTCCCAGTCTAGAATAGTCTGATCTTGGGTTGGAGTGGCTGAACTTGGCCTCCACCTACAAGGTGTCCCAAGTAAACCACTGATCCCTACCCTATCTGACATTTGGATACCTTGATAGAGGACTGATGCTTGCAGATCCTGCAAAACCTTTCTTCAGGTGGACCAGGTGATGCTGGAGCTAAAGACAGCAATATCATCTAGATATGCTGCACTAAAAGCCAGCAAGGACTTGATTCACCAACCCTTGGAAGGTGGCAGGGGCTTTTTCTTTTTTTTTTTTTAACCCAAAGGGCATAACAGTAAACTGATAATGCCCATCAGGTGTTGAGAATGCTGTTTTCTTTTGCTCCAGGTGCCATTTTGATTTGCCAGTACCCTGCTGTCAAGTCAAAGGTACTTAAGAATTTGGCTGCACCTAATTTCTCAGTTCATCCGCCCTTGGTATGGGGTGAGCATCTGTGTAGGTGACGGAGTTGAGCCCTCTGTAATCCACACAAAACCTCATCTTTTTCCATCCTTGGTGTGAGGTTTGGGGACCAAGACCACTGGACTAGCCCAGGGACTGTCAGTGCTCTATCACTCCTAATTCCAGCATCTTGTGGACTTCCACTTTGATGCTTTCCTTGACTTGGTCAGACTGTCTGAATATTTTATTCCTGACAGGTAAACTGTCTCCTGTGTCCACATCATGGGTACACAGGTGTCTGACCAGGGTTCAAAGAAAATAACTCGGCAAGCTACTGTAGGACTTGCCTGCAGTCAGCTTGCTGTTGGCCAGAGAGTGTCTGAGTAGACATCTCCATCTAATGAGCCATCTTTAGGGTCAGTTGAGAGGTCAGGGAGAGGTTCACTCTGCTTCCTGATCCTCATCAGTAACCATCAACATGGTTATGTCGCCCTGTCATTGTAGAGTTTAAGGTGGTTAACATGGGTCACCCTCTTGGGTGTCCTGCTAGTGGCCAGGTCCACTAGGTAAGTGACCTGACTCTTCCTTTGTAGCACACGGGTAAGGGCCACTCCGAATGCCCTGGGAGCCACAGGTTCCAGAACCCAGACTTTCTGATCTGGCTGAAATTCGACCATTGCAGCCTTTCAGTCATACCACAACTTCCGGAGTTGTTTGATGGCCTCAAGGTATTTGCTTGCCTTTTCCTTGTACTCTGCCATCCTGGAGCAGAGGCCTAGTACATAGTCCATTACATCTTGTTTAGGCTCATGGAGAGGTCTCTCCAGCCTTCGTTTACAAGTGCTAGTGGTATCCTTACAGGATGACCAAACAGAAGCTCAAAGGGGGAAAACCCTACTCCCTTCTGTGGCACCTCTCTGTAGGCAAAAAGCAGGCATGGCAGGAGGACATCCTATCTCCTTTTGAGTTTTTCAGGGAGCCCAATGTCTTGTTAAATCTTTCCACAAGATCATTGGTTTGTGGATGGTAAGGTGTGGTGAACTTGTAAATCACCCCCACACATGTGTTTTAGGTAAGCTGACATGAAGTTGGTACCTCTGTCAGAAACCACCTCCTTAGGAAAACCCATTGTGGTAAAGATACCTATGAGTGCCTTTGCTACTGCATGGGCAGTAATAAACTTAAGGGGAATTGCTTCCTTTGAGAGTGGGACAAGTCTTTTGTCCCTGGCACAGCTGTTCCCTTGAGGATCCTCCTGTGCCCAAGAGCTCTACTTGATAAGGCTCCAGCTCCATGGACTCAGTCCCCTCAGGGTATAAGAGATCTTCCTGAGAAGAGAGGGCTTGCTGCTTTTACTGGTCCCTCAGTTACCTTACCTTTACTCTTGGAAGGTTGGGCCATTATTTCAGCTGATGAAAGAACCATTTGAACCCATCCATAAAGCAGACATCAAATGCCTCACATGGAAAGTAGCCCTCCTCTTAGCTTTAACATCTTCTTGCATAGTCAACGAAATACAAGCATTTACAATCCAAGAGCCTTTTCTACAGTTCAGTTGGGATAGGTAACCTACATACCAACCCTAGTAGTACTGAAGCCCTTCTTTCCACAACCTCAAACTGGAGCAGAAAGATCTCTCCATTCTTTTGACTTGAAAAGATGTCTCAAGTTCTACTTAAGCAGAACAAAGTCAATCAGGAAATCCAACCAACTCTTCGTAGCTTTCAGTACACCCAGAACAGGGCATCCTGTCACTAAGCAGATCATTTCCAAATGGATTTCAAACACAATAGCCTTTTTGCCATCAAAAGGCTGGTCGACCTTTGGGCGCGAGAGTGTGTGCACTTTCAACTAGAGTGGTTTCCACTTCTTGTGCACTTTTCTCGGGCATGTCCCTACCGGACATCTGCCGAGCGGCAACGTGGAGAACGACACATGCTTTTTCAAGGCAATATTGCTTGGCTTCCGAAACGCTCTTGGATCAAGGGGTTGGCCAAGTGTTAGGCATGTGTTCCAATGAAGGTTAGCCATTTCTCAGTTCCTGCCATCTGCTTCTGCTGTTTAATACCACGTTTTCTGTATGAGTTTGTGTATGATATATGTATAGGTATATATGTATTTATATATATATATAGATATGATTAAATATCTATCAGACATGAAGTTATCTAAATGCTGATACTATCTTACATGGTAGAATGTGTTCTTACAAATACAGAAGATGTGCTAGACACTGCTTGCTATTCTTATTCAAGGATGTGAATCTACAAAAGTTCCAATACTGTAGTAAGAAATAAGTTACTTACCTGTAACTGTAGTTCTCCAGTATTGAAAGCTTTCACAGATTCACATGTGGCCCACCCACCTCCCCTGAGGAGCTCACCTTCTCTTTTTTTTAGTGGTCCTTATTGCAGCACTTATGCTTGGAAAATCTGAGGGAAGGCATTTCCTCACAGAAGGTTGTAAGGGGTGGGACAGTGTGATTGGTTGAATTTTGAGTTTGGGTCTTTTTTACAAAATGACTAAGTTTCTAAGCTAAGGGCCTGATGCATGTAATGTAGGTATACATTTAAGCAAATCTTATACATTCCACCGAGGACCCCCATCTTGACGATGGGGAAGTATTCAAGCATGTGAATCTATGAAAGCGTCCAATACTGGAGAACTACAGTTACAGGAAAGTAACTTATTTCATGCACGTACACATGCACTGGGGACCTGCTGGCTATTCTCATTCAAGCATGTAAATATATAAAATTCGGAAAAAAATAAGTTACTTACCTTTAAGTGTAGTTCCAGTTTTTCTTTCTCATATTCACATTCAACGTGCCTCCCCCCGCCACTTGAGATGCGCACCTTATCTTTGATACTGTTTCACGTTCACATGCTCAAAAATCTAGCGGGAAACAAATCTGAGAGGAGTGTTCCGGAGGGTGCTGCAGCCTGTTTGGTTTCTTTTGATAGACTGGTATTTTACTGAAGTGAAGGTTTTAAGACTTTTTAGGCTATATGTAACAACATACTGCTTTTTAGGGTCGAGCCAGTGAGTGCATGCGCTAGCACATGCGTCTTGCTAGCGAGACACTTCTGTATCCAAAAAAGGGCTTGGAGCCCACCCTTGCTTACAATTTGTCTGCCTCTGCCTCACACTTCTGTGCAGGCCTCTTAATTCACGAATGAAGACGAAACGTCACTTCTGCCACTCGCAGGGACCAAGTACAAATAGATTGCAATTTAATCTCAATGCAATTCAGGTACTATTTTTTATTTTTTTTCCTGCCAGCTGATACTTCACTTCTGCCACTTGTTTTGTAAAACGCATTAGCTATCCCCTCGACTCTCCGTTAATGAGTTGTCCTGGCAGAGGTGTCTGCCCATTGATTGCCCACCTCGCGCCCTGGCAATTAGCATGAGGTGGTCGCTCATTACACCCGCATCTCCCTGGCTCTCATTGTCCTCGCTTACTTCCACCCCAGCCTGGCAATTAACATGCTACTTTTATTTTCTTGCTTATTTAAACATTCAATAAACTTGAATATTTTTCTTTATTGGGGGTGGCGGTATGGGCAAGCGCACTTGCTAGTCTTGCCTTGCTAGAAAATGAGAACATTCGGGCTAGCGCCCACTGTAAAGCAAATTGCCTCTTAACGCTGTCCACTTACTGGCTGCCCTTGAGATTCTATATGGGATAAGACTCACACTGCAGGAAAGGGTGTCTCTCGAAACTAAATTTCAACTGAAAGGGGAAAAGTATTATATCTTCAGGAGGCAGACTTCTGAGGCACCTACCAGATGCATGCAAACTTTCGAACTACAGTATTACACTGCTTTGCATCATAGCATGTCATACCTTTTATCGGAGCAATAAAGCGCTTTGCACAACAGAGAATAAAGGGGTCTATTTCTGATGTGCACATATAGGAGAGAGGTGTTGGTTAGCAGTTTTGCCATCTATCCACTATGACTTGGTGGTGAGAATGTGATGCCCAGAGTGTGTGCTCTAAGCTTAATGCAGTGTCATTTGACCACGTTTTACACATATGTGGTTTAAAGCAAAGAAGTGAGAGTTTAGCAGCGGAAGTAGCCTATATCACCCAGTTAGGGCTGTACACTTTAGAGGTAGCGAGTATTAAATTATAAGAAGTCAGGACCTTAGATCTTTTCTGAAATTCAAGTGATTTTGGATGATCTGATTTTCTTTTCCAGTTTGAGTGTGCATGTCTGTATGAGCTGTACTACCTCCTATGCAGGTTTTATGAACTTTAAGACTTATCAACAGTAGTGCTGTTACTCATCTGAGGCTTCTTTTTTTGTTTTTGACTGCATAACATGAGTTTTGATTGTCAAAAAAAAAAAAGTGGTCCCAGCCATCGTATTGCCCCAAAAGCAATGCAAATGCTTTGAAAAATATCCTTCTTGACAAGGATGCCCCACATTTTCAATCTGTTTTGGCCTGGTGACAGATGCTGGCAGTACATATTTCATTCACCTCGGAGGCGATACATTTTGGTGACATAGAACTCAGTCAGTCTTTTTGCAGAGTAAACCTGAGACTTCCTTGATGGCAGCTCTAAACATCTTAGAGAAATTGAGTGTCTCCGAATTTCAAATCAAGAGACAAGATGGATATCCTGAAATCTCTCTATTCCATGCAAGAGGTAACCTGGATTAAGGGTAATCAGCTCATTTAAATGAGCTACAAACTCATCTGGCTGCAGTGACCTGGATGGTCGCACTCCCAGGCGCAGTGTAGTTTAGCGATCAGCAGTCCTGAAGCAGTGTGATCCCGACCAGAACTGTAGACAGGTACATTCCTAAGATGGGGTTGATGGATCCTCTGTAATCAGCAGATGTACCTCACTTCCGGTCATTTGTCCTGTAGATGTAGCCCCAAATGTAAGTCAGAAAGGGCCCACAGGCACCAGAGTTGTCACTGATCACTTTCAGGCAGTTGGCTTCTTTCTTCCCAGACATCCTGGACCTCGCTCTTTTGGTTGAAGCTGAACAGATAGCACCATTTCAGTCAGACCCACTCCACTCCAATCCGAAACAATCGGCCTCACTCCAATCTGTCCTGCTCCAATCCAAGATAATGTGCCTCACTTTAATCAGCCCACTCCAAAACAGCCTGTCCCCCTTAAATCTGCCCCATTTCAATCAGCTCCAATCCAAAACAATCTGCACAACTCCAATTCAAAACAATCTGCCACATTGCAATCAAACATAATCCGCCCAGCTACAATTCAATCCACCCCAATCCATTCCCCCTGATCCAGTCCACCCCACCCCATTTCAATCCATCCCACTCGGGTATAATCCACACCACTACAGTCCAATTCACCCCACTTTACTCCAATCCACCCCATCCCTGTATAGTCCATCCCATCCAATCCATCCAGCCCACCACACTGTAGTCCCTTCCACCTCACCCCAGTTCATTCCACCCCGCTGTTATCTAGCCCACCCCACTCTACTTCAATACAATGCACCCCTCTCCAATCCTCCTCACTCCAATCCTCCCCACTCAGTCCATCCTTCCAATCCGCCCCTGCAGTCCAGTCCAGCCCCCTGGATTCCACGCTCGTTCACCCAACTCCAGTCCACCCTCCTGTAAAACCAATCCAATCCACCTCACCCCAAATCAGTCTAATCCAATGCACTCCAATCCATGTCACCTCATCCCATTTCAATCCACCCCACTCCAATGCACCCCGTCCAATCCACCCCACTCTACCCCAATCCAACCACACCAATATACCCCAATTCAGTGCACCCACTACCACTCCACGACACTCTGCTCTGAGTGTGCTCTGACAGTGCACTCTACAACATTCTGCCACTGAATTCTAGTCCCCTGGATTCATCTCTACACCACCCTACTCTCCCTCCTCCAGTCTACAACACTACTCCCCTCTCCACTCTAGGACACACCATGCCACCAACTTTCAGCCATGCTGAACAGAAGCCTCACTGGTGTACAACGTGACACAAACACATTGCCAAAACCAATAGCTCTTGTATAGGCGAGACCTATTGGCTATGTCAATGCTTGCTTAGTTATATTGTGGGAATACACTTTGGGGAAGGATTCAAACATGTGACTGTATGAAAACTGCCAATACTGGAGAATCAGTTTCAGTTAAGTAACATATGTTCTTCTATATGACAATAGTGAACTAATACAGATATCAAAACATAAAACACACAATCTACCAACAATGTTTAGGATAGAGAACTGCCATATTTTCATGGTCTCAATGAGCACAAACTCATAATGCAGCATGTTTCCGAATTGTAGGCTGTCAACAAGTTTGGTTCTTGGAGGTGTATCATTTGGAAGGGGAGTATTAGTAGATATTGGGACCTGCAGCCAATGTCGAATTTTAAAATTGGCTGGTGTAAATAATTATTCACATTTTAACTACTTTTAGTAAAGACACAAACTTATCTCCAGTGGCAAGTTACTTTGTAGGCCTTTATGTTGTGAGACAACAAATGGTCATCGCATTACATTGGTAGTATTGTTGGTTCACAGGTTATTACACTGGTAGTTTTTTTTTACTGCACAGTAAGGTTGTCATTTTTCCTTTATCTCGTTTATCTTATGTACGTATGTATATGTAGTCAATGAGAAAACAAATATTCAGATTGTAGTTTGGCTAGCGAATTGACAATACTGTGAACAGAGGTGCATGCATTATAGTAATTTGGAGATGGTGTGTAAATTATAAATTTAAGATATAACTAATGTTAGAATTTCTGTGTAGTTGTATAGAAAAGAAAGCATAAATGTGTCCTAACTAGAACTGTTAACCTCCATTTTTTTCCCTTTGATTTTAAATTTTTTTTGTTTTAAAAAATGCTTGAATTGTAGTGTACTGGTCTGTGGTGTCATTAAGTTAGAGTACAGTGGAGGGAATATTGAGTGGAGTAGTGTACAGAGGAGTGACGTAGAGTGAGATGGTGTACAATGGAGGGGTGTCGAGCAGTGGAGGTGTAGTGAATTTTAAAAATAGTGTGTAAGTGGCTGAACAGATACAGATAAAATTTGGCAGGAATACATATTATGGTGTGGAAAGAGTAATTTTTGGTGTTGATTTAAATTGGTTAAATAATGCCAAAACACTCATAGTGTACCACAGTATACTACTGTACATGCCAATTACAAGGCAGTATGATTCGCTAATGGCTGTTAAAGTAAAACACAGCTATGTAGTTTTAACCTCATTTTTGCTGCGTTCTGGGTTAGGGCAGTAGATATAGGTAAGATTTTCATTGTACCTTACCTATTTCTGTTGTAATAAAGTGGTAGTGGGGGTGTGGGGGGTGGGGGGGATTGACCTAATACTATATCTAAGGTGCTATCTGCGAACACAGCCAAAGAGTATTTAAAACAACATGGCTGCCTTCGTTTTTAAAGGCCATCGTTACTATCACAGAATACCTTGTCATAGCTCTGTACTGCCTTGCTTTCATGAAATAGAAAGACGTTTTACAAAACTGTGGCCTGAGATCACAAAGTTTAATTGCCTTATAGCATTAAAATACTTAACCTACTTATTTGTACTACCAGAAGAATTATCTGCACACTGCTAACTTTCATGAAAATATGACCAGCCGTTTGGCTGCTATTTACGAGTACCGAGTCTTTGGATAATGTATTGGGGGGGAAATATTTTGAGGCCACCCTTTTTTGTATTGCACCCACTTAACCACTTATTGTGAAACTTTGAATCAGCAGCCAATGCAGAAAAAGATATAGGTCTGCAAAGTTTTGTAAAAACTGCCAGACGATTATTAATGGTTAAATCAGAGGAGGAATTTTCATTCCTTGGAATCCTAATTAAGTGGCTACACCCACTGTTTTAAAAAAGAATATATGTATATCTACCTAGATAGATATCTATCTAGATATATATCTATTGATAGAGGGAGGGGGAGGGGGAGGGAGGGATTCAATGTTGGGTGCCTATGTCAGAAACGCCCCTCTAATTGTTTTCTAGTCTGAAGCTGGGACCTCACCCCCCCCCCCCCCCCCCCAACCAACCAACCACCTCCCTGTAATGATTTCACACTTTGTAGTTTGACATAATTGTCTCACATATTTAACGAATGTCATTTTATTTTCCTTAGCTCGAAGAAAATCTAATATTGTAAAAGAGATGGAGAAAATGAAAAGCAAGAGAGAAGAAAAGAAAGCACTTAACTCTGAGATGCGAACTAAACGTGCACAGGTGAAATTGTATACATAAAATACCCTGTATGTCCGTATCAATTTTCAGCTTAGTAGTGATTTCTCAATCATGGGGTCTTCTTTGTTATGAATACTATGACAGCCCTGTGGTCCTTCTATATATTAGAACAATGAAAATGTTTTACAATGTTTGCAAACAAAGATTCTTTTGTAGGTTATAATTAGCATAGATTAATACCACAGCTTATCACTTTCAAGTGCCTGTTAGGTTTGTCAGCCCTGCCCCAGATTGTATGGTTCAGTTCAATGCTTGGCCTTGTCAGTGATGCAGGAATGTGATTTTACTAGGTGTGTAAGTTTCACATCTGGTACATGTAGAAAAGTCCCCTCTTTCTGGCATGGTTACGCCCCACTTTTTGCCTGATCTCAGTGTGCTTAGACTGTTTTCACTGCAATCCTGATAATCAGGACCCCAATGATTGTGCTCTCTCCACCAAATTTGGTTGTTTTGGTACTTCATACCCTTGTAAGTCCCAGGTAGATGGTACTTAGGTTCCCAGGGTATTGGTACCCCAGGGGTTCCTGTGGGCTGCAGTATGTATTGTGCCACCCATAGGAACCCATGCAAACTGTCTGCAGCCCTGCTATTTGCAGCCTGCGTAAAATGGTGCATCCACGCTTTCACTGCTGGTCACTACCCAAGGTCGGTCACCCCTATGGCAGGTCCTTTCAGCCCAAAGGGCAGGGTGCAGGGCCCTGTGTGTGTGGGCACCCCTGCATGAGCAGAGGTGCCCCTGCAAACACCAGTTCCAATTCCCTGGAGTTTGTAAGTGCGGGAAAGCCATTTTATCAATGTACTGGTTACTGCCTGTGTTCCAGCTTTATAATGGTAACTCCAAAGCTGGGCATATTTGGTATCAAACGTAATTGATTCCATTATTGGTGGCATGATTCCACATACTCCGGGGTTCCTTAGAGGATCCCTCCAGTTCTTCTCCTACCAGTCTTTCGGGGTCTGTGAGCAGCCTGCACTGCTACAGTCCTACAGACACGATTCTGCCCTCCTGTGCTTGGCCAGCCCAAATAGGGGACTGAAGGACAAAGGATTTCTTGTAAGAGTGGTGCAGCCTCCTCTCCTTTGGAAATAGGTGTTGCTGGGGAGGGGTAGTCTCTTTGCTCCACCAGATTGCTTTGAAGGGCATATTTGGTGCCCTCCTTGCATAATCCAGTGTGCACCAGTCCAGGGACCACTGGTCCCTGCTCTGGCGCAAAACACACAAAGGAAAGGGGAGTGACCACTCCTCCATCTCCACCCCTAGGGTGGTGCCCAGATCGCCTCCAGGTGGCCTCTTGGTTCTGCCATCTTTGAAACAAGGTGTGCAGAGGCCTCTGGGAGCATCTGACTGGGTAGGCCAGATAGCTGAGGTCGGTCACCCTCCTGATTGGTGGTCACCCCAGAGAGTGACCAAACCCCTCCTTTGGGTTATTTAGGGACTCCCTTGTGGGTGGGTCCCCAGATTTGTCGTACAAGACTCCACCAGCAACTCTGCAAAGACATCTGGTCCTGGCCTCGAACTGCTGCTGGGCTACACAGGAACTTGACAAGACTGCACCGCCTGAGAATTCACCTCTTTGCAACATTGTTTCCGCGGCTCCTGTCAGCATTCTGCAACAGCTCCAACACTGCATATCCTCTATGGTCGCAAGAATTCGACTGCACCAAGAAGCAAAAAGGAATCTCCCTTGGAGTGAAGGAGTCACTCTCCTGCATCCACAGGCACCTAAGGCAACGACGCCCGGCTGGTGGGATTTTCTGTCCTCCAGATCGGCAAAGTTTTCAACACAAATGGTGGTTCAGAGGGATCCCCTGGGCCCGATCTGCCTTCTGCCCCACACCGAAGACTGAGGCCTTTCCTCTGCCACTGGGACAGAAACCCTGTGCACCCTGACTGTTGCCGCAACCAAGGCTTGTTGACTCCTGCTCTGTAGAATCTTCAGGCTCCAAGTAGCCCTGGCCCCCAGCACCTCTGCAGGACAGTCTCTTCTCTGCAGCTCCAGCCATGTGGAGCTCCTCTTAAGGTGTGCTCACTGTGACTTATTGTGCCTGCTGCCCTGGATTACTTGTGGGGGCTCCAACTGCTGCTTCTGGGTTTCCTGAGCATCAGCCCAGACCCCTCCAAGGGTCGAGACCAGGACCTTGCTGGTCTTCCATAACTTTGCAAAGCATCCAACAGAACCTTTTGCATTTGCCTGTGCTTATTGGTGATCCTCCTAATCGGTCCTGTCTGTAATCCAGTGACAGTCGAGGGACAGCTCGTAGGCAACTTTAGGGACTCCTGCAGCTCCTGGGCCCACTACTGATTTCCATCCATCCCCATCGACCTGGGTCTTCAGTTACAGAAGGGTGGGCATTGGCTCCTGCCCCACCTGGACACTCTTGTGTGGACTGTACTCTGTCCCTTTCTTTTGTAGGTCCTCTTTGCCCAGAATCTGCCCTTGGGTTTGACCGATCAGGTCCTGCTTCTGCATTTCTCCAACCACCAGTTCCCCATGTTATCCTATGGGGTGACGGGTTAACTTACCTCTCTGCACCCAGCAGCTGGGGATCTTCTAGGTACTTACCTTTTTTTGGGTTCCACTCTCCCCAGCCCTTGTCCTACTACTCCATACACTGGTTGGGGACACCCTTTCACATTCCATTTTTTTAAGTATATGGTTTCCCACCACCCCCTTATAGGGCCCTAGCTAATTTATGCTTTTACTGAGTACTTACTAGTGTATATTCTGTGTTCATACCTCCAGATGGAGGCATACCAATGGTAGTCTAGTTTTGTGTGCTTATAATAAAGTACCTTTATTTCTGATGGATACAACTACCTGTGAATTCTCACCTTATGAATTCTCCCAATGCACCAGCGTTCGATGGAAATTTTTCTTCCTATCTCTCCACGTTGACGTCACAATTGCACAACTCCACAAGCGTCTCCATCTGACGTCAAGGTGTTGTTGTTGAGTTACAATGTCTCCACCGAAAAGATAGGGAATAAGCCTTGTTATGAGTGCAGGGGTTGCATGTCAGTGACAGAGCCTCATGAGACTTGCTTGTGGTGCCTGAGTTCGGACCACAACGTGGAGGGATACGTGTCCTACCAGCTGATGAACCTGAAGGCCTTGAAGGAGAGGCTAAGCTCTTCTTGGTAAAAGCTAAGGAGGAGAAAAGGGGTCATCGAAGATCTAAGGCGAGGGATATTTATTTGCATAAGTCCTCGATCGTATAAGAGGTGATGCCGGCACGGATCTCGACGCCATTCTTCCTGTGATAGGTCTCAGTCTCTGAGATAGCGCCATACTGTGTGGGAGATCAGTCCTACAGTGACTTCTCAGCCTCAGAGTCCAAGTGCCATGCTTATTCAAATAGAATACCACTTTCACCACCCCACCATCAGTGGCTAGCTGGCTAGTACAATCCCCCCAAAAAGACACAAAAAACCCACTGAAGAGTCACAGGAATAAACTAAAAGGGTTGCCAGACATATCAAGAGTGTTCAAACAGTCAGTGTAATAAGGATGTTAAGTTGGCCTGAATCATGGTCATTCACATTGAACTGCAACAGCTGCGTTTTGGAAAGGAAAGCTTTAGGCACCTCCACGTGATTATTTACAAATTAAGCTCTGAGTGAGTTAAAGGGGTTAAAAGTGGCTTTACATATATTAAAAATATCCAAGAAGGCTTTAGAATAATGGTGACTCAGTATTCACATTGAGCTGCAACAGCTGAACGTTGCAAAGGAGCGTTTTAGGCACCTGCACGTGATTTACAAATTAATCACTCCACTAAAGGGCTTAAACGTGGCTGTACAGAGATGGCTTTAGAATAATGGTAACATCACAAAATAAAATGATGAACGGAGTGTTGAAACTTTTCAAACACTCCCCTCCCCCCCCCCGTCACAGATCTAGGTTTAATCCATCATTTTTCTAGCCACGTCACCCCAGTTTGGACCTAGCCATATGCAAATCAGTTTTGACCCTCCTCCTCATGGGAGCAGTCCAGCCTGAGCTGCCAAGCCAGGTCCTCCCTGTACAGGATTCAAGCATCCTTGGACTGGTTTCAGGGTATCAACCTTTATCTGCCTGGTTAGCTTGAATCCAGTGGCGCAGCAAGCAAGGGACCCACGTCTGGGAATAGCCTTGCCCCTTACGGTGCAAATTAGGCACTACCAGAGTAAGATAAAGGGTATAAACATGGCTGTACATATATAAAAAAAATGCCCAAGATGGCTTTAAAATAATGATGCCCCGTTATTCACATTGAGCTGCAACAGCCACATGTTTGTTTACGAATTAAGCACTGCAAACTAAAGGCGTTAAAGACATTACAAATGTCCAAGATGGCTTTAGAATAATGGTGCCTCAGTATTCACATTGAACTGCAAAAGCTACACATTAGAAAGGAAAGCTTTAGGCACTGACACGTGATTATTTACAAATTAAGCACTCCGCTAAAGAGGTTAAAAGTGGCTGTACATATATGTACATAATGCCCGAGATGGCTTTAGGATAATGGTGCCTCAGTATTCACATTGAACATCAACAGCCGCGCATTGCAAAGGAAAGATTTAGGCACCGGCATGTGATTTACAAATCAAGCTCTACTGCCAGATATTATGGACATTGAGTAATATAAATGCAAATCGTACGATTAATGGTAATTGATATTTTTATTACAATTCAAATTAACACAGGAGAAATCTATTAACATGGTATTGAATAATTTATTTTGCGTAAATGTGTTAATTCAAATATAGCTGTTAATACAAGCTATACCATACCACTATCACACAATTACTCACCAACTGGAAAACTATGCTGCCACAGAATTCCAGCCCAGTAGACCATAAAGCGCTATAATGTAGCAGCACTTTCTTGCGCATACAAAACCAATCTCAGAAGAAAGCACTGCTACATTATAGCGATATATTACTGTTGCTACAATATAACATTTTATATGCTTGATTTCATGTTCCGCGTAAATGTATTTTTAAATGCAAACTTTTCAGTGTTTATCTGCTTATTTTGTCACCACACAGCTCCAAATACCTTAAAAATACAAAAATGTGTTGTTTAAAATGTATTTAAACACCACCTCAACATGTAACACTTTATTACTTGTCACCACCTGGACAAAACCAGTGCTTATATTCAGCAACATGAGTGCTAAACATGGACAAGTACATGTTCCAGAGTAACCTCAAAAGAAAGCAATGCTACATTTTAGCGCTTTGACAGTTGCTATATGTTATATTATAATTTTATAGTTTGCAACTGTCATAAAGCGCTATAATATAGCATCTGTGATGTAGGAAGTTGGCACTGTATATACTATTTCAAAGTATTGAAAATAGTGTGCAGAGAGTCCAAGGGTTCCCCTTAAAGGTAAGATAGTGGCAAAAAGAGAATTCTAATGCTCTATTTTGTGGTCCAAGTGTGGTCGAGCAGTAGGCTTATCAGAGGGTAGTGTGAAGCATTTGTTGTACACACAGGCAATAAATGAGGAACACACTCAAAGACTATTCCAGGCCAATAGGTTTTTTTAAATAGAAAAATAGTTTATTTTAACAACCACAGGTTCAAGATTTACAAGTAATACTTCAAATGAAAGGTATTTCACTCAGGTATGCCACAGGAACTTTGAATAATCACAATAGCATGTACAGTTTTGACAAATTGCAATAAGCTATTTTAAGTGGACACAGTGCAAACATCAACAGTTCCTGGGGGTGGGGGGTGAGTATTTAAGTTCACAGGTAAGTAAAACACTTACAGGGTTCAAAGTTGGGTCCAAGGTAGCCCACCGTTTGGGGTTCAGGGCAACCCCAAAGTTACCACACCAGCGGCTCAGGGCCGGTCAGGTACAGAGGTCAAAGTGGTGCCCAAAACACATAGGCTTCAATGGAAACAGTGGTGCCCTGGTTCCAGTCTGCCAGCAGGTAAGTTCCCGTGTCTTCGGAGGGCAGACCAGGGGGGTTTTGTAGGGCACCAGGGGGGACACAAGCAGGCACAGAACGTACACCCTCAGCGGCCGGGTGCAGAGTGCTAACAGGTGTCAGGTTCCAGATAGGAATCAATGGGGAGACCCGGGGGGTCTCTTCAACGATGCAGGCATGGGGGGGGGGGGGGGGGTTCTCCTCGGGGTAGCCACCACCTGGGCTAGGCAGAGGGTCGCCTGGGGGTCGCTCCTGCACTGGAGTTCGGTTCCTTCAGGTCCTGGGGCTGCAGGTGCAGTGCTGGTTCAAGGCGTCGGGTTCCTTGTTACAGGCAGTCACGGTCAGGGGGAGCCTCTGGATTTCCTCTGCGAGCGCTCTAGAGCAAGAGACAAAAGCCTGCACTGGGTGGTGGTGTTAGCACCTCACCCAAGTAGGATGGATATTCCAGGATGGGAAGCTTCAAATGCCTAGTCGCTTTTGCAGTGTGACCTAGGTCTCTGTAGATGGTAGAGATGATCGACAACCTCACCCCCCTGTATCCCCCTCCCCGTCCTGAGTCCACTTTTGGCAGCAGAACAGGTGGGAAAATGAGGCAGATTACGAGGGGTGCCCACTTCATGCCAGTTCAAACCCTAAGGTGGACAAGCTGAAGTGGACACCGCTTTTTAAGTTCCTCCTCCTGTTTGGAAGGAATTAGGCCACCAGGGCTAGGGTCCTGCCCAGTGGAAGTGGTCATAAAAAGGGTGTAGTGTCACCCTAAAGGTGGGTAACCCATTGGCTGCCCCCTGGCACTCCCTGTAATGGCCCCACATTTAGTATTTAGATGGCACCCCTGAACCCTAGAACGGAGATTCTGACAACCTAAGAAGACACGGACAAAGACTCACTCGCAGAAGAGAAGTAACTGCTGACCTGGTACCAACCCTGCCAGCCTGTCTACACACCTCAACAGACTTTGCACCAAAAGATGCCTTGTATCTGCAGCTTAACCTCCAGAAACCTGGGATGACTTGCCTGCCTTTGAAAAAGACTGTCTCCCACGAGCAGTGGACCTGCTTTCTAACCAACTCCGCAACCCCTGGAACTGCCAAGACCTGACACCTGAAGTCGCTGCTGCACCAGTCGTCCATGACTCGAGGTGAAGCAGACCACTGGTGCCAACCAGGTTGCCCAGCTGTTCAGTCTGAGGCTATTGTGGTTCACCCCTCCTGGACTCCCTGAAGTATCCTGCAGCCTCTGCATGCAGGTTCCCTCTCCTGCAGTTTCTAAGGTGAGAAAAACCAGATGCAGCCGGCCCTAGTTGAAGTGGACGCTTGGTGCCGACACCACAGGCTCTCATGTTCTAGAGTTCACTGTGATTTCACCCCTTCTTGAGCTCACAACAACGCCTGCAGCCTCAGAACCCCCAACCGCGAGCGCTCTAGGCAAAGACAACCCAACTCAAAAAGTCACCTCTACATCTGTCGCCTCTGGGCTTTGGAGAAGAATACCCAAGATGCTCTTGCGTGCCTGAGCACCTCATTTTTGCAAGTTACCCCCACCCCCCTTCCCCGGTTCAAGCCTGCATCCTAACCATGGAGACCAATCCTCTGCCTCAGAGCTACCTGGAGTGACCTGTTGGTGTGGTCCTGACCCTTGCCCAGCACTTACCTTAAGTCTTCAAGATTGGTCCCATGAGTCATTGTAAAGTGCTTGTTTGCTGAATGTGTTTTCCTTCCATTGGTTAACACAAAACCCTGAAATTGCATTTTTGCAATTGAAAAGTATTGATGCTTAAAAACGTACCTATCTGATAATTAACTTCTTGGGTTTAAAATTAAGAGTTATTTTTCTAAATTGGTCTCGTATTTATTCTTTGTCATTTATTGCCTCAGAGTACAACAAATGCTTAGCTCTAACCTTTAAGTCTAACTACTTGCCCACACTACCCCAGACTAGAGTATTAATCCTATCTACTTTTGCCTCTGCAAACCAATTGGGGATCCACTGGACTCTGCACGGTGTACTTTTTTTAGTGCACCATACAGAAAGCCAGCTTCATAACCCACAGAATGTTCAGATGACAGCAGGGTAACTACTCGCTCCCTGGGTTGATCTCAACCTACTTGTCTGTTCCACCAGTAGTTTTAGTAAGTACTCCTTCAGACCGTATTAGCTTTCATACCAAACCAGTAACCTATGTAGACTTGATGGCACTGGGGACAGCGACAGTGGAAAAGGACAGCAGTAGCATCAAGCATCAATCTTCTTTTAATCAGGAATCTCATCTAAACCACTTTATTTAACCCAAAAGTGGGCAACTGCATCTCGTAGCCCATTTTAAACATTGCCTTCCCTACTGGTGTTTCATTAAGTTGGTCTAGCAGGCTCTTTAATTTATCCAGGTTGGCTATGCTGTAACCTTTCTAGGGTCTCCCACTCAGACTCCTTCAGCTAATTTGCGGCTGTGGCAGATCATGTCTGCTTCCTCTGCAGTGCTGTGGAGTTTCTTGCCAAGGGTTTACTCAATGTAGTGCAGAGGCATAATTGGGACTGGAATGCTAGAGCATTGCTTCCTGGTCGCCAAGGTGGCAGGAATCCTGAGACCGATTTTAGACATCATGATGCTGAAAGTGTTCCTTGGTAAGGAAAAGTTTAAAGTAATTACATGAGCTAAAGTTCTGGTGGTCTAGGATCAAAAGAATTGGATGGTGTCCTTATGCCTGCAGGACACATTTTCATGTGCTAGTTCTGCAAGCCCAGAGTAAATAGATCCCTTTTGTTGAATGATACATCCACAATAAGCGTTCCATCCGACCATTCATTCTTACTTTCGCCCTTGAATCTTTACAAAGAGTTTGTTGATTGTGACCATCTTCTGTGGTCTGTAATACTATGATGACTGGTGGTTAAAGGTGAGCTCTCCTTGGGTGGTCTTGGATAACTTGTAGATAACAATATTGTTGCTAACCCTGGGGTTTTCCTTCCCAAGGTCTACCTTTAATTGGAGCAGTTTTTGACATGGTTGCTTTGAAGGGTTTTCCACCTCTTCTGAAATTTCAGGGTATCTGGGCTGTGATGCTGATGTTTTGGCCGAGCTTTGTTTGAGTGGCCCAGAGATCCTCAAAATGTCCAGTCAACATGGTGCATTCTAGTTAGATTTGTTGCTTGGTGTGATGTGCGTGGACTCCCTAGAGGTGAAACTTTTTTTTTTTTCTTCCTTATGTATTTGGCCCGGCTAGGCTTTGCTCTGTGCACAAGCCTCCTTGCACATCTTGTTGGCCTTTTCATTGTTTGCCTGATTAACCCTCTATTGAACTCATTTGTTGTGAAATTAAAAAATCTTTCACATGTTCCTCCTGCTTCCTTTATTATGCCACACTGATACTTGAATCTGGTGGTATTATTCCTGATTTGTGCTTTGTACCTTTACACCTGTATACGCTGAGACTTTTGATGCTAAAAAAACAAATACCATTGTGCTCACTGCTATGCCTAATGTGTGCAAGCTTTATGCCTTGTCAGTATCTTCTGAATACTACGTTTTTTTTCTCATGGCAAACTGTCTGAAACCGCTACCTCTGAAAGTGATGTCACTATTGCATCACTGTTCATTATGGGTGAATCTGTTGCACCAATATCAATTAAAAAGCAAGAATTTGTGAGTAAATGTATCTTTCAAATGAATGTTTCTTTCAGTAAATCTACTGAAACCTCTTATCTACCTACAGATTGCCCATCACACCCTCCCCTTCCCCCCCCCCCCGACCCAGTGTGACATGGACCTTCGGCAATAAAATACAGTGTCAAGTTAGATTTGTGTACTGCCTATTCAGGTTTCATTAAGTCAGCCACTTTTTGTACCTGAGGATGTTGGAGAAAGTAAGACCCTAAACTTTAGTTTGTGGGGATGGTGCCTGTATGCAACTGTCGATGGGATAAGGTTGTCACAGAAGCAGATGACATCACCTGACTGCACGCAGGTGACTCTGCAAGCATTTCCAGATCCAGTCTGGTGCCTGAGGAGATTCAAAATGTGATTAAAATCGAGGTAGAGACTATTCACCAGAAAGAATGTTCCTGAAGTACCTGTTGTGATGACTTTCAAGAAAGAGTTATCTTGTATACCTCCTTCACCTTTCATCATGCTTCAGTGGGACCTGATTATTCTACTTGCCCTGCTGAATAGCTCACTGTTCAAACCCATTATTTTGAGATTTCTCACCCACAAGACTTTTTCTGTCCTCACCTCAGCAGCTAATATTGGTGAGCTGCAGGCCCTCTTAGCTCCAACGTATTATGTAAGTTTTACCATACAAGCTGAAACCGTGGAGTAGTGGTTCTTTCAAAAGATTTCACATTGTGATTTCACATTGTCAAATCTGTTAGTTTCCTTGTTCTCTCTACCTCTGCGTCCTACCAGGAAGGAAGAGGTTGCGTAAACAATCTTTGCAGAGGTAGGTCTCTGCTTTGATTCGATCACCTCGTTCAAATCTTAATTACCTATTCTAGTTCCAAGAAGCACCATGTGATTCAGAAGTTTTCATGCTGGATCATCCTCTCCAAAATGTGCTACTTTCGCTCCAAAACACGCCTGCATCTTCTGAGTTTCTATAACTGATTTTACTTCCTTTTAGCCTTGTCATTAAATTAGTTTTCTTGAGGTCTATAGCACTGAATAGACATTGTTTGTTAGAGGTTGTCTAACACCCACCAGATTGTGCAGTAAATCTTGATTTATGTACTGCAGACACCTGCACCCTAATCATAGTTGCTCAACTGAAGTTCAGTAATATTCGTGATTCCACTGATAAGTCTGTGCCCGTTAGAGGACTTCCCTGTACCCAACGGTCTGGTTATTTTCTTTTTTTTTTTTTTAACTATGAAAGTATTGTGCTTCATGTGCCTTGCTTAATCCTTCAGGAATTTACCAGAGTACTGGTGCAGTGTGGCCGTTTTAAGCCACATTCAGGATTTTGCAGGCCAGTGTCATGTCATTTCCCCCATGCTTTTTACTGGCAGAGGATGCATCTTATCACAGGATATGGTTCTTTTTTTGCTTGAACTCTTCCATATTACCATCAGGAAACTGTTCACGGGGTTTATTAGGGAGTGGGGGGAGGGGTGGGTTATTAGATTGGTTTGATTGAAGACTTGCTTCTGGCTTTGATACACAAACATTTGTTCAGTCTCCTGCAATTCTTGTAGTGGCTGATTTCTTAGTTTTCAAGAATGTTTTTAGTGTGCCTAGTCTTTAGCTGTTAAATGTTCCTGATTGGAATGAAGATTACAGAGAAGGAAATATGATGGCAGAATCATTTGTGATTTCTTTAAATCTGCCATTGTTTGATTTCAGTGCTAGCCCCTGCTGCTGTTGCACCATGGTCAAAATACTTGTCTAATAAAAGTTTGCTCCGCAGGAATATGACACCAGTGCTCCAAACTGGGAGTTTGGCAAGATGATTAAAGAGTTCCGTGCAACTTTGGATTGTCAGCGCATAAGCCTCTCAGATCCAGTAAGTAGATCTAAAAATGTTTTTGTCTCAATTATGAATTAATGAAAAGGCCAAAATAGTGGTGCTAGAAGCTAATATCTGGGGTGTGCTCTTTTGGTCTCACAAAATCCTATTTATACTGCTACATATTATTTGTGAATTCCATAAGTTTTGCCTGTACAAACTAATTTCATTTGAAATTCGTTGACTGGATTAATAGTAGTAATCACTGCACAAATCTTTTCTTTAAATAAATTAGAATAAATTGGCACATTCCAAATATCAGGTACTCGTGCAAAAGGCATGGGGCTATATTTTTCCTGTGGGGACCTCATACACTTAACTTCCCTGGTCTTATTTTTCTCCTAGCAGCTATTTGCCACCTTGCTTTCCTACCATTTTGCAGCACTGGCCGTCTCTGGTAGCTCTGGGTCAGACCTTGTCCCATTTTCCTCAATCACTTGGGTTTAAACTGTGTTCTCAGGACTGTTGTGGCCGTAGTTAAGTTGGGGGGGGGGGGGAGAGAGAGAATCATGTACAGTTGCACCTTTCCAACAGACAACCTTATTTCACCATCGTATGTGCCATTATCTCTTTCTACTCCCCTGGTGATAGATTTGCTTGATTAGAACGCTTTGCGATTATTTGGTGGGAAAACGTTTAAGGCCCAATTTACAATCTAGTTACTGAAATCAATTTCTTGAGTGGTGGTTATCCATTTACTCTTTCCCCAACACAGTTCAATACTTCTTGAAAGCCTTTCCCATCCAATAAAACCTTCCACATAAGGAAGGGACCAAATATCTAATACTGTTTCAGCTTTACAGCTGAGACTATTAGCCTAATACTTTGACCATTTGTTTCCATTAACAGTGAACATTTTGTTAAACAAATGTATCCCAAGAAAAGTGAGCAGTCAAACTTATCCAGTGCCCCACACTTTTAAATGTAATGCTGTCCGATGCCCATCTTCTGGGAGGGAAAGTCTCATGCACATCCACACCTCAGTAAATGGTTATTAAAATGGATCTTTATTACAGACCACGACAAAAGATCATACTGTGATCATAACAGAACATCACTCTAAAGATACTGGTCAGAAAGTATTTTAACAGATGTGTAAATGGCCTGTAAAAACATTCCACCACATTGTGACTTAAATTTACCATCTAATTTCAGAAACCTTGTTTTCTCATGTAGGCAGAAGAGCACAGAATATGCGTGTGTGTAAGAAAGCGTCCTCTAAATAAACATGGTAAGCGTGCATGTGTTGAATATAAGAATGTAAATAATTGGTATTAATTTTTAAAATGAGCCTTCTTGGTTACATTTTGTTTACCTGTACTAAAATTCTCACCACAACTTGTTTAAACTTGACATGTTTGCAAATGCAGCATTAAGCACTTAATAGAAACCACAATATAGCAAGAAGACATTATTTGCACTGCTACCCAACATGCTTTTTAGGTCTGTCCTCGAAAGTCCTTTGTGTATGATGCCAATACTTAAAAGGAGGGGGGGGGGGGGGGGGATGTGGGTGGAAGGACGGATCTTTGGTCACCTGTCGCTTGAGATTGCTCACGATTGGTTTGCTTTGTTATCTTATTTGCTTATTCAGTTGCTTTCCTTCCTCTTGTTTGGTCAGCTGGAGCATAGCTCCTCTTCGATCCGTGTGCTTGGAAGCTATGCATCCTTTCTCCACTTACATTCGGTAAACAACTACTTTTCCATTACATAGTCGGACTGCGTGTTTTTTTTTTTTTTTTACACCCCTGTCTGCTTCAGATCCTGTACCAACCTCATCACCCCTACATCTGCTGCTCTTCCCTCTCAACTTGTCCATTGCTTTCTTGACCCTCCCTGTCGTGCTCAGATTTTTTTATTGTCGTTTTCAACCATATCACCTCAGTGTTGGTGCCCTCTTTCTCTTGCCATCTCTCGCTTTCTAGCGTACGCTCTCTTGTGCACCCTCTTGCACGCTCTTGCGCTTTCACACAACACGCAGCATGCAACATCTTGGAGTAGTTCATTAAAAGAAATGGCAGCTTGAAGAATACATATGCATTTTGGGGACACATGCGTTCACATAAGTTGGCATGCTGTAGGAGGTATGTTTATTTGGCCGATCAGCAAGCAAAGGTGGCTTTGACAATGCTGACAGCTTGTTTTTTTTCCTGGTAGAATGATTGCAAATTTTCTCCTGAATATCAATCTCCCAAATGTTTTTTCACGTTGTCGATTTAATAGTTTATATTACATTTGTTTGAGGGAGGCGAAATGAAGACATTCTTTTGCTGTAAATTGTCACTCATTTGATGTTCGAAATTTTTTCCCGGGCCACAAGTGTTGCTGCCCTTAAAAAAAAAAAAAAAAAAAAAAAAAAAAAAATCTCTTGATAGGTGTGTGTGTGTGTATGTGTATATATATGTGTGTGTGTGTATGTGTATATATATATATATATATATATATATATATATATATATATATATATATGTGTGTTCGATGGCATGTGTAGCTGCAGATACACATGCTGTGCACATCCCGCCATCTGGTGTTGGGCTCGGAGTGTTACAAGTTGTTTTTCTTCGAAGAAGTCTTTTCGAGTCACGAGATCGAGGGACTCCTCCCATTTCGGCTCCATTGCGCATGGGCGTCAACTCCATCTTAGATTGTTTTTTTTCCGCCATCGGGTTCGGAAGTGTTCCTTTTCGCTCCGTGTTTCGGGTCGGAAAGTTAGTTAGAATCTCGGAAAAATCGTCGGTATTGTTTGTGTTCGGTATCGGGTTAGTTACAACAGATCGACACCGACTTTTGAAGAGCTCCGGTGGCCCTTCGGGTTTTTTTTCGACTCCCCGTCGGGGCCTGGTCGGCCCGGCCAAGTGTCTCTTCAAGGCTAATGGAACGGACCCCATTCCGCTTCTGCCCAAAATGTCATAACAAGTATCCGTATACAGATCAGCATCTGGTCTGTAACTTGTGTCTGTCCCCAGAGCACAAGGAGGATACCTGTGAAGCCTGTTGAGCGTTTAGGTCCAGGAAGACCTTAAGAGACCGAAGAGCAAGAAGACTGCAGATGGAGCCGACAGGACAAGGGCGTTTCGAGGAGGAAGAAGAAACCTTCTCCATCCAGGAATCGGACTCGGACGAGCTCGATCCCGAAGAAACGCCGAAAACCGCGAGTAAGATGTTGAAACATAAAACTCACGAGAAAACAACAAAAGCCCAGGGGACGCCACCGCCAACAGGCCATGGCTTAACCCGAAAAATAGGTGACCGATCATCGGCACCGAAAAAGGGCACGCTGGTGTCGAAGTAATCCGGTCGAGATACCGCCACACAGCAATCTCGGGCCCGAGACAGCAGCTCCGAGCAAATTCGGCACCGAGACAGCGGCACCGAAATGGGTCGGCACCGAGAGACCATGACGCCAAAAATAAAAAAGGTTGCGTCGGAGCCGAAAAAAGTAGCCGAAACGGTTTCGATACCGAAACATCCGGCCTCGGAACCGAAGACAAGTTCCTACACAGAGGAACAAGGACTGTCCTCACAAATGAAAACACATAGATTTGGACAGGAACTGGAGACAATAGAGCCAGACTACACCCAAAGAAGGCTCCACATTCAAAAAGAAACCGGGAAGGTCAGCGCACTCCCTCCTATTAGAATGAAACGCAAACTTGCCTTCCAGGAGAAGGACAAGCAGCCACAGGCTAAGGTGGCTAAACAAGTAAGCCCGCCACAGTCTCCACCACGCTCTCCGCAACCATCGCCAGTAGCCACACCACCAATGATGCAATCCCCGACTCATACAGGGATGAGTCAAGATGATCCAGACGCGTGGGATCTTTAGGATGCTCCAGTGTCAGATAATAGTCCTGACTGTTTTCCAGCTAGACCGTCACCACCAGAAGATAGTACAGTCTACGCACAGGTGGTGTCAAGGGCAGCGGCGTTTCATAATGTCAACCTGCATTCAGAGTCAATTGAAGACGACTTTCTATTTAATACGCTGTCGTCCACACACAGCCAGTATCAAAGTCTCCCCATGCTACCTGGAATGCTAAAGCACTCCAAACAAGTGTTTGAGGAGCCTGTAAAAGGAAGGGCCATTACTCCAAGAGTCGAGAAAAAATATAAACCGCCACCAAAAGACCCCGTGTACATCACACAACAGCTAACACCAGACTCCGTAGTAATAGGGGCAGCTCGCAAGAGGGCGAACTCACACACTTCAGGAGATGCACCACCTCCAGATAAAGAGTCGTAAATTCAACGCAGCAGGAAAAAGAGTGGCGGCACAGGCAGCAAACCAGTGGCGTATTGCAAACTCACAGGCTTTGTTGGCCAGATACGATAGGGCTCATTGGGACGAAATGCAACACTTTATAGAACATTTGCCCAAGGAGCTCCAAAACAGAGCACAGCAAGTAGTGGAAGAAGGACAGAGTATCTCAAACAATCCGATACGGTCAGCAATAGACGCTGCAGACTCAGCTGCTAGAACTGTAAACACAACCGTGACAATAAGGAGACATGCATGGCTGCGTACATCAGGATTCAGGCCGGAAATACAACAAGCCGTGCTGAATATGGCATTCAACGGACAACAGTTGTTTGGGCCGGAGGTGGACACTGCCATCGAAAAACTTTAAAAAGACCGATAAGGCCAAAGCCATGGGTGCACGCTACTCCCCACAGAGCAGAGGCACATTTCGAAAGACACATTTTGGGGGGGGGGGGGGGAATTTCGAGGACAAAGCACAGAACCCTCAACCTCACAAACAAGACCCACTTATCAGAGCCAGTATCAGCGGGGAAGTTTTCGGGGACAATATAGAGGGGGACAATTCCAAAAGAATAGAGGGAAGTTCCAAAGTCCCAAAACTCCTCAAAACAAGCAGTGACTTCCACGTCACAAATCCCCAACACAACACCTGTGGGGGGGGGGGGAGACTAACCAAGTTTTACAAACATTGGGAGGAAATAACACACACTTGGGTCCTAGCAATTATCCAGCATGGTTATTGCATAGAATTTCTCAAATTCCCTCCAAACGTCCCACCGAAAACACACAGTATGTCAAAACAACATATAGATCTTCTAGGACTAGAAGTTCAGGCATTGCTACAGAAAGAAGCAATAGAATTAGTACCAAACCAACACAAAGGAACAGGAGTTTACTCTTTGTACTTTCTCATACCCAAAAAAGACAAGAGTCTGAGACCTATACTAGATCTCAGAACATTAAATACCTACATCAAATCAGATCACTTTCACATGGTGACATTACAGGACGTAATCCCACTGCTCAAACAACAAGACTACATGACAACACTAGACCTAAAGGATGCATATTTCCATATACCAATACATCCTTCACACAGAAAGTACTTAAGGTTTGTATTCCAAGGGGTACATTACCAATTCAGGGTGTTGCCATTCGGAATAACAACTGTGCCAAGAGTTTTTACAAAATGCCTGGCGGTAGTGGCTGCACATATCAGAAGGCAGCAAATACATGTGTTCCCGTACCTAGATGATTGGTTAATCAAAACCAACACGCTAGAACGGTGTTCACAACACTATGTCCTAAAAATCCTCCACAAACTAGGTTTCTCAATCAACTACACAGTCGCACCTTCTGCCGTGTCAAACACAGCAATACTTAGGGGCGACAATCAACACAGAAAAAGGGATTGCCACTCCAAGCCCACAAAGGGTTCAGGCATTTCACAATGTAATACAGGCCATGTATACAAAACAAAAAATACAAGTCAAAATGGTGATGAAACTCCTAGGCATGATGTCCTCATGCATAGCCATTGTCCCAAACGCAAGGTTACACATGCGGCCCTTACAACAGTGCCTAGCATCACAATGGTCACAGGCACAGGGTCAACTTCTAGATCTGGTCTTGGTAGACCGCCAAACCTACACCTCGCTTCAATGGTGAAACAGTATAAATTTAAACCAAGGGCGGCCTTTCCAAGACTCAGTGCCACAATATGTAATAACGACAGATGCCTCCAGATAGGGTGGGGGAGCACACCTCAATCAACACAGCATCCAGGGACAATGGAACACTCAGCAAAAACAGTTTCACATAAATCACTTAGAACTATTGGCAGTATTTCTAGCGCTGAAAGCATTTCAACCCATAATAAGCCACAAACACATTCTTGTCAAAACAGACAACATGACAACGATGTATTACCTAAACAAACAGGGAGGGACACACTCAACACAGTTGTCTCCTGGCACAGAAAATATGGCATTGGGCGATTCACAACCACATTCGCCTAATAGCACAATTTATTCCAGGAATTCAGAATCAGTTAGCAGACAATCTCTCTCGGGATCACCAACAGATCCACGAATGGGAGATTCACCCCCAAATACTGAACACTTACTTCCAGAATTGGGGAACACCACAAATAGATCTATTTGCAACAAAGGAAAACGCAAAATGCTGAAACTTCGCATCCAGGTACCCACAAGATCAGTCTCAGGGCAATGCGTTATGGATGAGTTGGTAAGGGATATTTGCTTACGCTTTTCCCCCTCTCCTTCCATATCTGGTAAACAGGTTGAGTCAAAACAAACTCAGACTCATACTAATAGCGCCAACATGGGCAAGACAACCTTGGTACACAACACTACTAGACCTCTCAGTAGTGCCTCATGTCAAACTACCAAACAGACCAGATCTGTTAACACAACACAAACAGATCAGACATCCAAATCCAGCATCGCTGAATCTAGCAATTTCGTTCCTGAAGTCCTAGAGTTCGGACACTTAGACCTTACACAGGAATGTATGGAGGTCATAAAACAAGCTAGAAAACCTACCACTAGACATTGCTATGCAAATAAGTGGAAAAGATTTGTTTATTACTGCCATAATAATCAAATTCAACCCTTACACGCATCTGCCAAAGACATCGTAAGATACTTACTACATTTGCAAAAGTCAAAGCTAGCTTTTTCTTCCATTAAGATGCATCTTACCGCAATTTCAGCTTACCTGCAAATTACGCACTCAACTTCATTATTTAGAATACCAGTCATAAAAGCGTTTATGGAAGGCCTAAAGAGAATTATACCACCAAGAACACCACCAGTTCCTTCATGGAACCTCAACATTGTCTTATCACGACTCATGGGTCCACCTTTTGAGCCCATGCACTCTTGTGAAATGCAATACTTAACATGGAAAGTTGCATTTTTAATTGCCATCACATCTCTAAGAAGAGTAAGTGAGATTCAAGCATTTACCATGCAAGAACCATTTATTCAAATACACAAGCATAAAGTAGTTCTACGGACAAATCCAAAATTTTTACCAAAAGTCATATCACCGTTCCACTTGAATCAAACAGTAGAATTACCAGTGTTCTTCCCACAGCCAGATTCTGTAGCTGAAAGAGCACTAAATACATTAGACATCAAAAGAGCGTTAATGTACTACATTGACAGAACAAAACTAATTCGAAAAACAAAACCATTATTTATTACTTTCCAGAAACCTCATACAGGAAATCCAATTTCTAAACAAGGCATTCCTAGATGGATAGTTAAGTGCATTCAAACCTGTTATCTTAAAGCAAAAAGAGAACTGCCTATTACACCAAAGGCACACTCAACTAGAAAAAAAGGTGCTACCATGGCCTTTCTAGGAAATATTCCAATGATTGAAACATGGTCTACGCCTCATACATTTACCAAACACTACTGTGTAGATGTGTTAACGGCACAACAAGTCACAGTAGGTCAAGCAGTACTACGAACATTGTTTCAAACAACTTCAACTCCTACAGGCTGAACCACCGCTTTTGGGGAGATAACTGCTTACTAGTCTATGCACAGCATGTGTATCTGCAGCTACACATGCCATCAAACGGAAAATGTCACTTACCCAGTGTACATCTGTTCGTGGCATTAGTCGCTGCAGGTTCACATGCGCCCACCCGCCTCCCCGGAAGCCTGTAGCCGTTTAGAAGTTGATCTTGAACATTTGTAAATTTGTATATATATTACTTTAAACTGCATTATGTACATACGTATTCACTCCATTGCATGGGCACTATTACTAGCATACACAACTCCTACCTCACCCTCTGCGGGGAAAACAATCTAAGATGGAGTCGACGCCCATGCGCAGTGGAGCCGAAATGGGAGGAGTCCCTCGATCTTGTGACTCAAAGACTTCTTCGAAGAAAAACAACTTGTAACACTCCGAGCCCAACACCAGATGGCGGGATGTGCACAGCATGTGTATCTGCAGCGACTAATGCCACAAACAGATGTACACTGGGTAAGTGACATTTTCCATATGTATGTATACTGTATGTATATGTATGTATGTATATGTATGTATGTATATGTGTGTATGTATGTGTGTATGTGTGTATGTATGTGTGTATGTGTATGTATGTGTGTATGTATGTATGTATGTGTATGTATGTGTGTATGTATGTGTGTATGTATGTGTGTATGTATGTGTGTATGTATGTGTATGTGTGTGTGTGTGTGTGTGTGTGTGTGTGTGTGTGTGTGTGTGTATGTGTATATATGTGTATATACATATGTGTATATATATGTATGTATATATGTATATATTAAGGTGAAATGTTTTTAAGTCGTAGAGTAACCAACCATAAGATCCACAGAAGTTAAACAAAAACCTAATTTTGAAAACATATTGACTATCACCTGAGCCCCAAACCATATCTTCCAAAAGGACTGTTCAGTTTGCATGATTTTGCTTGTGTAGTGAAACTATGCTTATATGCATGGTCTATGGAAGACTGCAGGGGTTTCCTCCTTAATCTGTTTACAAACTGTAGAAAGTTTGCACCTGCAGAGTCCTGGAACATATTTTAAATCGGCATGTAGAAAACATTTTAAGGTATTAATATTAAAAATAAGGTTAAGGGACTGCATTTTTTAAAAAATTGTTTTCATAAAGTGTCTTATTAAATTATAAAGTCTCTATAAACCCTTTCAAAAATGAAAAGAACTGGGCAATAGTGTTTCTGGGCGTAAGCCCTCGCCTTTGAAGTTTAATACTGGCATTTTATGGATCATATCTGTTTGGTATTTAACATACATAAACCAAATACAAGCTCTGTACCAACATCCAAATCGGTTGGCTGTCAAGATATAACAGTATCCCTTGCCACACATGTCAGTGGACGGCCCAACAGTGGATATTGGTTGACATAGCTAGCTGTACTTCCTCCACCCAACCGCCCTCCTCTAAGTGCCTATAGCCGTGGCATAAATAACAAGAGAGTCTGGTCCAAGGAAGAGCTGGAGAACAAAAAAGACAGGAACAAATAATGCATAACAGTGCTTCCCCGCGCCACCCACCTCATTACCGCCCCCTAACACCCCCTCCCTATCGGTAAAGACCTCCGGCCCCCTTCTCTTCACTGACAAACCTCCCATCATCAAGTATCTCTTATTAACACCGGAACCTTTAAATATGCTGGCCAAGTCAGTTCGTTAAATTCCGTGGACAAAATCTGAATGAATGGTTTCCATAGGGTACAGATGTCTCCCGCCTGCTGCCTGTACGCCAGTGTTAATTTCTCCATTGCCTTTATAAACCAAAGCTTATGTAGCCAGGAGGTATAAATCGGTAGCCTGTCCGAGCCCCAGAGAGCTAGGAACGCCTGCAGTGCAGCATTAAGGGCCAGGGCCATCTGCTGCCCTCTCTGCAAGCGAAGAGGGAAGAAGATAGGGTTGGGTAAACCCAAAATAACATGACAGCAGTCTAGGGATCTGTCTGGAATACTGTCGTCTAGGATGCTCTTCCAGTACCTCTAACTTGGTGCAATGCCAAAGTAGGTGTAAAAGTGTGCCTGTGTTGCCACACCCCCTCCAGTAAAGGCCCAACTTAAAGGGATCCCATGCATTCATCCTTGCCGGGGTATAGTATCAGTAGGAAGCCTGCTTATATGCCGTCTCTGTCCCTGACGAGTTGTAAGAAGTGTGATGCCCTCTTTAATAGATACTTTCCCATTCTTCTGTCAACTCCCTCCCCAGCTCTACCTCCCATCTCCTCTGCCCCTTGGATTTCGTCGGCCTCTCTGCCCCCTGAAGCAGTCTGTACAGTTCCGATATCACCTGCTTAGCATCTTTCTATATCAGAAGCCATTTCTCGAATGGTGTAAGCGGCCTGTCTATCAGAGGCCTATTCGCCGGCAGAAGATCCCAATGCCGAACCTGGTAATACATCAGCCTATCTGCCTCTGTCAGTCCATACGTCTCCCTCATCTGGTCAAAAGAAATTACTTCATCCACATCTAATATGCTCCCTACCCTTTTAGAACCCCCTTCATACCAGCGGCAAAATGCTCAACCTGTAGACCTGGGACAAAGTCTGGATTCTCACAGATCGGTGACATAGATGGGAATGGCGTCAGACCGTGTTTCCTCTCCCCCATCCCACACCCAGAGCGTCGCACCCGCAACCGGAGAAGAATAAAGCCCTGGCGCTCTGTGCCTACGCCGAAGCCTGGGCTCCTTCCAAATATGGGACCCAGCAACTGCCTGGTCCATAAAGCACCAGTGCTTTGCGGTGAGCGGGTGACTCCACTCCAGCAGAAACCGCAGCTGAGCGGCTTGAAAGTACCTCAACAGGCAAGGGATCACCAGTCCTCCCTCCTCCTTAGGACTGTACAAGGTGCGCCACGGGATCCGCGCCGGTTTCCCATCCCAAATTAATTTCAAAATCGATGACTGGTGTGTTGCTATAGTGAGGGGCAGCGGTGTCAGAGGGAGCGTTTGAAACACAAAGTATGTGCAGCAACACTGTCATCTTCACCGCAGAGACCCGGCCAAACCAGGAGAGCTTCTGTTTCCCCCATTTCCCTAGGTCCCTCAATCTCCCGGGAGAGGGAAGTGTAGTTCAGGCTAGACGTCCTCGCCACCAAAGTAGCCAATTCAATTCCTGGGCAAGATGCATTCGACGCTGACCATAGAAAGGGATATCGACACCTCAAGTCTTCCTCATGCTCTGGAAGGGTTGACCGACTTAATACTTGCGATTTCTGCATATTCACTTTAAACCCAGAGACCCAACCAAACACGCCAAGGGCTTCCATGAGGGCCAGCAGCGAGACCATAAGGATCCGCCAGAGTGAGGATCACATCATCTGCATATAAACTGAGGTGATGATCTCCCCCCAAATTCGACACTGGAGATGTAAGGATAGTCGCGAAGGCGCTGAGCGAGAGAGGCTCCATGTAAGGCGCAAACAGGGGGGAAGAACGAAAACCCCTGTCACGTCCCCGCCCTATCAAACGGCATCAACAGCGTCCCATTTACTCGGACCGCGGCCTTAGGTGCACGGTAGATGCATTGAATCCAGGACCTGAACGCTGGACCCACTCCAAAGCGCTCCAGCACCTAGAAAAGATAGGGCCAATGTACCCTATCAAACGCTTTCTCCACATTAATGGAGAGGATGAGCGCCTGTTAGTTTTATCACTTAAGTGTAAGAGCCTCTTCGTATTGTCCCCACACTGTCGGTGGGGTATGAAGCCCGCCTGATCTGGGTCCACAAGCCCAGGCATAAAGGGATTAAGGCGCTGTGCCAGGATGCCGGTAAATAACTTGGTGTCTGTTTAAAAGTGAGACAGGCCAGTATGAACCACATTCCTCTGGGTTTTTCCCCGGCTTCTGAATGATCGTGATGGTGGCCTCCAACAAGCTGGGTGAGAGGGTTCCGGTCACCGACAGGGGCCAGCTCTGGACAAAGTTTTATAGAAAAGCGCGGTAAAGCCATCCGGGCCAGGAGACTTCCCAACCGTCAGGCGGGAAATCACTGAGATCACCGCCTCCAACCTTATGGGCTGGTCCAGGGCGGTCGCATACCGCTCATGGAGCGGGACAATTCGACAGTCTGCGAGATAGGAGGAAGGGTCTGCGTCGTTCCCCGTGTCTGCTGCATACAACTCCCTATAAAAGTCAGCAAACACCTCAGCCATTTGCCCATCTGTTCGTACCTCACCCCGAGAAGGGGATCGCACCATCTTTATAGCAGTGGCCGATCGCTGCGCCCTTAGATGGTGGACGAGGAATTTCCCACAGCGATTGCTCCCTATATAGTATTTGTTTAAGTCGAACTACTGCATCCTCTGCCTTGTCCCAATCCAGCCGTTTCAGCTGATGATGCGCCTTCTTCAATTCCCTCCATACTCTGGGAGCGCCAGTATGCTTACGGGAGCGCCCTAGAGCCGACACTTTCTGTTCTAACACCTCTCTGCTCTCTCCTAGCCTTATTTTCTTTGGCCGAGAGTGAAATCACCTCTCCGCGGACAACTACCTTCAATGCCTCACAAAGTGTCTCTAGGCTAGTCATCCCGTCATTGTGATTAAGGTAATCGAGGATCATGCGTCGCAGTGTCTCTTCCACCACCCGACTCTACAGTATGGTAACTCTAAAGCGCCAGCTTGGGGTCCCGACGCGCCCCCCATCAAGGTGGGCCACTAATGTAATGGGGGCATGATCTGTCAGAGCTCTAGGCTCAATCGCCGTCTCCCTGATTCGGGAAGTAAACTGAGGAGGCTAAGAAGAAATCTGTGCGCGTGTATGTCTTGGAGGAGGCAGAGTAGTATGGATAGTCCCGGAGCGTCGGATGCGCCCTCCTCCAGACGTCCTCTAGATCACAATCAGCCAGCCACTGTCGCCCTGCCATCGTCAGCGCCCCGGTCTGCCCTCATCGGTGTCCGGAGCAATCCAGCTCGTTGTCCATGACCAGATTGAAGTCCCCCCTTTACAAGAATAGCCTTGTCCAGTATAGTAAGCATTGGGGATATGGCTTGCCTCATGAATGTTTGTTTCTTGCTGTGCGTTAGGGGCATATAGTGTGGCCATAGTGAAGTGGAATGTCTCAACGCACACTCTAATGGCCAGGAACCTACCCTTAATCTCATGTATCTTGGCGACTACCTCCCCAGGAAAGGCCCTCGATAGTAGTATCGCCACCCCAGCATTTTTTGTAGGAGCAGAGGACCAAAACTGCCGGGGAAACCACCTTGAGCGAATATGTATCTTTAGACAATAAGTGCATCTCCTGCAGGAGGCAGGTATGACTCTCAGACCTCTCAAGGGTAGAAAGGATCACCAACCTCTTTGCTGGACTGTTAAGCCCCCGGACAGTAAGGCTTAGACATTTAAGGGACATGCGTAGTTAAGTGGGTAGCGCGACCTAAGCGAGCGCCCCCACCCAGGGACAGGAGCCGAGGATGGCCCGGGGTTGGACCGCACACATAGTAACAGTGATCAAGATCAGAGCACATAGGAATTTCAGGGGGAAGCACAACATAAAACAAAGGCGCACAAGAGGTGCATATCTAACACACTCTAGTCCTCTATTGTACTTCCAAAAAGAGGCAAGCTCTAGATAGGGGTCGGCAACGCCTCAAAATGTCGCCACTTGGCATCCAGCGACCCCCACTGCCCAGGCCAATCTCCAGCAGCTTCGCTACTTGTTCTAAAAACGACCTCAGACCACTGCAGCGTCAGGAGGGCGCTCCTTGGTTCCCCCATCCGACCCTGCTCTGTGGACCCGATCCAATGTGATCTCTTGCGTATCCTCCGGGCCCAGGATGGAGCGGAACAGCGCTGTAACAAACCCTCTAATATCTTCTCCTTCTGCCGGGGCTCCTCTGATGCGTATATTATGCCGCCTAGAGCGGTTCTCCGTCGACATCTGCAGGAGTTCCTGTTGCTCAAGAAGACGCAGGACCTCCTGTTGCAGTTGTTCCACTTCTTCCTCCCGGGAGATCTTGCTGTCCTCGACATTCGCCACCTTTTCCCCTAGCGATGTAATGTCCGATGGTAGCTCCATCTCCTGGGAAATCTCTCCGCAGATCCATCCTAAGCGAGTCAAACAAGGAGGTGAGAAAACCTTGCGTGACTGGGGCCCCACAGTCGTCCTCCGCCTCACCCCGGTCCTCAGGCCCCTTTGCCAGGATGGCCCCCTCAGCAGGCTTGCCCTGCGCTGGGTGAGAACTTGTCAACATCTCCCTCACTGACTGGTCCCTTTTCGGCTTAGAGGATGCCATCAGATATCAGCTCTCCTGCTGGTGTAGGGCCCAGCCCGGCACTGGTTGCGGTCCACAATGCTGCACAACAAACTGACTCCCTGTCGATCAGCACCACTCACTGGAGCAGCCCGTTCCCGCCCTCTGCACTTATTCCGGCCAGGGAAGAAGGAAAGTTCCCCTTCCTCTCCTTCTGGGTCGAATTAGCAGGGCACTTTCTGTTGTGGCGCCCCACCACAGCCCAACTCCGAAGAGCCACGTCCCAGGACACTGCTGGCCTGTTCACACCGCGGGCCAATCGTCCTGCCGAGCCGAGGGCCCACCCTCACTCCAGGGGGGGGGCCGTGGGAACTCCACAGCCACTTCCACCACTCGCCTGGGGACCCACTCTCGCCCCCTGAGTGTAGAACGGCCTCCACAGGCCCCGGGAGGCCGAGGCCACGTGTCGCTCCTTCAATTGTGGTGTCCACCCCCCCCGGCCACATACCTCTGTGGCCCGTCTGCTGCCGCCAGCTCCGGCTCGGCCGCTCTATGCCGAGCCTTAATGGGATCAACGCCCACCACTGTCCACGATGCTGCTCTGTGTGGCTGGGGCCTCAGTCTGCCGTGGCCGCCGGCCCAGGCCCAGGGATGCTCCTGCCCAGCAGCCCCTCTTGGGCCACCGAACGCTTGTCCGGCCGCTGCTGTCAGCCCCAGAGTCTACCTGGCGCCCATCGACCCTTGGGTCGCCCTCGCTGGTGGGGTGCCCGGGATCGCTGAATCACTGCGAAGGCCTGGGCAGCGGAGTCTGCTCACACTGCCATCTTGGCCACACCCCCCCCAATTCTGTCATTTTAAGACCCACTCATATTTAAGTGGTTACTGCAAAGCTGATGCGGCTATGCAGTTGCTGGCAGATTGTGGCAGCTTGTTGGTAGTACAAGCATTCCTTTACATCCTACCCTATTGTGGAGGTTGACAGTGGCTCCTCCCAACCATGGCAGCCTCCACCCAAATAACTGGGGTACTCGTAGCCCCTAGTGTTAATTTAAATTATTTATTGTCTTAAACTGTGAATGCGCCCAACTGTGTTTCAAAGCACTGTACAGAGGAAAGTTATGAACAGACGAGCAGAAGTACTGACTGATAATAGACTGTGTACATTACAAACCTGATCATACAGCATGCTCCATCATTGGGTCATTTTTTTATTTCACATGCTTACTGTCGAGCTGGGAGGATCACAGTACATTCAGTGAGCAGTACAGTGTTACAGATATACAGAAAAGCTTTTAAAGTAGCCCATCCACATCATTGTAAAAGATTATAAAATCAGCTAATTCGGCTGAGTTTTCTGTGAAATGTTGCGGGCTTTGAAGAAGCAATAGGAGGATCATCATTTTAAACAATGACCATCACAGAGGATGGTTCTGAGAATTGCAGGCTAATGTGTACTCATTCCTGTGAGCAACCTAAACTCCCTTTATTGTATTTGATGCATGTACTCATGCCATCTTTGTGGGATGGTCACAGCTAACTCAGATTTTTGTGCCAAGGAGGTCTCACAAATAGGATATGGTAACATACTAAGGTTATTGTATGAGATTTCCAGGGTGGTGTTGGTTACTGGAAATCGGCACTGCAGTAGAACGGGCGGGCTGCAAGATCACGCTGGAATACCCTCAAGGGGCAGGGAAAATGGCTTGTGAAAAGTGTACAGCTTGAGGCCTTTGGTAAATGAGTTCATTTGAATCTTGAAGCTAGGGGACACGTCAGGGCTTGCATGTGAAGTATTCTCAGTAGCTTCAGTCTTAGCTTCACAAATCCAATTTCTGTTAACACCAACTTCAGCAATGTAACCACATTGACTCCTTGTGTGAGATGTCCGATTATAAACCAATAGAGGCCCAAATCCGTATGTACCCCCTTGGAAAGGGCAAGAGGGGAAGCATAGCCTACATTTTTAAATCCTTAGTCATGAACTCCTCACAATTGGCTCCCATGACCTAGCCATCCTTTTGATTTCTGATCTTCCAGCTAAAATATTTACATAGTAATCTGATGCAGAAGCAGGCCTGGCGAGAGCAACACTGACGTTTTACCAGTGGTCTGGCAATGTCCCATTATTGTGAAATACTGGCTTGTCATCTTGAATACTTTTTCCCACACAGTCCTAACCCCATATTGTGCTGCTGGGAATTTTAACAGACTTGGCAAGATGTTTTGAAAACCATTCGTTAAATGGGGTTGGCACTAATTGCTAAGACCTAGAACGTCATAGGAATTCTGTTGATCCTTCTCAGTTTAATAGCAATAGTTAGTGGACTGGTGTGCAAAATCAAAAGAGCCTACTTACACCAAAAGCTGTTGTCCTGATAAATATGGCAAAATCTATGGGTAAGTGGTGGAACTACTATGATTTGGGGTGACTCATGTAGTGAACTGTTACCTGATATTCATCAGAATTGTGGTTGCACTGTCTGCTTACAAAAAATGTATGATTTTTCAAAAAAAGTGTTGATGTTTGGTCGAAAGGGTGAAAGAGGAGCAGCAACACAACAAAGTATTGTGAACTCCTGCACCCTGCTAATTTAGTATGCCTACAAACAATGGTAGCAAGAGGGGTAAACTAATGCAGCACCTCCTAGAGCAACACCAGAAGGGAGCAGCTGCTCACAGAGGAAGGAAACACCATTGCCAATACCTGTCTGAAATCAGCACTGGACTCCAGATACCGCAGGAAAGCAGCTAGTAATGTGAACAATCCTGAGGGGGAGACACCTGGCTCGGATGTTGTTCCAAATATGAGGGGCAGGCCCCTTCCCTTTTATGGGAGAGCACTGATTCACCACTACAGTGGGTGACACTGGGAGCACTGCCATTCCACTGTCACCCACAGAAAAGAGCAACCCCCATGGGAAGACAAGGAAAATAGAATTTTCAAACTAACACCCAAACGCCTCCTGCCAGAACACTCCACGGCAAGCAGCACCACAGCACTGGCAGTGTCCCATAGCCAGGCCTCAAATCATAAAAATGTTAATAGACCTGCAGGTCAAGTAACTTGAATAATCTACTCGACCTAACTGCAATATACGTGAACCTGTAAACGGATCTCAAATTGTGTGATGGTAGGCAAATATTTCACTTCATAGAGTTGCCTTTTTCTTCATTCTCATGAGTGCACCTTCAAGGATGAGCCCAGAATTTCTGATGTACAAAAAACCTTGTTTGATTAAATAGATCAAATGTTTACTCCATGTATAATAAGAATTCATCCCACAAATAGGGTACACCTGATTTTTACTTGCCTCTTAGTTTACTAATAGCATTGCCATAAGGGTAGGAATGATTCTCTTTTTTTTTTTTAAACATACACTTTTAACATTACTAAGGCATCATGTGGTAGCGCCATGCCATTTACAGAGTACATTTCCAAGAAATGTCAAAAAACTTTCCTACTAACTTGAAGCTTTACAGATAGAACTCTGTAGTGTATTAACAATCTGTGAAAAGTGGGTTTCAAAATGTTTTATTTGCACACCAAGTAGTGTTCTGATTTGTTTTCATACTATTAAAATATTTTTTTCATCACAGTACTAAAAATGTTCTTTCACAACTATTGAACTATATTTTGAAATGGCAAAACCTCCCACCCTACAACCTTACATTTCACACACATTGTAGTGCAGGTGAGACAGTTCACCTTACAAAATCTGGAACTCTGATGTCAGAAGGAAAAATATTTGTAAGAAGACTAACTTTTGACCCAGACTATTGACCTCTCTCTGATCAGAGTAAATATGACACGAACACCTGTTTTGTCATGTTAGTGAGTGGGTGAGTAGATTTTTTTTTTTTAAGGCCTGACAGCCCAATACTAGTAATTTTGGGTAAAGTCAAGAGGCAGGGAACAGCATTCCAGATCCTGCTTCTCAAGCAGGTGGCCCTAAAACGCAACAGCGCTATTGCACGGGATGGGGCACAGATTGAGTCTTTCTCCATGAATGACTGAAAGTCATGTCAAATGAATACTCCTCATCCAGCATGGGTATTTTAAAAAACGTTTGAAAACTCCTCCAGGAGAAAAGATCACACGAAGAGGAAGAAATGTTATGTCTGCATAAGGAGTTGGAGGGCCAGTGAAAATAGGCAATAATAAGAATACCTGTCTGTAAGGCTTGTAGTTGAGGATTCCTTACCTTTAGAACTTGCCAGGGTGTCAGACTGGATCCGGAGATTTCTTCGAGCCGTACCCTGGCATGCCGTCAGGTGCCATCAGTCTACTCCGTGTCCGTCCTTGGTGTCATGATGACGTTGTGGTCGTACATAGGTGCCCAGCCCAGCGTGCTGACATCAGTTTGTTTCTTCCCAGAACCCTCAGTCACTTTTTGACTGACTTTTCAACCTTTTTGTTGATCAACAAACGTTCTTTCACTTCATGTCGCTCGGACGATGTGATGTGGGAGAAGCAGGCCTCCATACTCTGAGCCTACTTCTGGGTTGACTCTATGCCTCAGTTTCTGGGAGCCAGGACAACCCCTGCCCAACTCTGAGTTTTACGAGGCCATCTGCTTCAGTTTTCCACAGACCGACTCTCCTGTGATGGCCCTTGGGGCTCAGAAAGGTCAGTGGGGGGCCACTGCGGGTTCCACGCCAGTGGCTTTGACTGACGGGCACCTCAGGCTCCTTTATTGGATATGTGCAAACTCCAGTCGTGCCATCACAACCTTCACCAGTTCCGACACACATTGCCACTTCCAATGCTAGTCGGGCCCACAATAGATGTCGACCCCATTCTCATTCCTGATTCCGACTCAACATCACTCAACTCCAATTCTGCCTTTGATGGGGCTTATGTTCCCCAGGATGGATCCTGACCCTTATATTTGCAGGTACGGGGAAAGTGTGGAGTGGTTGCTGGACCCTATAGAATTCCAGCTAGATGATTCAGGAATGGACTAGGCTCAAGAATTGGGCGAAGCCAGTTGTCTAGACACCTCTCCTGAGGCTGCCATGCTTTCTCTCCCCACTGTGGCTACGAAGGAGGAAGCCCCCTATTCCATGGTGATAAGAGCAGCTGAGGTCCTGGGCCTCGAGCTGCCTTCTGTGGCAGTCAGGACTATCCACCTGACTGAGGCGCTTCAGCCCGTGGCTTCTACGTCCGAACCCCTTTTTCCCTTTAAGGAAGCCCTCACTGATGTCCTCCTGGGAATGTGGTCTAAACCCAGCACAGGGGCTCCTGTCTACAGGACGATAGGCCATCACCACAGGCCTGCACCGAATGACCCTTGATTCCTGATTCAACCCCCTATACCTAAGAGCTTAATCATCCAGGCTTCTTCCTCTTCTGGGCATTCACATCTGCACCCCAGAATAGGCAAGCAAAAAGACTGGACCAACTTGTAAAGAAGTTGTTCTCTTCCTCCAGACTGACGTTGCGGTCCATGAACGCTGCATGCCTTTTTGGCTGCTATTCACATACTTTATGGTATACAATCGCACAGCTGCTTTCACAGATCCTGGAGGAGGCCCTTTCCGTTCCCTCCCAAGCTGATGGTGAGAGAGATGCAGCCAAGTTCGCAGTACGTTGTGGGCTGGACATGACCGACTCACTAGGCAGATCAGTTGCATCGACGCTTGGTTGAGGATGTCTGGCTTTGTGGGGTATGTCCAGCAATCGCTTATGGACCTGCCCTTCAATGGCACCTCTTCAAGAGGCAAAGTGGACTCAGCTCTCAAGTGTTTTTTAAAGAGTCCTGTACTATTGCATGTTTCCTTGGCCTTGCAGCTGTTCCTTGTCCCCCTGTCTGCTATTCACCCCTTTCGAAGGGGCGCCCAACAGCATTCATTTCCCTCCAGCTCCTGTGCTGTGCATGCTGACCAGCCTCTGTGGCGCTGGATGTGGAATCAAACGTGCTCATGGATCAGGGAGCCAGCGGTCAGCCCAGTCCCCATCACCCCTGCTGCAGCCTCCAAACCCTCCTAATCTGTCGCTCTATCCCGAACCTGTTGGAGGCAGAATTAGTCATCAGCTGCCCCACTGGTAATCCATCATGACGGACAGGTGGGTTTTGCAAATAGTTCGAAGGGCTACTCCCGCCCCTTCAAAACTACCCGTCTGGCACCATCCTAGTATCAGATGAAGGTTTTCTTGACGTTTCTCTGCATGGAAGTTACGGCTCTCTTGGCCAAGGGAGCCATAGAGAAGGTCCCTATGGCAGAAGTAGGTTGTGGTTATTATACCTGCTACTTTCTGGTGCCCAAAAAGGACAACAGCCTTCATCCTATCATAGACCTCTAGTCTCTCCATTTTCTCCTCAGAAAGAAGAAATTTAAAATGCTCACTCACTCTGGTGTTCAAGAAAGAGATGTTGTAGTTACAGCTCATCTGCGCAGGCTAGGGCTTTTTCTTCCCCTACCTTGATGACTGGCTGTTGAAGGCGGACTTGCCTTAGGCTGCCTGCCCCTTCCATAGTATGGCGAACCACCTGCATTAGCTGGGGTGCACTATAAATATGCTAAGGTCACACCGGACTCCCTCTCAGATGCTCCCTTTAATGGGTTTTTCTGAACACGGTGGAATATCGGGCCTATCCTAACACGAAGCAAGTCCAGGATCTTCAGGCTGTGATACCGATGTTGCAGCCTCTGTCCTGGGTGTCTGTGAGAATAACTGAGGCTGCCTGGCCTCATGGCCTCCTGCACCCTGCTGGTCACAAATGCTACATGGCATATGCGGGCTCTGCAGTGGGGCCTTTAAAACTCCAGTGGGTGTAGCATCAGGGGAATCTCTCGGACATGGTCTGAGGGAACTGCAAGATCTACAGTTGCTTTCTAATTGGGATTGGTTCTGAGACAGATCCCACTCCCTTCCCCAACCAGATCTGACAGGTGGGTCACTCCTGGGATGAGGCTGCCACCTAGGGGAGACAGATCAGAGGTTTCTAGTCTTCGGCAGAGTCTGGGCTCCACATCAGTCTTCTGGAGTTCAGGGTGATCAAGCTTGCATTTAAAGCATTCCTTCCCTCTCTCAAGGGAGAGTGGTGAGTGTTCAGGGACAACACCACTGCCAGGTGGTACTGCAACAAACAAGGGGTGGGGTCGTGGACCCTTTGTCAGGAGGCTCCATGCCTCAGGACATGGCAGGAAAGTCAGGACATATCCCTGGAGGTGGCGCAAGGTCTTTCAGTAGTGGGGATAGCCTTGGTTAGATCTGTTCACCTCTGCACAGAACACACAGACTGCTGTTTTGTGTGCTTGAGTTTCCAAGTCGGCACTCGCTCTGCAGCATTTTTCATCTCGAGTGGAACTTGAGCCTCCTGTACGCCTTCCCGCCAATACCACTTCTACCCAGAGTTCTCGAAGATCAAGAACGCGTGGGCCTAAGTAATCCTTGTGGCTCCAGACTGGGCACAGAGTATGGCATCCTGGGCTTCTGGACATGGCCATCACTTCTCCACTCACTGCTTCATCAGAAGGATCCTCTCCTGCAGCAGTAGGGGACGGTTCTCCACCCGATCCTGTCCAGTCTTTGCCTTCATCCGTGGAGATTGAGCAGTGGCAGTTGAGAGCTTTTGACAGTCTGCCTGATGTATATCTTTGCAGCCAGGCGCACTTCCACCTAAAGGGTATACAACTGTTGGAGCAAATTTGTGTCATGGTGTACCAACAAGTCTAATTCTCCTTTCTGCACCTCTGTCTGAGGTTCTTTTGTTTGTACTCTTGCCCAGCAAGTCTTTGCTTTGGGGACCCTTGAAGATTATCTGCCTACCCTCTGCTTTCCGCAGACTACCAGTTCAACCCACCTTGTTTAAATCTCCCATTGTTGGGAGGTTTCTTAAGGGGCTTACCCATGTTACACCTACCCTGCTCATAAGTCCCCATTGGGACTTGAACTTGGTACTCACTTACCTTGTGTGCTCCCTGTAAGCCCCTTCATAATTGTCCTCTGTGGCTTCTCACTTCAAATACAGCCTTTCTTATTGCCATCACCTCTGCAAGAAGTGTGTGTGAGCTACAAGCTTTCTTCAAAACCACCCTTTCTTGCACCATCCTGATAGTGGTGCTTTGTACCAGGGCCTCTGTCCTCCCTAAGGTGGCAACGCCATTTCATGTAGGCCAATCTATCACCTTGCCTGTTTTCTATGCATCCCATAGTCTTCCATGAAAAGGGGAGACGCTACTGTCTGGATTCAGAAAGAGCATTGGCGTTCCAGCTCCGTCGTTCCAAAGACTTCAGGGTGGCTGATCAACTTTGTTGATTATGAAGAAGGGGAAGGCGGTGCAGAAAAGGACCATCTCTCGATGGGTTGTTCTCTGCATCAAAATGTGCTACGCTTTGGCTGAGAAGCAGACTCCTGAGGGTTTGCAAGCTCATTCCACCAGAGTAACTGCTGCAACCACTGCATTAGCATGCGGACTTCCGGTCCTGGACATCTGCCAGGCAGCAACATGGGTGTCCCTGCACATGTTAACAAAACACTGCTGCCTGGTCAGTCAGGTCCACAGGGAAGGCTATTTTGGCTATTTGGTCCTCCAAGACGTCCTAGTATGATCTTGGTTCTCAGACCCACCTTTGGGGATGGTATTGCTTGGGTATGGATTCCAAGGCAAGGAATCTGCAACTAGAAGTCTATCAGATGAACAAGGTACTCACCTTCGGTAACAAATTATCTGGTAGAGACATTCTAGTTGCAGTTTCTTACCAACCCACCCATCCTCTCCACTCTGTGAACTGATTCGTAGAGACAGGGACTCCCTTTCGGGGTCCTAGTTTTGGTGCACCAGTCTGTTCTTCATGGCTATGTGCTTCTGGTGTGGAAAGTTGTGAAAAACTGACGGCAGCGCGTCAGTGTGGCACGTATATACAACCGCAACGTCGTCATTGTGACGACTGATGCAGAGCCGACTAATAGCACGCAAGAGGACTGCGTGAAGAAAAAGCTCCAGATCCGGTCTGACGCCTGGGGAAATTCTAACGTAAGGAATCTGCAACTACAATATGTCTACCTGATTACTTACCAAAGGTAAGTAACTTGTTAGACAGGTCAACGTGGGAAATTACTGTGCATACATTCTGGTACCAAAACGAGGCATTTCACTTTGTCCAATTTGTGGACCTTTGATTCCTAAACAAATTCCTAAAAATTCAAAATCACACTTAAGTCAGTTATCCTGTGGCTGTGTGAAAACGACTACATGGCCACAATAGACCTAAAATATGCTTATTTACACACTCCCATGAACCACAAGCAGAAGATTTCTGCTCTGTCATAGACTACGTTCACTCACTGCTAAGGATACTCCCTTTTGGCATCAAATAATCACCTTCAGTGTTAACTAAATGCCAAACCCTCATAGCTTCCTTGAACAGACATGTATAAACCTACTTAGGAAACTGGCTGGTTAAAGCAATCTTGTTTTTGAATGCCAGAGGAGCGTTAGAATGGTCATGGACATGTTTCACAGACTAGGTTTTATAATAACCCTGGAGAAATTCTGTGGAGAGACGAAGATAGAAAATATGCTTCTAGGAGCAAGGATCAGCGTATTCAAGGCACGGGCTAAACCCAGTGTCAAGAGAATCCAGGTATTAACAGAACAAGCACACCATTAACTCAAGGGTCAGTCTGGCAGTAAGGTCACTGGGGAGGATGATGGACACGATGACCTCCTGCGTCACTTACCTGTGCAAGACCAATTCTGGAATGGATCCAAAATCAATGGCCACAATCAACTGGAAGTTGAGAAGATTACTGGCTGTAGCGTAAAAGGGGCACAAAGATGATCTTGTGGAACACGGGAAACATAAGTGGGCAAACCTTTTCTTCAAATAACTCGGTGACCATCACCATAGACTCATCTCATAGAGGATGTGGAGTGTCATGGCAGAACTCAACATCAGGTGATTATGGAAAGCAGACTAAGCAAGCCAGCACATAATTGCAGTGCAGTTGAGGACAGTCTTCCTGGCCTTAAACTTGTTCCACACACAGGTGTGGCCAAAGACAGTGCAAATCCAAACAAAGCAACACAACTGCAGTGTTCTGCCTCATCAAACTTGGAAGGACAAGGTCAAATGCATTGTCAAAGCTAGCCTAGAACATTTGGAGCTGGGTCGTACCTTGAAAGTTAACCTTGATAAAGATATAGATACTAGGCATAGAGAAAGTAGAAGCTGACAGATTAAGCAGACAATGAACCACCTCACCCAAATGTGAACCAAATGAACAGTAGTTCAGAGTGCCATGGACCAGAGGTAGACTTGTTTGTAACACCAGAAAACGTCAAATACCAAAACTTTGAATCCAGACCACTGCTTCCTGGGAAATACCCTGTTAATTGACTGAGGAAAGTTGCATGCACTTTACCAAAATTCCCTTATGCTAATTGCATGACTCTGATCTTGATATCCCCAGAATGGGCAATATAAACCTGGTTCTCAGTCCTTGTAGAAATGGCACAGGAGAACATGATTACCAGTCCTCACAACCTATTGTACATGGGAAGAGGCGTAATTCTCCACCTGATACATCTAGTCTGTCTAGTAGTCTGCTTTTGAACATACAGATCTTCCAAGGATAACAATGGACAGTTTTAAGAGTCTAAGGGGCCAAGCACTAAAACATTTTACACAGTAAAATTGAAGAGATCCTGTGGTGTGAGGAAAGGGAGCTGTTCACAACAGAACACAAGATACGATGATGATCAGATACCGAACTTACTTCCTTGATGAGTCTAACTTATACTTCATTAAAAGTCCTCTTAGCTGCAATGGTAGGTTACACAACTTATTGGATGAGGTTTGTTCATTACTCCGGTGATGAAGATTCCTAGTTGAAGCAAAAAGAATAGCTCCACTCTGATCGCTACCAATCATGTGGAATCTCAATCTGAACTGCTCCACAAAACAGGACTCTGGTTCTTAAACATTCTGAATTACCATCAGGTGTCTCTAGGCAGAGAACTGGAAGAGCTAACTGCCAAGGAAGCCTTGCCTACAAAAACATGAGGACAGATTGGCCATGTGAACAGAAGCTCACTTCTACCAAAAGTCATAATCAATTTCTGGTCAAACACTTTCAGCTGCCAGGGTTCTTTCAGCAATCTAACAATTAAACAGTAAAGCCCCTGCATACTCCTGGTGTACATCAGGCAGTCATGCTCTATTTAGAAAGTATAAAGAAGCAAATTCTTTACTGTATTAGCAGATAGAAAGGCTCATTGGTAACAGGCTACCAGTGCTCAATGCTTGTCCCATAAAATCTTGCATCGTGCGCGCGCACACACACACACATTATGGCAGCGACTTGGTCATTAATTTATTTCAACGCAACCTCCAAAAATAGATGAGGATGCCACTATAGAACTCACTGCAGAGCACGTGAATCAAGAAACTATTCATGCTGCAAAATGAAATGATGATTCAACTGCAGGAATAGTTTTGCAGCTTGAATAATTAGTTTAGTTCCCTCCTGAACCAGTAATTTCTGATGGATACAACTACCTGTGGATTCCTCACCTCATGAATACTCCCATGGCGCCAGCATTCGACGGAAATCTTCTTACTAGTCTCTGCACGTCGACGAGGACGTCACTGTCGCCCACGCGACGCCGTCTGACGTCATACAGGCAATAAGGTCCTCGACGACGTGCGGACGTCAGTTCCCTTTTTTCCGTGCATTCGAAACGGTTATCTTCGAGGGAGCAACTGTTACTCTTGCGGTTACAGTGTATATCTTGCTGCGTAGTCTTTCGCTGTGGAAATAATGTCGCTGAGAAAGTCTGGATTTAAGCCTTGTCGTGAGTGTGGAGGCAAGATGTCGGTGACGGATCCTCATTCCGATTGCCTTTGGTGTTTGAGCTCCGACCACGACGTCTCGACTTGTGATTCATGTCAGCACATGAATCCAAAGGCTCTTAAAGAACGTGAGGCGAAGCTGTTTATGGCCAAGTCAAAGGAGAAGCATCACAAGAAGTCTTCTCCAAGACATCGGCGTCATCGAGACTCCCGGCGCCGTAGAGAATCTCGGCGTCATTCAAGGGAGGCTCGTTCCAGGTCTCCGGATCGGCGCCGAAGAAAATGGGAGGTCAGCCCCACGGTTACGCCGCATCCTTCGACGCCGTTGCCTTCTCCGGCGTCTCCAACTTCACCTGGACAGGCGTCGGTGATTGAGGTATTGGAGCCTCAGGTGTTTTCTCCGGCGCAGACGCCGAGGCCGGCGTCGGGGTCGCCTCCGAGACAGGCACCCCAGTATCCAGCTTTTCCCACCCCTGGAGCCGATAGTTCCGCATTCTTGAATGCGATGTATGCCATCTTCCAACAGATGGCTCCAGGGGGTGCTCCGGCTGGGCCTTTGACCTTTTCTTTGGGTGATCCTGCGCCTCTTCGGCCGGCACCCTTTATGCCCTTTCTCCCGTTTGGGAACGTGGGGTCGGCGCCGGTGGCCGCTCCGGTGGCTTCGGAAGGATTGGCCCCAGGGATTTCCATCCCGTCGACGTCGAGATTTCGGCCTGTGACTCCGGTGGGTCCATCCGTTTCAACTGCTCTTCAGTCGGCGCCGAAGTTACCTGTGGCGCCGGATGCGGCGTCGGTGGCTTCGGAAGATCGGCGCCGATCTCCGACTTCGGCGGAGGCATTGTCGACTCCGCGGATTGAGCAACGACTGCATTCAAGGAGACGTGCTCTCCGGGTACTAGAAGAGCAGGAGTACCAACGAGCCCTAGAGGAAGGAGAGCTGGAGGACTCGGGTGATGGGTTGCGTGGACTGGAGTCGGCTAGTGGGCTGGACACTTCCCCTGAGTGGGACCTTTCGTCCCCGGGGGAATATACTGAGGAGGCTTCTTCCTTTCATGCAGTGGTACGGAAGGCAGCTAGTTTTTTGGACCTGCCTTTGCCGGTGGTGGAGGCGAAACAAAACCTTTTGACAGAGGTGTTACATCCGGCCTCAGCCGCGGCGGAGCCTCTGTTACCTTTTAATGACGCTCTGCTGGATCCGGTTTTAGAGGTGTGGAAGAGGCCGGCATCTTCCCCAGCAGTTCAGAGCCGCGGCCAGGAGGTATCGGGCGGCTCCAACTGACCCTGGTTTTCTGTCCAGGCACCCTACGCCGGAGAGCTTGGTGGTGCAGGCCTCCTGTTCGTCCAAGTCAGCGCCTGGTTCTTTTCCGACGGTGCCTGGGGACCGAGATTCAAAGAAGCTAGAGGCGCAGTCGAAGAAGATTTTTTCGTCCTGCAGTCTGGCGTTAAAAGCCACCAATGCAACCTGTATCCTGGGGAGGTATATTCATGCTCTGATGGATGACATCTCCTCTTCGTTTACAGAGCTTCCCCAGGGTCTTTTGGATCTTGTCTCAAATGCCCAGGCTGCTGCGACCCAAATTATCCAGACGGGACTGGATACCACCGACTCGGTAGCCAGAGCAATGGGCACAACTGTGGTGGCAAGGAGACAGGCCTGGCTCCGTAACTCGGGCTTTTCGGCTGATGTACAGTCCACATTGTTGGATCTCCCGTTTGATGGGGACAAACTGTTTGGGGCTAAGGCTGATTCGGCCTTGGAACGTTTTAAGGAAAGCAGGGCCACGGCTAAGTCGTTAGGGCTCCAAGCTCCTTCTTCCACGGCCTCTTCCAGGTTTTTCAGGAGGTTTCGTGGATTTGGGCGTGGCTCTTCCTCCTCTTCCTTTCGGGGAAGATATCAGCAACCTGCCTCTTCCCATCCCTATAGATCTTTTAGGGGGAGAGGTAGGGTCCGCACCAGAGGAGCCTCTCAGCAGCACTCTGCCTCTTCCTCATCCTCTGGCGGGGTGCAGCAGGGGAAGCAGCCTTAGTCTTCCACCATTTCCAACTCACGCCTCTCCTGTAGGGGGAAGATTACAGCATTTTCTCACCAAATGGGAGACTGTTACGTCGGACAATTGGGTTCTCAGTGTTGTGGGAAAAGGCTACACCCTTCCTTTTCGGGAGTTTCCGCCCCTCATCCCGCCCCGCCCTTCGTATTGTTCACAAGAACACCTCCTGTTGCTAGAACAGGAGGTAGAAGTCCTCCTTTTAAAGGGCGTGGTGGAGTTGGTCCCGGAGCAGGAAAGGGGTCAAGGAGTTTACTCAAGGTATTTCCTGATTCCCAAGAAGGATGGTCGTTTGAGACCAATTCTGGACCTGAGGATCTTGAATTGGTTCCTCAAGCAGGAAAAATTCAAGATGCTGACCCTAGCACAGGTGCTTTTGGCGTTGAACAAGGAAGACTGGATGGTGTCTGTCGACTTACAGGATGCTTACTTTGATATCCCGATACTCAAGTCACACAGGAAGTATCTCCGGTTTGTGGTGGGATCGCAACACTATCAGTTTGCGGTCCTTCCGTTTGGTCTTACTTCAGCACCTCGAGTCTTCACGAAGGTGATGTCGGTGGTTGCGGCAGAACTCAGAAGGAAGGGAATAGCAGTATTCCCTTACTTGGACGACTGGTTGATCAAAGCCAAGTCCCCGGAGCTTGTGTCGCATCATCTGCAGTCAACAACCCAGTTGTTGTTCGACCTGGGTTTTTCGGTGAATGAGCCCAAATCTCACCTAGAGCCCTCTCAGCGCCTCCTGTTCATAGGGGCAGTACTGGATACAACATTGGGTCGGGCCTTTCCTCCGCCTCAGCGGATTCAAGATATTCAGGATTTGGTTCCAATGTTTCGAAATGGAGCGGTAGTTCCAGTCCTCAAGGTCCTTCGTCTGCTCGGTCTTTTTGCCTCCTGCATTCTGTTGGTCACGCATGCTCGCTGGCACATGAGGGCTCTTCAGTGGTGCCTCCGAAGGCAGTGGTCTCAACACAGAGGGGATCTAGAGGGTACTGTCAAGATCTCCAGAGATGCTGCTGTGGATTTGAAGTGGTGGATTGTAAGCAACAATCTTTCGCAAGGAAAGCCGTTCCAGCAGTCGCCACCAGTGGCCACAGTCATAACGGATGCTTCCACTCTAGGGTGGGGAGCTCATCTGGGGGATCTGGAGATCAAAGGTCTTTGGTCTCCAGAGGAACAGATTTTTCACATCAATCTGTTAGAATTACGGGCTGTACGTCTGGCTCTCAAGGCCTTCCTCCCTTCCCTTCGTGGTCAGTCGGTACAGGTCCTAACGGACAATACTACCACGATGTGGTACATAAACAAGCAGGGAGGAGTGGGGTCGTACCTTCTCTGCAGAGAAGCTCTTAGACTATGGTCCTGGGCAAAGGACCATCGGATTTGCTTGATAGCAAACCATCTGGCCGGAGTTTTGAACGTGCGTGCGGACAGTCTCAGTCGCCGCTTCTCGGCAGACCACGAGTGGCGTCTCCATCCAGATCAAGTCCGCTTAATCTTCCAGAGGTGGGGGTTTCCTCGGGTAGATCTGTTCGCCACTCGAGAGAACGCGCATTGTCCGTTGTTCTGCAGCCTTCAGTATCCGATGCAGGAAGCGTTGGGGGACGCGTTTCAAATGACCTGGTGCGGCCAGTTGCTTTACGCGTTTCCTCCCATACCCTTGATTCCTCGAGTATTGAGGAAGATTCCCCAAGACCGGGCTCTAGTAATCTTAATAGCTCCGGATTGGCCAAGGAGGGTGTGGTACTCCGACCTTCTCCAACTCTCAATGTGCCTGCCGCTCCGTCTCCCTTTCAGGGCAGACCTCCTCTCGCAGTCGCAGGGGCAGGTTCTACACCCCAACCTCCAGAGTCTGCACCTACATGCCTGGAGATTGAACGGGGCAACCTGAGTTCCTTCTCTCTCCCGCCTGAGGTAGTGGATGTTATATTAGCGGCCAGGCGACACTCCACTAAATCTATCTACGCTAATAGGTGGTCTAAATTTGTTGCGTGGTGTGGAGAGGCAGATTGATCCTTTGCATGCTCATCTATCGGACGTTTTGTCTTTTGCTCTATCTCTGGCGCAGAAAGGTTGTGCAGTGGCTTCCATTAAAGGTTATTTATCGGCCTTGTCAGCCTTCTTATGTCTTCCAGACCAACCATCTTTATTTAAATCCCCTATTGTTATCAGATTCTTGAAAGGTCTTCTAAATCAATATCCTCCAAAGCCATTCGTTATGCCGCAATGGGATTTGTCCTTAGTCCTGACTTTCCTTATGGGGTCCCCTTTTGAACCTATGCATTCTTGCCCCTTGAGGTATTTGGTTTTAAAAACAGTCTTCCTGATAGCTATAACATCAGCAAGGAGAGTGAGTGAGTTGCAGGCCTTATCAGTAAAACCCCCTTATACAACTTTTTATGGGGATAAGGTGGTGTTGAGGACCAAGGCTGCTTTCCTCCCGAAGGTTGTTTCACCCTTCCATTTGGCTCAGGCAATTACTTTGTCCACGTTCTATCCTCCGCCTCATCCTTCCAAAGAGGAAGAAAGACTGCACCGTCTGGACCCAAAGAGAGCGTTGAGCTTCTTTATCGATAGAACAAAGGATTTCAGGCTGGAGGATCAGCTGTTTATTGGATACGTGGGCAAGAGGAGAGGAAAGGCAGTCCACAAGAGAACACTATCCAGGTGGGTTGTTCTTTGCATTAAAATATGTTACTCTTTGGCAAAGAAGGATCCTCCTGAGGGCATTAGAGCTCATTCCACCAGAGCTAAGTCGGCCACTTCGGCCTTGGCCAGAGGTGTTCCTGTGGTCGACATCTGCAAGGCCGCAACTTGGTCATCCCTTCACACTTTTGCAAAACATTACTGTTTGGATTCTGAGGTTAGAAGGGACGGCCATTTTGCACGGTCAGTGCTGCAGGATTTCTTGGTTTGACCATTTAGGCACCCACCGCCGGGCGTGGTACTGCTTTGGGACTCTATTCATTAGGTGAGGAATCCACAGGTAGTTGTATCCATCAGAAGAACGAGTTACTTACCTTCGGTAACGACTTTTCTGGTGGATACATTAGCTACCTGTGGATTCCTCACGGTCCCACCCGCCTCCCCGTTGCCTTTCTGGTCTTACCAAGTAATCCTTGAGTGCGCTCCTCTTGGTCTTTGAGGGTGCAATAGATGTATATATAATATATTTATATATATATATGTATATATCTTTATGTATATACTTGGTGTGTGTATATATTTTAAAAGAGAGTTTTATATATATATATGTACATAAAAAGATTTACAGTTATTCATACAATGTGGTGTATTTTTACAATATAATGGATGTTGCCTTGCTCTTTTATTGCATTGCCTGGTTGTTCTCATGCACGTAAAAAATGATTGGTACTGACGTCCGCACGTCGTCGAGGACCTCTTATTGCCTGTATGACGTCAGACGGCGTCGCGTGGGCGACAGTGACGTCCTCGTCGACGTGCAGAGACTAGTAAGAAGATTTCCGTCGAATGCTGGCGCCATGGGAGTATTCATGAGGTGAGGAATCCACAGGTAGCTAATGTATCCACCAGAAAAGTCGTTACCGAAGGTAAGTAACTCGTTCTTTTAGCAAATTGTGACGGGTACTGTTGGAAATAGTTCACGCCCAGTTTGCCGATAAGCCGCCATCTCTGGAGAATATACTGTTCTGTCCAGCATACCATGCTCAAAGATCTAAGTGGATAGTTCTTCTGTGTAGGAACCTGGACAATAGCCGTTACATGGAGGCTTTTAATATTATTTCCACAGCATCTCTGTAGTGTAACAGTATTTTCAATGTGCAGATAAATTTTTTGGTATGGCTTAGGTGCACAAAATCTATTAAAGCAGCCCAGGTTACTGAAGATAGTTGGCCAATTCCCGAATTGTGACTGACTGGTAATTGAAAGCCCCACTGTATAAGCACTTTGTGATTTTGCACTGTACTTTGAATTGCTAGTATTTGCGTTGAGCTATGTGGAGCTGATTGCTATAAGCCATATTATACTTGGCTAATGTTTACCACAATTATGCACACTACTGTGATGGAACATTTTGAGCTGGTTAACGTAGACAAAAAATCCTTCACTATGTTGACAATGTTTTAAAATAAATGTGATTAACAATATAAATGTTATTGCTGTAATCTTTTTCTGATTTATAAAAGTGCCACAACTCCTGTTAAATAAGCATTTTAACTGTTGTAATACTTTGTTTGTATTTGTGTTGGCAGGTTTTGTGTATTGTACTTTTATGATCCTGGAGATCGAAATAAAGTTATATCAATATTTACACCTTGGCTTGTTCATTAATTTTGTCCTGGTGCTTAGCCTTTAAGGTGTTCTTGTTTCCATTAGTGTTTACAGGATTTTCTGTAGTACCCCAAGCAAAAATAGTTGCTTAGTAGGACTTTGTGTTCCTCTTTGTACATGGTTAGTTTTGAATGTTTGTGCTGTTGACATGATTTAGCAGACACTAATATAAGCTAAGTTCTGTGTCTCTTAAAAATGTCTTAATTTAGTTTCTTTAGCTCTCCTCTTTATTTGCACGCTCCATCCTCCAATCAATCTAACCATGACATCAAACTGCCTTCTTATTGTTCTCTGTCCACAGCATATTTACAGTCCAAGCTCTAGCTAACTGCTTCCATTGAGCATGGCTGACGACCCCAGACCAAGAACTTGCTTGTTTTTTTTTTAAGCCATGCGGTGCCGTAACCATGACTGTTGCAGAGCTTTATCTGACACTGTAAAATAAGTATGGGTGAGACTGTGCTTTCAAGAAATGACCAAGCCTGTCTGGAAAGCTGCCTCCCTTATGCTTGGAGACAGGGTGCTGGGGGAACAGTGGCGCTGCTGTCGGGCCTGTAAGCGGACCTAAATCTGCTTCTAAACCCACCTGCATTGTCCCCCCCCCTTGCACCTCGAGAAACCGCCAAAAGACTGACTTGCAAGCTGCAGAAAGAGGAGGGATGGCTGTGAGGTTTATCTAGCCTTATCGAAGGCCGCGTCTCTTCTAAGGGAAATTAAAACCAGCTTGTCCACTATAAACCTGAAAATTCACATGAAGTTGGATGATATGAAAATTGCTGGATTGCCAGCATGTCCTAATTGACATGGTGGAATACAGAATTTCAGACAGGATAGCACTGCACAAAACTCCTGAAAGATGACCACAGAGATGGAAAAGATCAAACTAAAGAATGAAAACTTGAGGTGCGATCTCGTAAAAGGAGTATCAGGAGTGTGGGAGTGGTGACATCAACAGCGATGGGTGACAGAAGATTCCATAGAGACACTACTCTGCAACATCTTTGGAGCAGACTCCCTCTTTCGTATGCTGGTGTTCGAGAGACCGCCTCATGCTCAGGCTTCCAGGCCAGTCCCAAGGATTCTGCCACGGCCCATCACTGCCAAACTCTTAAGCTAGAGGGACCACAACCACTCTGAGGCTAGCAAGAAAAAAGTGCACCTTCCACTATGAAGGTGTGACTCATGTTTTTCCGGACTTCACTCAGTGTTCATGATGCAAGCTACAAATATGCACCTGTCGAAAAAGAAAAAAATCACTTCAAGAACTGGAAGTACTGTACCCCAGTTATACCAGGCAAGGCTGTGAATCTCCCTGAAGGGCAAAATGCTGATCTTCAGATGCATAGGAATCAGGTTACCTCTTCAACAAACACTGCAAAACCACTGAGCATTCTCCTCCAGCACATGTGGTCTCACAGGAACAGTGATATATTAACCCACTGAGCCATTAGATGCTGGTAGTATACATCCAGATATATGTATGGTCTTCTGGGCGCTCACCCTTAAAGTGCCCATTGACTAATATGGCATTACTCTATTTTTACATCATGCTCCCTGGTAGCTTTGATGCCACTAATTCGCAGAGGGCAGAGACTAACCACAGTTTTTCTGGCTCCCCTTTGCTTAAGCTTTGAAGCCTCATTACATTGTCATCTTCCCTGTGTATTACTTTCTATGATGTATGAGATGGGCTATTTGTTTTGGGATTCACTGGGCGATTGGGTGTGGGAAGAGGGTGGTGGGGGGGTATTTTTTTGCCATGCATACAGAGCGAACAGTACAATATTGGATGCACCTACAATCTGACCCATCTCGCTCAGCCCACTGACACAGGTTCACAGCTGTAGTCCTTCCCTAAGATTCGACATGCCCCACATGGCTCTAAAGTGCATCTCCTAAAGTGTTAGAGGGCTGGGCAACCCCAGTAGAGGTCTCCAGATTATGTACGTGACTTGTCACCTGGCCAGTGTGGCCTTTCTTCAAGAAGCACATTTAGCTCCCACGCAAAACTTTCTCCAAACATGGGAAGACAATAGATATTTTGCATCCTCTTCAACCTACTCCAGAGCGGTAGCTATGCTGATTCACAGGCTGATCACTTCATCATTTGTACACTCTAGTGGACCCAGAGGGATGTCACCTTGTGGTCTAGAAACTATTCAGCATCACTGTTGAACTTGTATGCACCAAACACTGACAATCCAGAAAGGTTTACAACTACCATTCCTGTGCTTTCAGATGCTGACTCCACTCACCATCCTGTAGGTGGGATATAATGCCACACTAGGATCACTTTTAGACTGTACCAAGGGAATAGCCTGTAGACGCATCAGAGTAAGGGGGTTTGGGGGGGGGGGGGGCGGGAGATTAGGGGGTTACTTTCACCCACATGAAAAATTGTAGCACTCCTGATAGCGTCTGTTTTATGGATGAATTCCAAAAAGCCTATGCAGATATCCTGATTCTCTTGCTGCCTCTTATCTGTCATTAATATGGATGGTAATATTGTCACTAAACTCGCAGCAAATGCACTTTAGCCCCTGATGCCTGCCCTTTTGCATCCGGATCAGTGTGGGTTCAACCCAGTCCACAGTAGATAACCTCCACACATTCACCAGATAGATTCATGATTGGAGATTGTGATGACCTTCTTGGATGTAGTACTAGAAAGGATGTTTGTAGGAAAGGCTTTCCACAGTGGTTTAAAATATGCAGCTCCCCCCAAGACCCTGCTAAAGGTAAACTACTTGCTTACTGAGTAGTTTGAGATTGACAGGGGAATGAGGCAGGGATGCACACCGTTCCAGGTGATTTAAAAACCCATCTCCCAATTTACATCCTGTATGTAATTGCATAGGGATGATGGTTGGGGTCTAAGAATAAAATGGAGCAAGTCACAACTGGTACCTCTTATGGATGCTATGAGGCATCAGGACACAAATTCACTATGCTGGACAACAGAACTGGTTAGATATCATGTTCCACAGAGATATAGCTAGTATCACACTAAAGGACAATGGGACTTGCATTTCTGAGATCACAGATTCTGTACAGAAATGGATTCAACTTCCCCTAATGGTAGCAGGTTGGATCGTCCTGATGAAAATGGTGGTGCTCCAGAGACTACTGTATTTAATACAAAACATCCCTTTTTGCTTATGAAGTATGTTCTTTGCCCAAATGATATCCCTCATAATAAATTTCTCTTAGGCTGGGAAACAACCACAGATTTGGGTGGGGGGTGGGTGTCTGGGCAGGGGGGAAGAAAAGGGGTCTAAGTTGCAGAAACCATACGAGAACAAGGAATTAAAGGCCCTGAATTTTGACTATGTAATGGCACAGGCCCATTTTTCCCCATAGAGTACCCAATACCGGATATTGTGGACAATAGAATGTGGTTTGGCTGAGGCAACCCCTGTCCTAGCTAAACTCTTGCAGATCGCCTTGCCTGGACCAAGAATTACTATGCCATTCACAATCTGGGCATTAACAAGATAGTTCAAGCTCAGCGGATTTTCCTTTAGGTTTGTAACTATAGCTGCAATCCCACTTTACCTCCGTAATTGCACAGAAGACAACCCGGACCTGCTTCTGCTGTTGAACGCAAGCAACTCTGAGACATGTTCCTGAATCCAAAATTGATATCACTGGCGAAATTTAGAGACCAGACACTCTTCCCTAATGGACATACTAGAGGAATCGCCATCTCATGTGCTGAAAAGCTTATTCCCAATTTTTATGGAAGCCCTGCCAGCCTGGGAGCTCCTTTCTACTCCCAAGCAACTTGTGACACAAATAGATCACATAATGGGCAACACAACTTCAGACCTAGAACTGACATTTCTGTGCACAGTGGTCCACAGTCCGAAGAACTAAAATCCGACAGTGGTCCCTTTGCTGTTTGGAAACTAAAGAATAGTTCTCAAATGGAAAGACAGACTTATTCATTATAAAGTCCTATATATGACGTTCTATACCCCAGGACGTATGTCCAAGTGTGGCATACTGACCATCAAATGACCACAGAGATGCAGCCCCTCAGACAGCTTTTTATATACTTGTTGTGATCCTGCTCAGCAGTTGTAAATTTTTGAACCTCAAGTAATGCATACACTGGGCATAATGATAAATCAGGTAATCCCTGTATTCCCACTGATGATAATGTTGAGGCATATTCTGGATGCTTTGAAACACTGCAGGACGCTGATGGTTATGCTGGTGGGCTGGAGGTGGGTGGCCGTGACATTGGGCAGGAAGGGGGGTGGGGAGGGACTCCTAAATTCAAGAGTTGATTGTGGGCAGAGAGCTGGCAGAACTATATGCTGATACTTTGCCTCCATGACATTTAGTGCCTATCCGTGACTGACCAGCATGTTTGACAGGGGACGATCAACATGAATGGTTGATACTGGCAGGATTTGAAGACTGGATTATGCAGAGAACTGGCCAGCCTGAGAGGAAATTGGACATTCAAAGCATCTAATTCGCAGGGGTGCTGGGTGATGAGGCTGCGTACTCAATGTAATGTCTGTAAGCAAACTATAGGTAAAATGTGTTAATGCATGCTGGTATTTTGTTGGATAAGTGTTCGTTATGGTTGTGGGAAAAAAAACTCAATTAAAAAATAAAATAATTAAATTCATAGAACATAGGCAGTGTTTAAGTTGGGCTCTTATTTATTTATTTTTTTATCCGCTAGCTACATTTTTGGTATTTTTTATGCGGACATGATCAACCAAGACATTCAGTGTATAACCTCCAGAACATTAATATTTTTTATATTTTCCTTTCACAGAAACTGCCAAAAAGGAAATCGATGTAATATCTGTCCCAAGCAAGAGTGTTCTCCTCGTGCACGAACCCAAGCAGAAAGTTGATCTTACTAAATATTTGGAGAACCAAGCATTTAGATTTGATTTTGCTTTTGATGAGTCAGCATCAAATGAAATGGTGTACAGGTACTGCTGAGCTGTTGCCATTATTTTGGTAAAATTTAAATGTCTTGAAACATTTTTGCAGTTTATCTTCTCTAGAGGTATTTTTATAGAATTGTTCCCTTGTAGATGATAAAAAGCTTTGCTTTGTATTTGCTTAGGCTTCGCATAAGTGGTGTGAAGCACTAAACAAAAACAGTTGGTAGCATGCTTCATCTTGGAAGACTGTTATTTGACATAATGTTGAATTGCTGTGTAGTATCTGTGGGAGCATGCACGAGTGAAAATGTAACCTTTTGTGGATATTCTTTAGGGGCATCCGGGAATGACCAGAGCAAAGCAGATGAAACCAGAAATTGTTTAGGAGAGCAAGCCACCAAATGAGTTGGTGACCTGTTGTTTTTTTATTTATTTTTTTTGCATTTAAGTCACCAATACAGGCGGCCATAACCCAATAACTAGACTTTTTAATCTACGTTGAGTTGATTTTTTTTTTTTCCTGCAGTTAAATGTCAGTCAGAATGCGTCCTTACTAGGGTGGTTCCTTTATTGAACCCAACCGAAAACAGAGGAGAAATTGGTTTGTGCTCTTGGGGGGGGGGAAGCCATGGTGTTTGTGTGTGTATATATATATATATATATATATATATGTATATATATATATTATATAGTAAATGCTTTGTAAAGTCACTCAGGGTGACTTCTGTCCCCTCCCTAAACACTTGGTTAAAAGATCCCAGTGCCAACTCTACCCACGTTTTCACTATGTTCTGTTTGCAGTAAGGTAAACAGGCCCAGAATGTATTGTTAGGGCAAATCAAAGATGGTGAGTCTTTGGCCATGTTAAACTTGGGCTCTTGGTGGTGGGGGTATGTTGGGAGTGTACTATAGTAATCCTAAAGTTCTTTCGCATCTTAAACTAAAATCCAGTTTGACGCTAGTACTGTACCCAACACATTTAGATACTGAAGTCTGGTAGCACAAAAACAGTCCTTCAGCAGCTAGACAGTGGATCCACAAGAAGTGTCTAGGCAATCTGTTCTCTCTTCTTTCACCACAGTTATATGTTGGTTCTTTCCTTTTCAAGTGTGCCCCAAGTGTTATGTGGCTCAACTGACCTGTTAAGTAGTGTTTGACTGCATATTTGATTGAACTCAGGAGTCATTGCTGCCCATTCAGGGCAGCCTATTTTTTGCTCCTAGTTGGCATTTCACACATTTTCCCCTATTTAGAGCTAATGAATGGATGAGAACTGGCAGAGGCTTATGTTAGACTTCTGACATTTGTGGCAAGTAATGGGCCTCTTTCCCCAGTTAGCAGCACTGGTATTTTAATCATCACTCTAGTTTTCAACATAGGACAGCTATGCCTGCAACAGTAAAACTAAGAGTTGGGTCTTTAGGCTGCAGAAACATGGCAATATTATTTTTTCTACTTGTCACACTTTTATATATGATGCACCTTACCTTGTGGGCTGCAACATTTAATAGATAATTTTCTAATACTTAAAAGGAAGATTTTTACCTTTCAAGGTGGGCTATGTCGACAGGTTGATCTGTAGATTTACAATGCTGCAGTTATGCTATACAGGGTATGCCTAAAGTCAAGTTTGTGTTGCTTCAGTAGTGGATGATACAATAGGTTCTCCAGTTCCCTCGTGGCTTCTAACTTCTGTGCTGTGGGTACACTTACTACACTGGTGTAGTAGGGACTTATACACAAGTTAAATATGACAATTGGGAATTTAATAATACTAAAAGGGGGATCACAAGCACTTTAATACTAGTTAATTAGGGGTAAATGTCACTGAGGTCTAAAGCCAACGTGAGTAGGGTCCAACAAAGGCAAACAATTTAGCGTGGCTATACAGAAAAGGCCATTTTTTTTATAGTAGCCGAGAGTGGAGCAGGGAGCTCATAGCCTCGATGCTTTAAGCAAATATCAAAAGACCATGAGTGGGTTATCAACAACTGTTATCAATTTCATTTTCAGCCCCTGGATATAGCCATGCATTAGCATCTTTGCTACACCATGTACTGCAAAATGCCAAAGCTTAACATTTACATTCCCAGAGTCAGACTGCTTGTGGAATGCATTTTTGTTTGTTCCAGAGTAGTTCTCTTTGCATTTCGATGTAAACAGTGGTGGCCAAATGAAACCAAAATCAAGCATGAAATTCTTCATACATTGGTGGTTGATAGTGGGGGTTCACGGACCTACTGTACCTGTCTGAGAAACCACACATGAAACTGGAGTGCAGATAAGATCTGAGATAAGGGCAGCATACTACATTACAGTGACTTCACTGCATTTGAAGGCTTGGTTCCTGTATGCATTCAACACAATCACTTAAGCATTTTTTCTGGATGCATGATTATTCTAAAGGTGGTTAAGTGACTTCCCCAATTCCAGAAGTCCTCCCCTCCTTGTCAGATAGATGTGTCAAAAATGTCGGGACCTCCACTTGAACCAATGCACAGTGCTACTTGAAAAGTAGTTCACATGGTAACAAATGCTTGGTCTTGTAGAGTAAGTAAATTGCAGGCATTATTTTAAAAAGATTTACATGTTTTTTCTTAGTGTTTGGTTGAGAGCCTATCTGGCCTTCTTGCCTTCGATGGGTGCGATGTTTAATGAGTCTATATTAATGTTTTTACTAACCTGCCATCTCCAGAAAATAGATTGCTACACATGTTGGATGTTAAGAATGTTAAAATGCTACTTCAACAATTGAGGAGCTAAGACTGTCAGATGTGTTTTTTTTTTTTAGCTGTCTCCCTATCAATACACTAAAGCCTGCATTTGAAACTGCAGATGAATAGTTTGAATCTTGTACCTTATTGTGCTACCCAAAAAACGAAAAGTTCAATGCATGGCAAGCCAAATTCACTTAAAAGCAAATTATCTTCCATGGCTTCCATGTTGAAACTTGTTCCAGCAACTGAAATACGCAGGTCTGTACCTGAAGGTCAGTTCATAAATTTCCTAAACACGGTCTAGTTTCTGACTGAACGATAGATGGTCAGATTCACCAGGTTACGTGCTCAATTTGTTTGCCTGCTACAGTATTTTGTTGTCATACACATCTTGTAATAAACTTGTTAGATTCAGTATATTTGAGGGAGGTTAATGTTTTATTCAACATTCGTGCATATAAGCAAAGAAAATGTGATGGAGATAAATTCCTTACCAGTAATATTGGTTCTCGTTTATAGGAATGTTTGCTGAATACGTGAACCTTTGCTTCTCCTCAAAAATTTGAGGATTGTCTACTTAGTGACTAATGATTCTGGTATAAATTTGTGAGTAATTTGTGAGTAAGTTGAGAGAAGTTGGAGACCAGCTGTCTGGAGCTGTGCTTAAAAAGGTCTCAAGGTTTGCCAGCTCAGATTTGTAATGTACTTTCAAGCATTTGCTTTTGACTCCAGAAGGACATAGAGTAAAGACTTGAGGTGCTTCAGCCTTGTGATTAAGTTGTGAAACCATTGCGTGTGACTTGAGGGGAATCTCCTTGTGATTCTATGGCCTTTTTACTGTCTTGCTAGCCCCATGTTTAAACATAATTTTTTTTTTAAAACACCCCTGTTCCTCCCCCGCCCCCCCCCCACACTTTTTTTTTTTTTTTTGTAATGGGCTTATCTGATAGATACTTCCAGCTGCCGATTCCTTTCCTTTGAGTTCTCCCCAGGCGTCAGACTGGACCTGGAAGATTTTTCGTGAGCAGTACCCCTGCATGCTGGAAGGGGGCATCAGTCTGCTCCTGGTTTGTCATCCGCTCTGGAAATGTCATGATTCCTATATATGTGCCAAACAGGCATGCCTACATCTGTTTTTTTTTTTTCTTTCGAATCCAGCTGGTGGTGATCCGAGATGAGAGCTAAAACTCCACGTTTTATTTTTTTATTTTTTTAAATTTTGTTGTATTAGCTCCTGGTGTCTTATCACATAAGACAGATTTTGAGCCCTGTGGCGCCTACCATCGGCCAATGTCTGACTGATACACTCCTTGTTTGCTTTTAGTGTTTGTAGGGTGACCATGATCCGAAATTGTGCTTGGAGTGCTGGGCCATGCATCAGAAGGCTTTAAGGGAGCAGTCCCTAGAGCTGATGGCAGCACGGCTCATGACACTGTGCAGCTCTAGTTCTCTTCCAGGGGATCCTCATCAATAGTCCTAAATATTGAATATTCCCGCCCTTGTGCGGGGACCCCGGAGCATATATAAAATACACACATAAAGTATGAAATATGCACGAAAAATATATATAGCATTTTTAGTAGACAAATTTTCATACTAAACTCATATATTCATGTGTAAAACAGCAATGCAGACTATAACCATAAACAGGCTAAAATGCTTTATTTCTATGGATTTTTTTTTTTTTAAGTTCTTTTCAAAATTAAAATAAAAGAAAAAATATCTACCAAAGCCCCACCACTGGGCCTAGGGAAATAAGCAGTAGTAATCATCAGAGAAAAGAGAAAAAACTACATTGAAAAAACACAGAAGCATTCTTAGCCAATAGGCTGCATGCAGGTTAACACAGGAGAACCATAAAAACTTTGGCACCGTGCCTTTAAGACCCTGAGCACCTCCAGTATCCCACCATGCCTCAGGGGTGAAGGAGAGGTGACAGTTGGTTCACAGTTAGGTCAGTTCTTTTTTTCCGGCTTCTTCTGAGAGGATCCTGGAGCATTGAGCTTTCCGTTTTTCTGAGTTTTTCTCAGAAAAATACTTCAGAACAGTGTTTTTTCCATCTTTACTCGACATCTAACATCATTGTCTGAGACTGGAAATGTTTTCCTGACTAAAAAATGCCTTCACTTTTTGTGAAATGCCCTTCCTGTGGGAAGAAGGCCCAGTCAGATCCACACACTCTCTGCATTGTGTGCTTGCCTCAGAGTCACTGCCCTGACACTTGCTAACACTGCAAGAACATGTCAAAAAGAACTCTGAAGGACAGGGAGAAGATCAGGCTTCATGGGCTTCACGAGAGGCAGAAAACATCATCCTCTTTGCTTCCCAGGCAGCCAACAAGCCATTCTTTGGCGAGACAGGCTAGATCGACGTCAGCAGGTAGGAAGATACCTGTTTGTTCCCTGTCGACGTCGTCGCTGCCACCATCTCACCGTCCTAGATCGACGGCGACCCGACCGACGTCGAAGGATACGGCGTCGAGAGAACACGGCCACCGCAGGGGCATATCTCCGTCGACGGCAACCCACTGATCGACGTCGAGCCATCACTGGCGTGCCCATTCTCCGCCGAAGGCCTCGCACCCCTCGACGTCAAGGAAGGAGACGTCGAAATCGCCTCAGCGGCGAGAACGAGGACATCCGCCGTCGGCAACCCACCGCTAGACAGCGAGGCACACGACGGCGAGCAGGTCACGGTCCAGGGATCGCCGGTCAATGTCGAGGCAGGAACAACAGGTGGCGCTCCCTTCGTCGTTACAGCTGTCGACGTCAACACAGGTTTTACCTGTCTTGCAGGGAGCAGAGCATCGGCTTCCGCCGGCGGATAAGACCACTCCATCTCCGGTGGTCTCCATAAGAAGTGGTTCATCTTGGTCGAGAGCTGCATCGTCTGGGCATGTCTCGCCCATCAATTTGTCACTGAGGTGGTTGGAGAGCCTTAATAGACCGACGGCTTCCCGGACTCGCAGTATTCGAGGATGTACCCTCCCACTGCCTCTCTCCCGAGAACACCATCACCGACAGCGCAGGCAGGATGGGCTCGTTCTGCTTCTCACCAGTCGACCACGAGGCCTGGGTGCTCTGCTACAGCATCTCGCAGCAGGTCACGCTCCCAGAGACGATCTAGGTCACAGTCAAGACACAGAAGGTCGCCCTCTTGGTCATCGTCAGGGTCATCCGTCAGACAGTACTCCCCCACCTTAACGGATTCTCCACCAGCTAGGGTTTCCCCGGTGGACGACATCACTACCTTTAATGAGGTGCTTATCAGGGGAGCACAAAAGCTAAACATGGAGGTTCCAGAACCGTCAACCTCCTAATCTGTCATTTTTGAAACTCTGCAGCATAGAGCGGTTTCAAAAAAGCTGCCTTGGACACTTTTTTAGCGCCAGCCACCCTCAAATCAGCTCCTGCTAGGATCTTGAAAAAATATAAAGCGCCTGAACAAGATCCTTTATTTCTCAGGACGGATCTGCCGCCGGACTCAGTCATATTGGCCGCAGCCCGAAAAACACACTCAGTAGCATCATCCTCCACAGTTCCGCCAGACAAGGCGAGCAGACATCTAGACTCTCTGGGGAGGAAAATGTGCGGCACGGCGGCTTCTATGATGGTCTCCAGCGCTTCTGCACACCTAGGCAGATATGACCGTTCACTTTGGGACTCTCTGAACAGGTTCGCAGACAAATTGCCTAGGGAGGACAGGCAGGACTTCCAGGAGATCCTTCAAGAGGGATGTCTGGTCTACAACCAGGTCATCAGCGCAGCGGCAGATGGGGCAGACTTAGCTGCACGTGGATACGCACATGGGGTTTGTGCAAGAAGGTCTTCCTGGTTGAGACTGACTGGATTAGAACAGGAAGCACAACAGCATATCTTAAAGCTTCCGTTCAACAGGAACTCGCTGTTTGGTACCGATACGGACGAAGAGATGGTGCGCATGAAGACGGAAGTGGACACCATGAGGGCAGTAGGCCTGGAGAGAAAAAAGGACTTGAGGAGAAGGTACAGGCTTTATGACAGGCGCCCTTTCCAGCAGAGGGTTCAAACCCTTCGTTGGTCCCAGAGGCCACAGCAGAGGCAAGGACGCCCACTTTTTCAGTCTCGTAAGGCCACGAGGGAACGAGGGTCAAGTAGACCACAGTAGTCCACACCCAAAGCGCCAGCCAAGCAATGAGAACTCGCTTCCCTTAACACTGTGCACCACTCCGGTGGGGGGGAAGTATAACAGACTTTATTCACGAGTGGCGTGGTATAACAAAAGACAAATGGGTGCTCAACATTGTCGAGAATGGGTACTCTTCTTTTCCGGCAACCTCCACCGCACTTGCCACCAACCAAATGCAACCCGTCTCACGTCCGCCTATTGCGCAAATCGGCTGACGCCCTTTTACGAAAGAAAGCAATAGAGAAAGTTCCAGTCGCGCACCGAGGGAAGGGGGTATTCTCCCGTTATTTTCTGGTAGCGAAAAAAGGCCGAGAGGGTGTTTTCAGACCGATTCTGGACTTACGACTACTGAACAAGTACATAAAGCAAAGGTTCAGGATGCTGGCCCTTCACCGGATTTTCCCTCAGCTACATCAGGGGGACTGGATGTGCTCCATCGACCTGCAGGATGCGTACTTTCACATCCCGATTGTTCCCAAGCATCAGAAATTCCTGCGCTTCCGGATAGCCTCACAGCACTATCAGTTCAAGGTGCTACCATTCGGCCTGAAATCTGCCCCTCTTGTTTTCTCGAAATGCGTAGCAGTTGTAGCGGCACATCTACGGAAGCAAAAAATCTTCATTAATCCATACCTAGACGACTGGCTACTGAAAGCCTCCTCTCCGGAACAGGCGAGAAGCCATCGGGAAATTGTGCTCAAGGTTTTCAGGTCTCTAGGTCTACAAGTCAACTACCAAAAGTCCACCTTGATTCCAATGCAGAATCTCCACTACCTGGGAGCGATACTAGATACAGAGCTCGAAAGAGTGTATCCTTCGGAAGAACGACTATTATCAATAAAGAAAAAGTGTCAAGACCTGTTGAAGTCCGACGCACCTACGGCCCGTCAGGTGACATCTCTACTGGGCTCCATGCATTTTCATTGTCCCGAATGCCAGGCTACATATGAGGCCCCTCCAAGAGGCGTTTGAAAACAACTGGAACCAGAGGACAGGCCGCTGGGAGGACAGAGTACGGCTGCCCATAGGAGCACGACAGTCATTACAATGGTGGATGCACAGACCTCACCTGTCAGTAGGAGCTCCGTTTCACCAGGTAATTCCATCCGACACTCTGGTAACGGATGCGTCTCTTCAGGGATGGGGGGGGGGGCTCATCTAGGTCCCCTTCAAGCACAGGGCCTGTGGTCCGACAATGAAAGGGAGTACCACATCAATCTGCTGGAGCTCAGAGCGGTCCATCTGGCTCAAGTCTTTTGCCCCGTCGATTCAGGGGAAATCTCTCAATGTATTATTTGAACAGACAAGGGGGAACGAGATCCCTACCCCTATCTCGGGAGTCTCAAACAATCTGGCATTGGCTCCTGGCGAGAGGAATGTTGCTTACAGCGGTTCACCTACCAGGTCAACAAAACGTGGAAGCAGATTTCCTGAGCAGACAACTCGAGGACGCCCACGATTGGGCCCTGCACGACGAAGTCGTCGAAGACATCTTCGCTCAATGGGGTCGGCCTCAATTGGATCTCTTCGCAGACGAGGTAAACAGGAAATGCCCAGACTTCGCGTCCAGGTTCTACCGTCCGGGATCTCGAGGGAATGCCCTGTTGATCGACTGGTCAGGGATATTTTTCTACATTTTTCCACCGATTCCCCCCCCTCATACCGGCGGTGATCAACAAACTTTACAGATCCAGCACCAGAATGATTCTCATAGCTCCGCAATGGCACCGTCAGTTCTGGTACACAGATCTCCTCAACCTATCGGAACAACCTCACAGGAGGCTGCCGTGCAGACCGGATCTTCTTTGCAGGATGGAGGGTAGGGTACTTCACTCCAACCTACCCTCTCTGAGCTTGACAGCATGGCTCCTGAATTCCTGCAGTATGGGCACCTAGGGCTCTCGCAGGAGTGCATGAACATCTTGAAGGAGTCCAGACGACCTTCCACGCGGCGTTCTTACGCGTTCAAGTGGAAGAGGTTCTACATATGGTGCTGTCAGCAAGGTCAGAATCCCATACTGGCTTAGGAGGAGGTCATACTGTCTTACCTACTCCATTTGGCAAAATCTGGTCTGCAGGTATCCTCTATTAAGGTACATTTATCTGCCATTACAGCCTATCGTAAGTCACCGTCTCAGGAATCCTTCTTTACGAAACCAGTAGTCAAGGATTTCTTAGAAGGTTTGAAAAAAGTTTTTCCACCCATTCGGAAACCCTCCCCTCCATGGGAGCTGAACATAGTACTATCAAAACTTATGGGCCCTCCTTTCGAACCTATACACAAGGCCTCTTTGCAACACCTTACGTGGAAGACTGCTTTTTTGGTAGCCATTACTTCCGCAAGGAGGGTCTGTGAAATTCAGGCTTTGTCCTCCAAAGAACCGTACACAGTCTTTCATGACAATAGAGTGGTTCTACGAACTCACCCATCATTCCTACCGAAGGTGGTGTCAGAATTTCACATCAGACTATTTCTCTACCAACTTTTTTCCCCAATCCGGAGACTCCGGCGGAGAAAGCTTTGCACTCCCTAGATCTGAAAAGAGTGCTAAAATTTTATTTGGACAAAACCAAGCTGATCAGACATTCCAACCATTTGTTTATAAATTATGGTCATTTGAGAACAGGGGAGGCAGCATCAAAACGAACCATATCAAGATGGATAGTTTCCTGTATTGTTAATGCATACCAGTTGGCTAACAAACTACTTGCTAGACCTAAAGCGCATTCCACAAGAGGAAAGGTGGCTACTGCTGCCCTCCTTAATAATGTTCCAATCTCTGAAATTTGTAAGGCTGCTACATGGAAGTCTGTACATACATTTACTAGACATTACTGTTTGGACTCGGATGCAAGAGCAGACGCACAAGTTGGGCAAGCTTCTCTGAGAATTTGTTTGCATGATACATATCTATTCCTGCACTTCTATTGGACAGTCCGCAGAGTCAAGGGATGGGCTTGCTAATCTATTCAATGTTTGACTATTGATGAGGATCCCCTGGAAGAGAAGGATAAGTTACTTACCTGTAAATCCTAGTTCTCTTCCAGGGGTATCCTCATCAAAGTCATAAACAACCCACCCTCCTCCCTGGACGCACGTCTCCTAGAAGTGCAGGACAGACTATCTTTCGAATCGGCTACACAGCTTGTCACCGTAAAAAAGTACTGACCTAACTGTGAACCCACTGTCACCTCTCCTTCACCCCTGAGGCATGGTGGGATACTGGAGGTGCTCTGGGTCTTAAAGGCACGGTGCCAAAGTTTTTATTGTTCTCCTGTGTTAACCTGCATGCAGCCTATTGGCTAAGAATGCTTCAGTGTTTTTTCAATGTAGTTTTTTCTTTTTTTCTCTGATTACTACTGCTTATTTCCCTAGGCCCAGTGGTAGGGCTTTGGTAGATATTTTTTCTTTTATTGTAATTTTGAAAAGAACTTTAAAAAATTTTTTTTTAAAAAAACTAAATAGAAATATAAAGCATTTTAGCCTGTTTAGGATTATAGTCTGCATTGCTGTTTTACACATGAATGAGTTTAGTATGAAAATGTGTCTACTAAAAATGCTATATATATTTTTCGTGCATATTTCATACTTTATATGTGTGTATTTTATATATGCTCCGGGGTCCCCGCACAAGGGCGGGAATATTCAATGTTTGACTTTGATGAGGATACCCCTGGAAGAGAACTAGGATTTACAGGTAAGTAACTTATCCGTCTTGGCTTAGAGGAAGGTCCTTGGGCTAGTCACGGAGTCTGAAGTTGTCGTCCCTCTCTAAGTCCTTGGGGCAGATGGGTAAGTTGAAGCAGAGCAAGAAGTTGTAGAGCCTTCAACTTCTCCCCATCGGTTGGCTGACATGACGAAGTGCCATTCTAAACCTCATTCTTCAGAGCCTGGGCCGGCACTGTGCCACCATGACTTTCTGGAAGCTGGAGCATGTCTGACTCTGTTGGTGCACCTTAAGGGTTGGAGGGGTCCGACGGATTCTGTGGCTTTGGTGCCAATGGCCTCCAGGGATCCAACCCTGGATCCAGACCGGCATCGGTCATACCAACTTGCACTTTTCTGGCACCAGTCCCAATGCTGATGCCCTCAGTACAGCCATCCCTATCCCAGACTCCTACACGGAGCTGAATGGGTGTTGGCTATTACAGACTCAAACACCAGCAGGAGCTTTGCCTCATAGATCGGATCCTGAGACCTATTCTGTTGAGTAAGGTCTCTGAAGAGTAGGAGGACTCGCTGGACCCTTTAAAATACCAACCTTATGAGGAGAGGAGAAAAAAAAAAACTGGCTTGAGGATTTGGGTGAAGCCAGTGGAATGGACACATCTCCAGATACTGGTATGCTTTCTTCCCCTGCCGTGGCTATGGAGGAGGGAGCCTCTTAGAAAATGGTGGTGAAGGCAGTGGCTGAGGTCCTGGGCCTTTATGTTCCCTCTGACAGTCAGGACTGATCACTTGACAGAGGTGCTGCAACCAAAGGGCTACTGAAAGCTTCCACATCTGAACCACTGCTCCTGTTCAATGATGCCCTCAGAAGTCCTTTTGGATACCTGGTCCAAACTGGGCACAGGTGCTCCCGTGAATAGGTAGATTGCCTGCCATCATTGCCCTGCACCTTGGGACCCAACCTTCCTCACACAACACCCCACCCTGAAAGCATTGTGGCCCTAGCTTCAACTTCCTGCAGCTCGTTCCCTACTGCTTCCCCAGATAGGGACACATTTGGGAAGATGTTTTCTTCCGCCAGCCTGGCATTGTGAACACTGCATTCCTTTTGGGCTGTTCTCCCACATTCTATGGGCCTCTGTTGGGTAAGTGCTGCCACAGGTCCTTGAGGAGGCGTATGCTGTACTCTGACGACTGCTGCTGACAAATCAATATTCAAAAGCTCAGTTTGTTGCAGACTTGACATGACTGACTTGCTAGGTAGAGCAGTTTCAACAACACTGGCCGTGAGGCACCTCACCTGGCTGGGGATGTCAGGCTTTTCATGGGATGTCCAAGAGCTTCCTTTATGGACATGCTCTTCGATGGCATCCGTCTCTCCAGATTTGGTGCTTGAGCGCTTAAAGGGTTCTCAGGCCGTGGCCAGGCCCTTGGGCCCTCATGCATCTGTCTCCCCCTGCCCCAAGTAGGCAGTTTGCACCTTTCCTGGCTAAAGAAGGTGTTTCCAACTGCCCATTGTTGTGCCACGCATTCTGTCCAGCCTCTGTGTGGACGAGGGTCCAGTACTCAGCAATCTTAGGTGTGATGGCCAGCAGTCTGCTCAGTCTCTCCCCCCCGCCCCCCCAACTCCTTTCTCCATGCTACCATCTGACGTCCAGATGATAGTTTTGTCCCTTCTCCTTGAGGAAGTTGCAGCTCACTTGGCCAAGGGAGCCATTAGGTCGTCTCTGGTTCCAGAAGTAGGCTGGCTGCGCTATTCCTGTGAGCTCTCGATCTATACTTCAAGAAGGAAAAATTTTAAATGCTCTCATTAGCTATAGTTTTGTCGACCCTGGATCCAGGAGATTGGATGATAGCGCTGGATTTGCAGGTGGGTTACTTCCACATCCCCATCCTGCCTGCCCTCATAAGCTACTCGCAGTTCACGGTAGGCCACAACCACTTTGAGTTCACTGTGCTTCCCTTTGACCTTACCAGAGCCCCATGTGTGTTCAGCCAAGGTAATGGCGGTGGCTGCATGTAGGAAAGTACCCTCTTTCTTGGCATGGTTACCTCCATTTTCTGCCTGATGGCAGTGTGCTTGACTGTTCACTGGGATCCTGCTAACCAGGACCCCAGTGATTATACTCTCGCCCAAAACTCTGCATTTCACTCAATTGGCATGCTGGTGCCCACTTATAAGCCTCTAATATATGGAACCTAGGAACCCAGGGCATTGGGGTTCCAGGGATGCCTATGGGATGCAGCATATATTTGCCACACATAGGTAGCCCACGCAAAGGCTTCTGCAGGACTGCCATTGCAGCCTGCTTGAAATGATGAATGCACCCTTTCACTGCCATTTACACTGCATCAGGTAACTTATACGTCACCCCTATTGCAGGCCCTCCAGCCCTGAGAGTAGGGTGCTAAAGTACCTGCGTGTGTGAGTGCACTCCCTTGCACTAGCAGAGGTGTCTCCAGGACCATTTTCCTTGACTTCATGAGTGTGAGGATGCCATCTTACGCATGTACTGGACATAGGTAATGGTAACTCTGAACATAGGCATGTTTGGTATCAAACATGTTGGACTCATACCCCAAGGCTTTTGGCCAGCATTGGTTGTATGATTCCAAGCGCTCTGCTGGCTCCTTAGAGGACCCCCACCATTGCCATTTCAGCCTTCTGAGGTTTTCCAGGCATCCCCAGCTACTGCCACCTCATAGACTAATTTCTGCCCTCCTGTTGCTTGCGAAGTTCGAGCCCAGGAAGGCAGAACAAAGGATTTCCTTTGGGAGAGGGGTGTTACACCCTCTCCCTATGGAAATAGGTGTTACAGGCTTAGGAGGGGTAGCCTCCCCAAGCCACTGGAAATACTTTGAAGTGCGTCTTTATGTCCTCCTTGCATATTCCAGTGTACACTGGTTCAGGGACCCCCCAGTCCCTGCTCTGACGTGAAACTGGACAAGGGAAAGCAGAGTGACCATTCCCCTGTCAATCACCACCCACAGGGGTGGTGCACAGAGCTCCTCCAGAGGGTCCCTGGGTTTTGCCATCTTGGACTCAAGGTTGGCAGGGAACTCTGAGAGCATCCGAGTCGCTAGTGCGTGACTATCAGGGGAGCCCTCCCCTGATTGGTGCCCACCTGGTTAGGTGACCAATCTCCCCTTTCAGGGCTGACTACAGTGGTATTGCATGAGCTTTGCATGTCTCCTAGGTAAGCCTTGGCTGCTCATCTACAGCTACCTATAGAGAGCCTGTCATCTAGACACTGCCTACATTTCACTAATAAGGGATAACTGGACCTGGTATAAGATGTAAGTACCATAGGTACCCACTACAAACCAGGCCAGCCTCCTACACTGCAGCTCACCTGCAGAAATCAGTGGTGTCTGTCTTCCCCCTATCTAGACTACTGGCTGTTGAAGGCAGGCTCCCCCAGGCTGTTGTCTCCTATCTCCAGACTATGGTTGAACCTCCTGCATTTGCTGTGGGGTTCACAGGAAATGCGCAGAAATCACACTTGACTCCCTCTCATACTCTCCCTTTCTTCGGAGCTGTGGAGTTTAGGACTTATCCTCCCAGGCGGCAAGTACACTGTCATCATAGCCTGAATATAATGTTTCAGCCTTTATCCTGTATTTCTGTGAGGCTGTTGGGATTCATGGCCTTTTGCATCCTACTTGTAACATATGCCAGATGACATAAGTAGGTTCTGCAGTGGGACCTGAAGTGCCCATGGTCGCAGCATCAGTGGAATATCTCCAACATGTTCCAGATCTAGGAGACAACTGTGAAAGATCTGCAGTGGTGATTAATGAACCTCAGTGGGGTGCCCAGATCCCTCTCCCTTCCCCAACCAGATCTGACAGTAGTGACTGATGCGTCACTCCTGGGATGGGGTGACAATCTGGACTGAGTGGAAATCAGAGGCCTCATTTGTGGTGGAATCCTGACTCCACTTCAGCTTGCTGAAGCTCTAGGTGATCAGGCTGAAATTGTGTCTACCCTAAATCTAGGGAAGACTAGTGCAGATGTTCAGCCAACACCGTGTAGTTCTCCAGCATACCGGGCAGGTTGGTATTGTGGACCCTTTTTCAAGAGACTACATCTCGGGATATTACTGAAACAGCGGGGCACATCCCTGGTGGTTCAACTTCTGGCAGGCTCAACGCTACAGCAGATAAACTCAGTTGAAAATGCCTAGCAGATCGTGAATGGCTTCTCCACCCAAGGAGGCGCTAGATCTCTCTGGAGGTGGGGGCAAGGTCTTTCAGCAGCGGGCTGAGCCTTGTTTAGACCGGTTTGCCTCCACTGAGAAAATACAATTTCAGCAGTTTTGCATGATGGGGTAACCAAGACTGCTATCTCGGAGAAGGTTTTCGTCTCATGTAGCATTCAGGCATTCGGTGTGCCTTTCTGACCATAGCACTACTGCCCAGAATTGTCCAAGATCAAGAACGACTGGTCTGAACTAATCCTTGTGGCTCCGGGCTGGACACAGAGTTGGGTATCCCAAGCTTCTGAGCATTTCCATCAATCCTCCGATTAGACCGGTCCTTCGAGAAGATCTTCTGTTGCAGTGGAGTGTTGTTCACCTGAACTTGTCCATTCACCGCCTTTTTCTGTGGAGATTGAATGGCAGCAGTTGACACTTCTTGACCTTCCGCTCGAAGTCTGTAATTCCATGTTGGCAGACAGCCTTCCCACTACCAAAATGGGTCACACCTGTCATAAGAAATTTGTCATGGTATACAGACAAGTCTGATCCTCTTTCTGTCCCACTTTCTGAGGTTCTACTTTTCATTCTTTCCCTTGTCCAGCAGGACACTCTTAAGGGATATTTAGCTGCTATTTTGTGCCTTTTTTTGTGGTTGCCTGATCAACCCTCTTTATTCTAAATAGGTTCCTCATAGGTCTTAATTATCTCTTCCCTCCAGCTTTTATGTCCCACTGGGATCTTAATTATTTTTTGACCTTTTAGATGTGCTTTCCTTTTGCACCTCTTCACAGCTGTTCCCTTAGGCTTCTCACATTGAAAGCAGCGTTCGTTGTGGCAATTACATCTGCCTGTAGAGTTGATGAGCTGCAGGTCTTATCTAAGCTGCCCTACCTCTCTAGCCTGACAAAGTGGTGCTTTGCACACGGGCCTTTTTTCTGCCAAAAGTGATCACGCCTTTTCATCTAGGCCAGCTCATCACCTTGCCTACTTTTTATCCTTCTAAAGAACAGGAGAGACTCCACTGCCTGGTGCTGAAGAGTGTTGGCATTCTACCTTGATGGAACATGAGTTTTGGGTGGTTGACCAACTTTGTGTGGGTATGTGAGTGTGAAGAAAGGTCATGTAGTGCAGAATCATCTCAGGTTGTTCTCTGGATCTAGATCTGCTACTCACTGGCCACATTGCAACCTCCTGAGGGCTTGCAAGCTCATTCCACCTGAGCTAAAGCTACAACCACTGCATTAGCAAATTGAGTTCTGGTCCTGGACATTTGCCAGGCAACAATGTGGTCATCTCTGTGCACAATTACTAACCACTACTGCCTGGACTGTCCGGTCCATAAGGATGGGCACTTCCTCTGCAGCTAGAATGCTCTATCAGATGGACAAGTTACTTCGTTAACGCCTTCTCTGATAGACTGTCTAGCTGCAGATTCCTTATTGACCCACCGATCCTCCCTGCTCTGTGAATGGATTTGTAGGGATGGGAATTAGCCTTACAGGGCCTTAGTTTTTACCCCAGTGAGAGTGTTCATGCCTCTGTTTCTGGCGTGGAAAGTTGTGAAAAGAAACTGACGTCAGCGTGCCTGAATGACACCTATATAGGAACTGCAACATAATTTCCAGTACTGACAACACAGACGCAGAGACGATCGATTACACTTACTGGCATGTAGGGGGACTTCTCATGAAATATTCTGAATTCAGTCTGACGCCTCAAGAGAATTCAAAGATAAGGAACCTGCCGCAGGAAAGTTCCCTACCAAGTAAGGCATTACCAAATGCAAGTAACTTGTCCTTCGAGCACTTGCATGTGATTCAAGTGGCACATCCAGTACACCTTGCAGTGCATACTTAGAGAAACTTTTATTCAACCATTGAAAACATTTATATGTTCTAATATTTGAATTTTGCTATTGCACATGTGTATTCCTGTAAAGAATACGTTGCCAAGGGAAGAAATTTAGAAGAAATTTGTATTCACCAGTCTTCTCATACCCTTGTCAGATTGTCTTCCAAAACATACAAGATGTTTATTTAAAGCTGCCTTACTGACTCACTAGAAGCCCAGCTTTCACTCAATCTATAGAAAAACCACAAAATCATTATCAAAGACTTTTCAAGCACTTGCATCTGATCCATGAGGGGCCTCTAATAAGGTGTGTCCAGCAGTTTCAGAGAATGAGACTAGCATGCTTTTAGCTATAGATGCATATCTTATCTTACCATACTAGATCAAATTGCATTTGTCACTGAATGAGTGTACTATGTGCTCCAGGACTTCTCCATCCTCTCCAGTTACAGAAACCTATTTTGAGGGTGCAGACAGGCCCGGTATGTAAGGGTCAGTCTTTCCTATGCCTGAGTTGGCTTGAAAGTTCCATCTAGGGATGTTGGGTGGCTGAATAATACGGGACCTTCTAATGAGTTTATATCCGAACCCCTTGGTTCCATTCCAAGAAGCTCCTATCTGACTCAAAGGGTCAGCGAGTATAGATTGTAGATACAATTTTATTCCTGATGAAAATACTAAATCTGTTATCTTCCTGGGAACCCTTATCAATAGTCATAAGCACAGAATATTCCCGCCTATGTGTGGGGACCCTGGAGCACCCTTTAAATATATACATATATGTATATGTATGTATATATGTATATGTGTGTATATATATCCGTTTGTGTATGTATCCCCATTAATGTACACAGTACCTTTAATGCACACACTAAACATATATACAAGCATATGCAGCCTAAAATATAGGCTACAAAACTGCCTGCAATTAAATTGAGTTGTCATTTATACCATTAACTTACATTAACATTTCTGTAATGCAGTAAAACAAGAGAAAGAATAGTGGAATTAAAGTCTTTATTTAACCAGGAAACTGCAATGGAATGAAAGCCATTGGAAGCAAAAAAATAAACCTTCCAAAAACACTTTTTTTTATTTTTTATTTTTTTATTTTTTTTTACTTCTACCAACATTTTTTAGAACATACAGTGCAGAAAGGTAATTTTTGACAGAGCAACTTATTCTATAACATCATGCCTTCACTTTTTGTGAAGTGTCCTTCTTAGAAAAGACAGCACAGACCGATCCTCATTCTGTATTGTCGGAGTCCCAGAGACTTTTCTTCCTGGAAAAAAATCACCATTGCCAGAAGCCGTCCAGGAGAGCTTTAGAGGACAGAAAAATGGTCCCAAAGGGCTGCAGGATAGATGAAAAACGGTTTAAAGTGGACTTTGAGAGGACCCCCTCAACCTCCAAGAAGCCCTCCTCTCACCCAAAGAAAGCGCCCAGAGGAAGATCTAGAGAAAGGCATAAAACATGAGGTGTCCAGGTGTGAGCAGATTCCTGTTTGTTTGCGGTCATTGTCGACGTTGAGTACATTCTCACATGCACCACTTGACTTCGAGGCAATCCTCGCTGTTAAGTCTTCTGTCTGTGTTAAAGGAGCAGTCCACCGACGACAAGACACACATCACCTCCAAGGCCTTTGTCAACATCGAGCCATGCATCGCCTGCCGTCAAGGCTTTCTTCAGGCAAAAACATCCCTCAATGTCTAGGCATTCTTCTACATTGCGGCGACTGTTGATGTTTGAACAGGCTGGTCTCTCATTGTTTAGGCACACACCACCTATCTGACATCTAGGCCCGTAGCCTCAAAGCATGCTTCACAACCACCATCAACAAGTACAAGTACACGGAGACTGAGTTGTTCACCATGAACCCTGAGGTCGCAATCATTGGTTCAAACAATACCCTCAACCCCAGGAGGGCGTTCTGTATCAATTGACATTCAGATTGTGACAGTGCAACCACTAAATATAGCATCCTGTGCCGTCTGCTCTATCTGAGGCCCCAGTAAACATCTGTTTACAATGGTTAGACAGTCCCTGTAAGCTGGGATCAGACTATTCATTGATATACTCTCCATTCAGAGCTGCCTCACAATAATCATCGCCAAAGCTAACAACCCCATCTGCATCTCTTCTGGCTTCCACTTCACCTCAGTAGAGGAATGCCATTGTGCCCATACCACCAAGGAGATCCAGAACACCTAGAAGGCCTAGGTAGTGGTCCAGGACAGCAAGGACCTGATCCACTTCAAGGTCCTATCGGTCTCACTGATCCCGGTTGTAACATCTACATAGGTCTCAATTGGTCTGCATCTTCTAGGTGTTCAGTGAGAGATTTTGTCCTCACTGACACATGCCAGAGGCAAGAGTGTCTCCAGTAGATCTAGCAAAGTTAATGATGTTGGTTCGAGGTGCATTCACGTTAGACATTCTTTCCTTCGCCTTACAGGCCTCAAAACAGAAGCACAACAGGAAATTCTGAACTGGCCATTCACTGGAAGCTTTTTGGATTAAATGCTGGCGACTAAATGGTCAGAATGAAAGCGGACCTTGACACACTGAAAGCTGTAGGCCTAGAAAAGATTTCAGTCAGATGCAGGCCATATGACAGACCTAGCATTTCACCAGAGGCTTCAAACCCCTCACTGGGCTCCCTACCTAGGTCTCTTAGGATTCCTTGATCACTGGGTTGTATTAGGGCACAGGGAAAAAGCTGGGCTCACAAAATGGAGGTGGCTATCTTGGGGGTCCCCTCCACAAACTTAAAGGCCCAATGCAGGTGTTAGAGGAGGGTTCCGGTTGTCTGGGAGTTAGCCAATCAGCAAGGCCAAGCCCCTGTGGGAAAGGAGGAGGGAGCTGCTACTCTATTAATAATCTCATTAGCTACAGACAGGCTGAATTCATTCCCTAGCTAGCAGAGTCTACTTTCAAGGTAAGTGAAAGATTGTAAAAACAATGAAATACTGCTTGTCGGGCACTCAGATATTTTGCTTTTTCAAGGCAAAAACGGGTGATGACACTTTATAAACACAAAAAATAACAGAAACTGATTAATCAGTCTCTTAAACACACTGATTAGCAACTCCCTTGCTGGTGGATCCTCCGATTCGGCATGCATGACTCCACCAGGGCTCCTGGCCACCGGAATCTCACCAGGACACTTCAGGAACCGACAGGACTGTAACACCCGAGACGACCTTGCCTTGCAACATTGTTTCCCTGGCTCCTTCCAGCAACTGCAACATCTCCACGATTGTGCATCCTCTGGGGTTGGCAAGACTTCAGCTGCACCAAGAAGGAATCTCCCTTGGAGTGACTGAGTCACTCCCCTGCATCTGCAGGCAACAATGTCCGGCTGTGTGGCTCTGCCCTTCTATGGAACTGCATGGATCCTGCAACACAGATGGTGGTCTAGAGTGGTTCCCCTTGATCTTCTGTCCATTTTGGGTGAGTCCTTGCCTCTAACTCCTGCTTTGAGGCATCTTCAGGCTCTAAGTAACCTCTGCCCCAGCACTTTATCCTTCCGAAGATAGTCCCCTCTCTGCTGCTCCAGCGATGTAGGACTCCTTTTCAGATGTGCTGATTGGACCTCACTGCAACTTATTGTGCCTGCTGCCAGTGGGATGCTTGTGGGGGTTACAACTGCTTCTGCTGGTTCTCCTGATTGCTGAGGGTCAACCCAGTCCCCTGAACCATGCTGGTCCTCTTCAGCCTTGCAACTCTTCTTGTGCTCCAATTTGCATTTGGCAAGGCTTGTTGGTGGCTGACGTGGAACATCACCTGCACAGCTTCAAGGACTTCTCTGCAGCTCCTGGACTCCACAGCTGATCATCTTCCCTCGTTGACCCGGATTTTCATTCCCAGAAAAGTGGGTAGTGGCTCAGGCCCCAACAGGTCCCCTTCTTTTAGAGGTCCTCTTCTTCCAGAACCCACTTTTTGGGTTCCTCTTGTTTGATCCTGCTCTTGCAAAGTTCCCTTTCTAAGTCCTCTTGTTAGTCCTTGTGAAGACTAGGTACTTACCTCTGCTCCCCGGGTCGCTAGAGGTCATTTAGGTACTCACCTTTTGGGGTCCTGTGTTCTCCCTGCTTGCCTCTAATGACTATATCCTTGAGTGGAGACTTCACTTCGCCTTCCACTATTTTAGTATATGGTTTGGCCCTCCCCTAGGGCCCCTAGCTATTTTCTAGATTCTTGCCAATGCTTGTTGCTTCCTATGCTAATTACTAAGCTGGGGGACTGCATGTAATTAATCTATTTCAGAGCTACTGTAATAAAGTACCATTTATTTTTGTAACACTGTGTGGTTCCTTTCAGGTGTGATAAGTTACTGTGACTGCTGTGGTTTTATACTCCTCCTAGATACATCTTGGCTGCTTATTCACAGCTGCCTCTAGAAGAGCCCTGGCTTCCTAGACGCTGTCTTCATTCACTAATAGGGTTTGCCCGGACCTGGTATAAGGTGCCACACGCACCATGCCAGCTTCCTTCACATTGAAAAAGCAATTTTTGACTTGCACCGTTTGACGAATCTTCACAAAAGCTTCCAAAAAATTTGGCCAGGTGAAACTTGTTGTGCACAGGGAGTTTCGGGGTGCTCAGTCAAGTGGGGGCAGAGGAAAAGGTTGCTCAGACGTTGCGTTTCCCATGTTAATTCCTGTAGGACTGGTCAACACGTCTACAGCCCTGAACTACTGGACTGAATTGCTCCAGATTTGACAGACAGCTAGCTGCCAGGACACAGATTGTGCTTTTGGTTTGGTGAAAATCCATTCAGTAGTTTAGGAGATATTTAAGGGCAGATAAATTTGTATGTTGCTGCCCGCTAATTTGCGAAATTCATAAATATTCACGAATACCCGTGCGACAAGCATTGCAATTGGCTGACGGCAACCGGACTAGAAAGTTGCAACCACTTTATTTCATTGGATTCAGTCCCTGGAGTGAAATTTCTAATTGAAAGTGGCATAACGGGGTCAGGATGAAGGTATCCTGACCCCGGGGGGGGGTGATATAGGTCTGTTTTAGGGGCAAGTTATAGGTTTAATATAATTTTGGGTCAGTGTGCGATACTCTGGAATTATTCGCAAAATATTAGCAATTATGGAAAAATGTTAAAAGAAAAACCACACATTCATACACTAGTTCATTCACTCACATGCACTCAGTCTCATGTGCCCACTCATGCACACACCCACTTTCAGACCCACTCAGACACTCACGCATCCAGCCACTGATAAAACATATGCCCTGTAGCCAACCTACGCTGTGCACAGCCAAAGGCCATGCGTGGTGCTGGATTGGGTGGTTATAAGGGCTTGGCTTCAAGGCCAGGCCGTCGGGTGGCAGGGGTTGGAATACATATAGTAGTTACAATTACTTTACGAAATTCACTGAAAAAAGTTTACAGGGACGTTATAGTTAGGTTATCAATTTAATGGCACAAAAGTCAAACATTCAACAGTTGGAGTTCTTTTAAGTATAACTCACTCCCTAAGGTAACTTTAACTCACGCCTTTGACATGCACTGCTAATTACCACACGTATTATGTCATTGATGATATCTTGTATGGCACCCTTGAGATCACTGCTGCATTTGCAATAACATTGATAAAACTGTGCAGGGCAAGTGTGAGTTAGTTACAGTTGCAAAGGCAAGTTATAGTTGCATGAAAGAACTCCAAATATAGCTGCTGAATTTCTGTGGTTTTGTACGAGTAAATTCGGAACCCAACTAGAACGTCCCTGTAATCTGTTTTTTCAGTGAATATATGGATAGATGTGTTTTTTAAAGGTATGTACATTAATGGGGTTACAGGTAAGCAGTTTTTCCTTCTTGTGCTCTGAAATATGTCTTAACTTTTTGGGTCCATGCGTGCATCAACCTTCTTTAGTTGGATGTGACCCACTACCAATAAAGCGAATTTTGCAGTGCTCTGGGCACCTTGCGTAACCCTTTGACTGACCTTAGACTGTTATTTTCACTGACAATTCAGAGTGGTTCCCTTTGATATTACATCACTCCTGTGGCAAGCAATTCAGGCTTTTTAATTCCTTGGGTATCCCTCAACACTGGGTTTCTATCCCTCAACCAATTTTACTGACGAATTATAGCTAGGTTTTTTTCATTACCTTTCAACTGAAAAGCGCTTCCATTTTTTAGGAGTACACTGTGAGCAAGTAGATACATACAGATGAATGTCGTATTGCCATGAGATTTCTCTGCACCAGCATTAAAGTAAATCTTAATTCTCACGGTCAGTTGTAAAGTAACTTCCCCATCTGTAGCATCAAATGTGCATCTATTCAGTAGCAATCTTGACCCACTCTGCTAAACAAAAAACTCGCCTTTGGTCGTTTGCATATGTTAAAGTACCTCTATGGCATCCTTTTCCAGTGTGTGTATGTTCCTTTGCCGTAGGTTCACTGCCAGGCCTCTTGTTCAGAGCATCTTTGAGGGAGGAAAGGCAACGTGCTTCGCGTATGGACAGACAGGAAGTGGAAAGACTCATGTGAGTGTGTGTATATATATGTAAATACATATAGTTGTAGACTTGTCACATTTGTCCTTATCGGTGGCTTTGCCTGCACTTTTAGTCATACTTTTCTTTTAAATCCTTAATACTGACTTGGCATGCATCCGAAAACTGTTCTATAGTTATTCATAGGGTCTAGAATAACGCTCATAAAACACATGTCTTCCTATTTGCAGGATCACTTATTTTGATAAAGAGCATGTTTGTTTGCTAAGTAATTTCATTTGTATAAAGGCTGCATAATGGATAATGTATGTTCCTAAAAAAACATGAAATGATTCTGATGAGACTAAAAGGTTGAAGGACAAGTAGTTTGTAAATCGGCAATATAAGACCATGCTATGCTTACCCATTATTAGTTTTTCTTATTTTGATTTATCTGACTTGAAAAAAATGTTTGACTTTGAGTGAAACATTGGATTATATTGAACTTTCAGTAGAAAGATGGCAAGGGAAAAATCTAAAACTTTGGAAAGGCCCGTGGATTTCTTTTAAGTAGAGCACAGTTCAAGGTACAAAATAAAATCCGAAACCCTTTGAAATTTGTCAATTAGTCATATAAGCCATAATTTGAGTACTTACAATGAAATTACCCATCAAATGCTCCGCTTAGGACGTTACACGTGGCCAGTAACGGCACAAATAGTATTGATGGCAGCACTAGTGACATTGCATGCGACCTTAGCATTGAGATAGCTGGTGTCAGTAAGGATACAGTTTTGTTGTGTTCTTGTTTGGGAGAAGTGTTATTCAGTTGTAGGTTGTACACCGGTTTTTATTGGGGTGTGTGTATATGTATACGTGTGTGTGTGTGTGTGTGTGTGTGTATATATATATATACATGCGCGCTTTGTGCAGTTTGGCAAGCTAGTTTTACATGGGTAAAGTACTGTAATTAAATTATTTGAATTTAAAACCTCAATTAAGACTAACATTGTTCTTAAAATATCAGATTGAAGTTTTCAATTTAGACACAATGAAATTCTAAGTGATGCTTCTAAACGTTAGCAAGAATAGCTGACTGAAAATGATAGAGAAGAGGGATATTTGTAGGGTGATGCTTAGGGCCTCTGTTATGACATTTTCTCAGTGCTTGTCAAATTGTTGATTGAAACCATTGTGGTGAATCTTCCGTACTTGCAGCGTTATAAACATAGAATAGCTGCCTTATTTTCAGATTTTTCTCTCCAAGGGAGTGTTAGGTATCTGCAACTTTTCAATGACATACCTTTGTTTCTTACTCTGGCAAAGACAATCCTAGCACTTCTATTTCCATTTTGTTCAGTGGAAAGTAGGCAATGTTGATGAAACAGTAAAGGTTGTTGGCATACCTAAAGACTTCTTCCCATTTGGTGTAGCTCCCAGAAAGTGCGGTTTAGGCTTTTCGCTATCTTCTGCCCCCATGCTCTAACTGTAGCCCCTGTTCCTTTTAGACATTGAGCCAATGTAGGAGGCTGGACTGGCTTGTAGTGCATACCAAGGGGTACTTGCACCAGGCCCAGTTATCCCTTATTAGTGTATAGGGTGTCTAGCAGCTTAGGCTGATAGATAATGGTAGCTTAGCAGAGCAGTTTAGGCTGAACTAGGAGACGTGTGAAGCTACTACAGTACCACAAGTGTCACTTGCACAATACCATAAGAAAACACAATACACAGTTATACTAAAAATAAAGGTACTTTATTTTTATGACAATATGCCAAAGTATCTTAGAGTGTACCCTCAGTGAGAGGATAGGAAATATACACAAGATATATATACACAATAGCAAAAATATGCAGTATAGTCTTAGAAAACAGTGCAAACAATGTATAGTTACAATAGGATGCAATGGGGACACATAGGGATAGGGGCAACACAAACCATATACTCCAAAAGTGGAATGCGAACCACGAATGGACCCCAAACCTATGTGACCTTGTAGAGGGTCGCTGGGACTATTAGAAAATAGTGAGAGTTAGAAAAATAACCCTCCCCAAGACCCTGAAAAGTGAGTGCAAAGTGCACTAAAGTTCCCCTAAGGACAAAGAAGTCGTGTTAGAGGAATAATGCAGGAAAGACACAAACCAACAATGCAACAACGCTGGATTTCCAATCTGGGGTACCTGTGGAACAAGGGGACCAAGTCCAAAAGTCACAAGCAAGTCGGAGATGGGCAGATGCCTAGGAAATGCCAGCTGCGGGTGCAAAGAAGCTTCCACTTGACAGAAGAAGCTGCGGTTTCTGCAGGAACGCAAAGGGCTAGAGACTTCCCCTTTGGAGGACAGATCCCTCTCGCCTTGTAGAGTCGTGCAGAAGTGTTTTCCCGCCGAAAGAACGCCAACAAGCCTTGCTAGCTGCAAATCGTGCGGTTAGCGTTTTTGGATGCTGCTGTGGCCCAGGAGGTCGCAAATTGGACCAGGAGGTAGAGGGGACGTCGAGCAAGACAAGGAGCCCTCTTAGCAGCAGGTAGCACCCGGAAAAGTGCCAGAAACAGGCACTACGAGGATGCGTGAAACAGTGCTCATCCGAAGTTGCACAAAGGAGTCCCACGTCGCCGGAGACCAACTTAGAAAGTCGTGCAATGCAGGTTAGAGTGCCGTGGACCCAGGCTTGGCTGTGCACAAAGGATTTCCGCCGGAAGTGCACAGGGGCCGGAGTAGCTGCAAAAGTCGCGGTTCCCAGCAATGCAGTCTAGCGAGGTGAGGCAAGGACTTACCTCCACCAAACTTGGACTGAAGAGTCACTGGACTGTGGGAGTCACTTGGACAGAGTTGCTGGGTTCGAGGGACCTCGCTCGTCGTGCTGAGAGGAGACCCAAGGGACCGGTAATGCAGCTTTTTGGTGCCTGCGGTTGCAGGGGGAAGATTCCGTCGACCCACGGGAGATTTCTTCGGAGCTTCTAGTGCAGAGAGGAGGCAGACTACCCCCACAGCATGCACCACCAGGAAAACAGTTGAGAAGGCAGCAGGATCAGCGTTAGAGTTGCAGTAGTCGTCTTAGCTACTTTGTTGCAGTTTTGCAGGCTTCCAGCGCGGTCAGCAGTCGATTCCTTTGCAGAAGGTGAAGAGAGAGATGCAGAGGAACTCGGATGAGCTCTTGCATTCGTTATCTAAAGTTTCCCCAGAGACCCTAAATAGCCAGAAAAGAGGGTTTGGCTATTTAGGAGAGAGGATAGGCTAGCAACACCTGAAGGAGCCTATCACAAGGAGTCTCTGACGTCACCTGGTGGCACTGGCCACTCAGAGCAGTCCAGTGTGCCAGCAGCACCTCTGTTTCCAAGATGGCAGAGGTCTGGAGCACACTGGAGGAGCTCTGGACACCTCCCAGGGGAGGTGCAGGTCAGGGGAGTGGTCACTCCCCTTTCCTTTGTCCAGTTTCGCGCCAGAGCAGGGCTAAGGGGTCCCCTGAACCGGTGTAGACTGGCTTATGCAGAATTGGGCACATCTGTGACCAAGAAAGCATTTCCAGAGGCTGGGGGAGGCTACTCCTCCCCTGCCTTCACACCATTTTCCAAATGGAGAGGGTGTCACACCCTCTCTCAGAGGAAGTTCTTTGTTCTGCCATCCTGGGCCAGGCCTGGCTGGACCCCAGGAGGGCAGATGCCTGTCTGAGGGGTTGGCAGCAGCTGCAGTGAAACCCCAGGAAGGGCAGTTTGGCAGTACCAGGGTCTGTGCTACAGACCACTGGGATCATGGGATTGTGCCAACTATGCCAGGATGGCATAGAGGTGGCAATTCCATGATCATAGACATGTTACATGGCCATATTCGGAGTTACCATTGTGAAGCTACATATAGGTAGTGACCTATATGTAGTGCACGCGTGTAATGGTGTCCCCTCACTCACAAAGTCAGGGAAATTGGCCCTGAACAATGTGGGGGCACCTTGGCTAGTGCCAGGGTGCCCTCACACTAAGTAACTTTGCACCTAACCTTTACCAGGTAAAGGTTAGACATATAGGTGACTTATAAGTTAAGTGCAGTGTAAAATGGCTGTGAAATAACGTGGACGTTATTTCACTCAGGCTGCAGTGGCAGGCCTGTGTAAGAATTGTCAGAGCTCCCTATGGGTGGCAAAAGAAATGCTGCAGCCCATAGGGATCTCCTGGAACCCCAATACCCTGGGTACCTCAGTACCATATACTAGGGAATTATAAGTGTTCCAGTAAGCCAATGTAAATTGGTAAAAATGGTCACTAGCCTGTTAGTGACAATTTGGAAAGAAATGAGAGAGCATAACCACTGAGGTTCTGATTAGCAGAGCCTCAGTGAGACAGTTAGTCACTACACAGGTAACACATTCAGGCACACTTATGAGCACTGGGGCCCTGGGTTACCAGGGTCCCAGTGACACATACAACTAAAACAACACATATACAGTGAAAAATGGGGGTAACATGCAAGGCAAGATGGTACTTTCCTACAGCCAACCATTGAGAATGTAGTTGGTCTTATTCTCCTCCTTAAACATTGTTAGGCTGGTACTTGTAAAAAAGTAAACTATATTAAAATGCCTATAGACCTAACAAGTCTTTAGTAGCACATCCACCTTACGTCAACAAACGTCAAATAGCGAGGTGGATGTACTGAGCTTTCTGCAGTGCGTAAGGCCCACCTTAGTCCATATTTTACCTGCATTTCGTATGAGAGTTTAAAGACAGAGCTCTGCTCTTTCATGGCATATTTGCTACATTTCACAGGTTTCAAGCCCCCTGTTTTACTGCCAGTCCTAGCACAAACTATACTTATGTTTCTTTGCTTGTTATCCTTTTTTGACAAGGATAGAAGCTTAAACTGACAGACAAGAAGTGGTCTTTATTTGATTACCCTATTTGGAGAGTTACAAAAGCCATTGGTTGATTGGTAATTCATTGTGTGAAATTAGTATTTGTTTTCTAAGTAGTTGGTGTTTTGCAACATTTATATAGCACTTACTACCCTAGGTGTGTTACCTACATACCTATGGCTGGAGGTTGGAGACCCAGGCATGGAAATGGGGAGTATGCTAGCACTGGTACTTTTAGCACTTCCATGACTGGGGGTGGGGGCAGCTATTTGTCCTTCCAGAGCTCTGTTTGGTAGATGTGGGTCAAGGGAGAAACTGTAGTTTGTTTCCCAATGTGAGGATGTTTCTAGGCCAGGTATGTCCTTGGTCTACCCCTAATTGCTTCTTTGGAATGGTAATTACCTGGTTTGATGGGAGATGTGTAAATGCTTTGTGACATCAGTCCGGTCACAAAACCTAAATTAAAAACTAAAATTATAGTGGAATTCCATTAAAAAAAAGGGAAGGGAGATCTTGAACTGGACAAAGCAAGTCCGTAGCTTGGGGCTAGATGTTTTGGGAGCTTTGTGCAAAAGGATAACTACAGAATTAAACGTCTGGACAGGGATTAGGCGTGATCTTTGTAAAAAGTATTAAAAAAAAAAAAGGTACAATGCAATGTAGTTTGAAAGGATGCACCAGGTTTGGTATTTTTTTATTTATTTTTTTTTATTCTACCTCTGTTACCATTTCTGAAAAATAGTATTAAGTGGTGCCATCAAAAGCATAGTAACAAATGATTGTTTTTTTTTTTTAATTTTTTTTTAATGAAATGTCTAGAAAATGCTATTTTGTTTTAAAGAACGTCCGGCTAACAAAATTGATGAACTGAATTATTTATATTGTGTGATTTCTAGGCACATTCCAATAGTAACCTTTGATAATTGAATTGGTTTTAAAGTCACTTCTAAACACATTGGCACAGGTTTGAGTACACCGGCATATGCATCCAAAAATAAGTTAATTGTCATTCATCAATGCACTGACTGTTCCTGACTCCAGTGAGAGACCTCCATGGGACAATCAATAGGACAGAAAGTCAACATAGGCATAGGTTTTTGGGGAGCATGGGCATTGCTCACGTAGTACTGTTCCAATGTTCTTTCTACAACTGGTCAAAAAGTGTTGAAACTAGTCAGGCAGCCACCCATTGTTTCCTAACCTTGAGTTTGGTGCTGTAGGAGGTTGGCTTGGCTTATAAGTCGGTACCTTGTGGTACTTACACCTTGTGCCAGGTCCAGTTATCTCTTATTAGTAGATTAGAGGTGTTCTAGCAGCTTAGGCTGATAGAGGTAGCTATAGCAGAGCAGCTTAGGCTGAACTAGGAGACAGGCAAAGCTCCTATACCACTTATATCACTTAGCACTATATCATAAGAAACCACAACACTCAGTTACTAAAAATAAAGGTACTTTATTTTAGTGACAATGTCAAAAGTATCTCAGAGGATATACACACACAACCAAAATCAGGTAAGTAAACAGTTAGAAAAGTAGTGCAAACACTGTAGAACACAATAGAATGCAATAGCGAAAAATAGGCCTGGGGCAACACAAACCATATACTGCAAAAGTGGAATGCGAACCACGAATGGACCCCAGGCCTAGTGTAGTGTGTAGAGGGTCACTAGGAGTGTAGGAAAACACTAAGGGTGTCCAAGATACCCCATCCCAAGACCCTGAAAAGTAGGAGTAAAGTTACCCTACTACCCCAGAAAGACAGTAAAATTGAGATAGGGGATTCTGCAAAGGCAACAACTGACTGCAAAGCACTGAAGATGGATTCCTGGACCTGAGGACCTGTAAACGAAGGGGACCAAGTCCAAGAGTCACGCAAGTGTCCAGGGGTGGCAGGAGCCCACTAAACCCTGGATGAAGGTGCAAAAGGGCTGCCTCCGGGTAGAAGAAGCCAAAGATTCTTTGCAACAATGGAAGGTGCCAGGAACTTCTCCTTTGGTCAGAAGATGTCCCACAGCGTGCTGGAGGATGCAGAGTTGTTTCCACGCAGAACGACTGCAGACAAGCCTTGCTAGCTGCAAGAGTCGTGGTTGAGGATTTTGGGTGCTGCCAGGGCCCAGGACGGACCAGGAGGCCGCCGCTTGGAGGAGGAGACAAAGGGGGCGCTCAGCAACACAGAGCCCACGCAGAAGCAGGCAGCACCCGTAGAAGCACCTGACCAGGTTTTCAGAAGATCTGAGCACAACGGTCGACTCAGCACAACAAAAGGGAGTCCCACGAAGTCTGAGTCCAACTCGGCGAGTTGGGCAATGCAGGATGGAGTGCTGGGTACCTGGGCTAGGCTGTGCATGAAGGAAGTCTTGCAGAAGTGCACAGAAGCCCTAGCAGCTGCAGGTCACGCAGTTCACAGGATTGCTATCTGGCGTGGGGAGGCAAGGACCTAAATTTGCACAGAAGGGCCACTGGACTGTCGGACACTTGGACCCAGCTCCTGTGTTCCAGGGACCAAGCTTGTCCGGATGAGGGGGCCCAGAGGACCAGTGATGCAGAAGTTTTGGTGCCTGCGTTGGCAGGGGGAAAGATTCCGTCGACCCACAGAAGATTTCTGCTTGGCTTCCAATGCAGGGTAAAGCCAGACAGCCCTCCATGCATGCACCACCAGGAAACAGTCGAGAAAGCCGGCAGGATGAGGCGCTCCATTGAGGTCGACTTTAATTTTCAACTTGGTCCTGGGCGAAGATCTGTCTTGAAAAAGATTCCTAAGTCTGAACGCAGAACACTTGACCAAGGTCTCCCACAACACATTCAATGAGGGCTCCAGCGAGGTCTGTCAACTTGTGGCTTTGTCCCTGTCAGAGAGAAGTCTACCCATTTTTTCTAACTGTGATGGTAAAACTTTGACTGAGGCCTCCGGCTCAGTGTAGCTGAGCAGGGCTCTATCGCTGTCAGCCTCAACGTTTGACTTTGCCCCGGTCAAATGTGACCCTAGGCATCACAGTGCATCTGGACATTTTTCAAGAGCTGGTTACAGATAGGCATGAAGTCATGGAAAACATCAGATTGAGTATTGTAGTAGATCAGATCAGTGTGCTAGTCCTGTAAGGATGCAAGAGGGCACTTCATCCAGTGCATTGATATCCTGTGCCATCCCAGCAATAGCCCCAAAGCAACGAGGTGTTTACAGGACTTCTGGATGTCTAAAGCATAACCCAGCAATGCCAACAGGGGAGGGGGGGCGAGGGGAGTACATGTAATGGCCTTACCATAATCTAATGCCATGTCCCCATCACCACAAGCCAAAAGTGTTGCACTCCTGGGCAGAATCAAGCCACATGGACAGCCAGTACTGCTGGTGCCAAAGCATGGACAGGAGGAATCCGCACGTATCCTAAGAGCCAAGCTTTGGGATGGGGTTGGTGTAAAAGACTCGGTTGAGATATTTGAAATGGATCAACCAATGCCAGTGATTCAGAGGAACATTGCATTCTACAGAGCAGCAGTAAGACCATTGTTTGTTGCGATTTAGCAGCTCTGTCTTCCTGCCACTCCATCCTGTCCCATGGGGCACCAGGCTGTCAAGACTCCCGGAAGCATGCATATAGTTCAGCAATCATTCGCATAGGGGTCGTTGCCTGCAGATAGTAAGTGTGGGAAGGGAGCCCAGAGTGCTCCTCCGGAGATTCACCCACGAGGCCCTGCAGTGCATGATGTGCTCAATAGTAGTGAAAATGCACAAGCAAGGTAGGTCCTTTGCTCTGATCGCATACCTGGTCCCAGCAGCAGAGCAGTCAATCAGTGATAAAATCCCCCTTGTAGTGGATTCCAAGCCCACATAGCCCATCCACCTCGGCTCTCCTGCCCTAGGGCAACCCACATACAGCACTCAAGTGGTATCTTGGGAGAATAGAGAAGAGGACCAGTCTGCAAGGTGGCCTGTCTTTTCCACAAGTATTGAGTGGTATGAATGAAGATCTATAATGTGACAGCAGCGTGTAGACTTGAAATAAGATTTTGGGCAAAGCCAGTGGAAGTGTGGCACAGTGCCCCAGCCAGAGATGCGACAAACACTGGTCAATACAATCATATAATCAATGTGCCAACCTACATTGTGCAGCTCTGTAAGTAGGCTTCTACATCCAAAGTATTTTATAGGGGAGCGTTAAGTGGGTTCCATCGTACCAGTTTGCTTTCCTGCCCATGGCAAACGCACCAGCTGAGCACGCAGGGTCAGGTAGATTTCAGTAGGCAATTGTTAGTACATTGACAAATAGGAACAAAAAGTGAGGTAGCACCACCATTTTGATGATGGTGATACCGACATGAAGGGAGCAAGGTAAATGGATCTAGCAGTTGACCGCCTTTCGTCATGTGCTGCACCACCCTTCTGTAACTTTCCAGTAACACCACCTGTGGATCTGTATGAACCAATACACACAAGTATTGCATTCGGTCCATCGCCCACTGTAGTGGAAAATCTAGTTGCACCTGCTTCGTTACTGGTGTCGGGGGGGGGGGAGGGGGGGAATGAGATTTGTCCAAATTACTACACATTCCAGAATGGCAGCTGAATAGAACAACCTCTCTAAAAACTGGAGAAAGGTTATGCACCGAATTCCATGCATACAGGAGCATGTTGTCAGATTATGCTGACACTATTAGGTTGTAGTGTGGAAAGCACACACCCCTATAAATATGATTTTGGTGCAGAGTATAAGCCAAAGTTTCTTCCAAGTGTGTACTGCAGCTAGGGACAACCCTGCCGTATGCCCATCATAATAGTTCTAGATTTTAACACTGTTCTTTTGACACACTCAGGCCTTTAGTGACTTACAGAGCACCTGGACAAAATGTAGAGAAAGTGTCCACCCCCACAAACCGCAGAACCGAAAACAAAAATCCCCATTCAACCAAGTCACGCTTTTTCAGTGTCTAGGAAAATTGCAGCAGTGCCCACACCTGGGTCCGTACGAGAGATTGCACCTCTGAGATTGTAAATGAGGGACCTCCCAGGAAGGATGCCAGCCTGCTCAGGGCCGACAATGCTGGGGAGCAGTGGCACGAAGCGATTCACACAGATTTAGGCTCAGATTTTTGTCTGGATTGAGTGACATAAGTCCGCAGGACGGACAATCAGCCGGCTTAACCGGCTTGAGTAAAGTGACCAATAGACCCTCCCACTTTCTGGAGTGCATGTGCTAATATTTTACCATTTTCTCAAAGGGTAAGCAAATGCAGAACAAATCTGTCCTGAAAGTCCTTATAAAACGCCACCAAATGCCCATTGGTGCCAGCAGGCTCCTTCCCGCCAGGTATGCCTTTCGCCACTGCCACTGTCTGAGGGGTGAAGTGGCACCATAAGTTGACTTCCTCTGTGCATCCTTCAGCCACTTCATTGCGATGTGACAGTCCATTGTGACCTGCTTGTGCTCAGCCCACGAAGTAAAGATATCCACGTGGTGACAGACCCTAACCACTACCTGATCAGTCCCATGAAGGGGAACACCCTGCTCCTGCTCATTGTCAATAGTCTGCACCACATTATCTTTATTTCAATACCGGAGAGTGGTCAGAATGAGTCTGTGGCATATGTTCACAGTGCCATACCATAGGTGCTAAACTCACAGGAGCCAATAGTCGATGTGTGTATAGATGTCCTGTACCAAGGAGTAGTGGGCATAGCCCTTGCCTGTGGGGGAACTGTCACCAAATGTTAAACAGTCTGTGTAGTTTTCAGTCATATCAACAACAGCACAGGCTGCAGCCAAAGACTGCTGTGGTAGACCCAGAGAGCGGTCCCGTTCCAGGCATAGAACTGGGTTGCAGTCACCACCTCAAATCTGGGGGCGGTCAATACACTGAGCAAGCTTGGCACATAAAGAATTGTTGGTCATCGTAATTAGGGCCATAAACACCTACCAATGGCACAGCGAAGTGATCCTTGCAGCACTGCACACCACAGAATGGCCCATTGGGTCCACAGACTTCCTGAATCCTGACACCAGTGTTGTGCCGAGCCCAAACCAACTCTCCACACAAGTCAGTTAAGCAGCACCAATAGAGCTATAACAGGCATACAAGGTCCCAAATCAACCAATAGAACCAGCAGTCTTGTCCACACATACAGGACCCTCCAAACATAGGATTGGCATGATCCAACAGGGTCTACACCTACAGGCATCCATGCCTGCAAAAATGCCCATCTCTATGCAATCGCAGTAGGATAGACATGCAGCAGGACAAATACAGAGCACTGGAGAAAAGGGAAGAGCAACAGATTGAAAAACATGATGCAAAATAACATTAATGGGGATAGTCCAACTCTTCCTAGCACCAAGAAACCTCCGGCTTATCCTCCTCTTAGCTTTGTGATGGCTGACAAGCTCCCACCACAGCAGTCTTCTGGAGGATTTGCTGCAAGAGGTTAGGGTCACTAAAGGTACTGGCCCTCCCATTCACCATCACCCGTAAATAAGTGGAATACAGCATAGCATATTCCAGTTTTAGTTTCTACAACTTGCATTTAACTGGCAGAAGTTCTCTGTGCCTCCTGGATCTGCTGCATAAAATCTGGGAGGATGGAAAGTTTAGTACCCGTGAAGTGCTGCGTTCCAGTTTCTGTGGTTAAGCATTGTTGCAATGTTTTGATGGGGCTTAGCCTCAGGCACTGGGGTAGGTGGTAGAGAATCATGGGTGTGCTCCACCACAAAGAGAATGCCTCACACCCCATTAGGTTGACAAGAGGTTTTTCCACATTTCTCCAGGTTACCCCCTTTGTGGACTCTGGAAGGCCCACAATATGGAGGTTGTTTCTCTGGGAGCAGACCTTCAGGTCCTCAGTCGAGGCCAGCAGCTAAGAGTGCTTTATTGCGTTGCTTCTGCTGCGCAGTGGTAATGGCCTTTTCATCCTCCCATGTTGAGGCACTTGGCATGTTTATCTACTTGCTCCTGTCCATCCGATAGGTAAGGGCATCTATCTTGCACTCAATGTTATTGAGGCTAAGCTGCATAGCTGATGCAGTTTACCAGTTAACTCTGACTCAGGAGCCCTGCAACTGACCTCTGGTGCTGCCGCATCCTCCTCGGGAGGGATAAGTGTTTGTGCTGGTTGAATTGAAGCTTGGACTTTGCCTGGTCATCTTTTGTGACCTATTGTGGTCCTTGGTGCTGCACCCTCAGCAGACAACCAGGACAGCGAGGTAGACACTAAGGAGCTAAGCATAGGTGTAGCAAGCAGGAAGAATCTCTGTGCTTGCGTTACAGTACAGGCATCTAAGGACACAGGTCGGAGCCCCGCTTCCCCCAGTTATCCACCGGGTACAGTAATAAGTCCTGAAAAGGGGCATAAACAATGTCACTGCCAGTGGCAACAGAAGACATTGAAGTTCAATTGCACCTGCCTACACAGTAAGGCCAACAAGCTCTGGGAGCAGCAGAGCATGCGCTCTGTCTCTGGCCCGCAAGTAGCGGGCTGATAGGCTGGGGCCTACTCGCAACTTCACAGGAGAGCTGCCAGCACCTTGCAACTCAAATGGGACTCAGTCAGCAACATGAGGTCCAAACCAGGCTGCCCTTGCCAGCCTCCCACTCTACAAGACTGGTCATCTGACAACAGCAGTGTCCAGCTCAGCAGAGCCCCCCACACCTCGCAAGACACAAGGTTTCTGCAGGGCACAAGCAAGCCCCAGCAGTGTCTCACAGGATCTGTGTAGAGAGCCCTGAAGTCCTCCCCCAGGCCTGGCAGCCCAGGAAGCGGCAAAGGTTAGCTATAGGGTGCTATGACCCATTTTGCAGCAAACTTTAGGCACCATCAGCTGCCCTGGTATCTGTGCTATTTGGTACAGCAAGTATAGTGGCACACAGGTCCTCTGGCTCAGGATTATTCAGGATAATGTAAGCAGCCAAGAGAGCTCACCTATATGGTCCATCTTACGGCCAGGCAAGCTCTGCAAGCATTCTCCCCAGTCTCTCCCCAATCTACCCCCCACCCTTCCTCCCATCGTCCACACACAGATGTTCTTGAACTGTGGTTGGGTGGTACCATGGGGGGGATGAGCGAACACCCCCCCCCCCCCCCCCCCATGGGATTTGTGGCTGCTCAGAAAATTACAGAATATTAACAGCTTAAAGTATAAATAACGAAGCAATGTAAAATTCAAAATGTTTAAATGTTCTGTAAATGGGAAGGAATCTAACATTATCGGCTGAAACTTAAGTTCGTATTCTCAGCCGAATTTGTTGGAGAAATGAGTGCATCAAACAATATAGCTTGGATGATTGGCTTCAATTGAATTTAGAAAAGCTTCAACTTTACATTAAATTTAAAATTTTAATTTGTTTCTAAATTAAATACATTTTTCCACATTTGTGTATTTGAGTATTGTTTGTATTTTTGTGTATTTTGAAATTCAAACTTGCATTAGTCCAGAGTACCTGGCTTCCAATAATGTTTCAGGGAGGGCGGGGGTCCCTGGATTCCAGTTATGATTGTGGTGGCCCACAGCAATGAAAGGGGTTAGGAACACTGGTCTACCACAGTTAATTTTTTTTTCTCTGTACTCTTGCCTTTATAGTGAAAGGCAGGTAGGGTGACTGTATTTTTTTATTTTTTTTGTAATGGTAGCCTCTGTCTTTTTTTTTTTTTTGTTTGTTTAAAACCCTGCAGGTTCAGTTCAAAATGTTTTTCCTATCCAGTTTCATCACTTCTTTGAAAGTGGTTAAACTTCTGTTACTCTCACCAGTCCTGCATTCCTAAATCAGATTTCTTAAGCATTCCTGGAACTTAAAGGTAAAGGACATTATCTCCCAATCTCGTTCCAGACCAGTAGCATGTAATCCGCTTTTTGGGCCCAAAAACAGAATTTGATGAACTTGGTGTCCTCGACTATGGAGTGCCTTCACAAACCAAACTCCCACCACTAATGTGCTAAATTGCCTTGTGGAATCCAGAAAGCAAGCAGAACAAATAAGATTGATCCAGATCCTATGTAGTGACCACTTTTCCAGCTGACTTCTAGCATGGTAGTGGGACTCAATAGTATTCTTAAAACATTTAGATTGGCCTTAAAGGTGCTCAGAAGATTAATATTGATGTGCTTAGTTGTCTGTTACGCATGTTGTCTTGTTTACCAAAGGAAGATTGGGTAATTCCTCTTGTTTTTATGAAGCCAAATACCAAGGTAGTTATAGGTATAACCCACCACAGTTTCATAACTTTCCATAAACAAAATGCTCGTAACTTTTCCTTTAAGCTTAGAAAAATAAAAATAAAAATCTTTGATATCGGGTTGTTACTCCTGTTAAATATTCCCAGAACATTCACCTACCTGTGCAGGCCGATCATGGTGTCAGGGGGCCCTGTAACTTAATGCTGCACTCTCAGGTGGAACTCATAGTGGCTGCAAGGTCTGCCATTAACAGGTTAAATCACAAGGTTGCAAAAACACACCTGTTTCAGACCAGTATTTATAAAGATGCCTTTTGTTAAGATATGGCTATCCCCCGACTTGGTTTGCACCCAAGTTGCAGAATATAAATCCTTGCCAGTTAATATGGAGTTTGGAGTACCTCAGTTATTTTCAACAAGATATGGCCTTTTAAAAAAAAAAAAAAAAAAAATCTGCTGAATACCATTGTATAGTCCAGAAAGTAAGCTTTGAGCCTTATATGCTTAACACATTAATGACTCATGAAGGCTAATTCCACAACTTTATACACAAGAGCAACTTGGGGAAAACGAGTTTGATAACACTGGACCATTTTCAGCTCCTTCATCTACACTTCAGTTCCTGCAACAAAACGTATGCCTACTAGTTCGCATCATCTAAATGTTAACAGGCAATCTGTAATCTCCAGACTCTCAGCTCCCTGCAGATGTGTTTTTAGAACTTTTTGTTCTGGATTCACATGCTGTGCATTACTTTGCCATCTAGTAGTTGGCTCAGGAACTCTCTCTTTTTGTTTCTTTTTTTTTTTGGGGGGGGGCTGGATGTTGACAGTTCTCACCATTGGTGCTTAGTCCAGCCTTTCCTGACCTCAGGCAACCTTTCCAGAAGTCTTCACACGTGGTCGCAATCTTCAGATCCTCTCTGCCACTGTTTGGTCTGGAAACATCACTGAAGCTCTCCTATTGTCAGAAGGAAAAAGGAGACCAAACAGGGAATCGTCAAGGAAACATTGGACAATCGGGTCATCACGTAGCAGAGGTAAGGAAATCTTATCTAGAGATTTCCACTGATTCCAAAGACCGAATGCGCTGACAAGGAGACCTCTGCTCTGTGAGATGGAGAAATTATCTTTCTGCTCCTACCCAGAGTGCCATCACAAGTCTGCCCAGAGGAACAGGCATCAGGTGTGCAAACTCTGCCCACCAAGAGACTACAAGTCCACTGAGAGATCAAAGTCTTGTGAGGGCACAAGAAGCAGGAGAAGTGCAATCGGGTAACTCTGGAAAAACATATGGGCAGTCGAAATATAAGGCTCCGACTCTAGCCCATGAAAGACTATCTTTGCGCTGAAAGTTTCATTGACCAGGTCCCATGCAAAAGATACAGCACGCTATTGAGCCTCAGGAGACACTGGCATAGATGAAAGCCAAAAAGTAAGCCAGGGTAACAGCTGTCGAAGCTGCAACGCCAAAGAAAATATCGAACTACACTCAACACCGAGGAATCCACTTTCAAAATTGATCACAAGAAAAGACTGCTCAAGAAATGGCCGATCTTCCCAAAAAAAAAGGACTGCAACACCTCCCTCTACGCTTTGAATACTGCTGAAACGTTTGACGGAATTCGCATAAGAAGACTTGGGAAGACTTCTGGCCCAATGATGCCAGAACTTTAAGGAGCAACAAGAACTCTCCTATGAAGAGGAAGATCCCAGAGATTCCGGGCTTGGCCAGGGCGCTGATAGTTTTGAAGGCATTGAAGAGCAATTGCAGACATTGATGCAGATTCACCCGAGGAAGTTGTGGACACATTTGTTGCAACCATCACCACCAGATGACAACACCATGTATAATCAACTGGTTAAAAAAAGTTGGGTGACAAGTCGCTGACATGGTTTCCGTGGGAATCACTCTTACCCTCAGAGTAGGAGCAAATTCTTGCCTATGATCCTGAACATCTTAGACCAGGTAAGAGATGTTCAAGGGACCAGCAACCTGCACGTCTCCCTGTTTGGGACAAAAAGAAATGCAAGCATTCTTCAAAGGACCCTGCCTACATTTGGGGCAATCCAGTGGCAAACTCCAGCATTGTAGCCACTGCCAGGCAAAGAAGCAGGGTACCAAACACTGCTGGACCTCCACTGGAAAAAAAGTAAAAATGGAAATGGTGAGGAGAAAGTTTGAAAGGGTAGCTGCAACACAGTGGCATATTAGCAAACTTGAGCAGCCTTCTTAATCAGTATGCCCATCACAATTGGGAGGAGGTGGCTGAGTTACTCAAACACCTTCCAGAAGAGTACCTGAAGAGGACAGGCATCCTCCCAGTAGAAGAGAAGGACATAGCTAACACGTGCCTGAAATCAGCAGTCCACACCCTGGACTCAGCAGCTAGAAAACTAGTGGTGAGAGCAACCTTACGGAAACATGTTTGGCTGCAAATCCTAGGTGTAAGGAAATGCCTCCTTGGCATGGTTATCCCCTAATGTTTTGCCTTTGCTGGTGCTAAGTTATGATTTGAAAGTGTGCTGGGACCCTGCTAACCAGGCCCCAGCACCAGTGTTCTTTCCCTAAACTGTACCTTTGTCTCTACACTTGGCACAACCCTGGCACTCAGGTAAGTCCCTTGTAACTGGTACCCCTGGTACCAAGGGCCCTGATGCCAGGGAAGGTCTCAAAGGGCTGCAGCATGTCTTAAGCCACCCTAGGAACCCCTCACTCAGCACATGCACACCGCTTCACAGCTTGTGTGTGCTGGTGGGAAGAAAATGACTAAGTTGACATGGCACTCCCCTCAGAGTGCCATGCCAACCTCACTCTGCCTGTGGCATAGGTAAGTCACCCCTCTAGCAGGCCTTACAGCCCTAATGCAGGGTGCACTATCCCGCAGGTAAGGGCATAAGTGCATGAGCATTATGCCCCTACAGTGCCTAAGAAAAACCTTAGACATTGTAAGTGCAGGGTAGCCATAAGAGTATATGGTCTGGGAGTTTGTCAAACACGAACTCCACAGTTCCGTAATGGCGACACTGAAAACTGGGAAGTTTGGTATCAAACTTCTCAGAACAGTAAATGCACACTGATGCCAGTGTGCAATTTATTGTAAAATACACCCAGAGGGCATCTTAGAGATGCCCCCTGAATACCAATCTGACTTCTAGTGTAGGCTGACCAGTTCCTGCCAGCCTGCCACACACCAGACATGTTGCTGGCCACATGGGGAAAGTGCCTTTGTCACTCTGTGGCCAGGAACAAAGCGTGTACTGGGTGGAGGTGCTTCTCACCTCCCCCCTGCTGGAACTGTAACACCTGGTGGTGAGCCTCAAAGGCTCACCCCTTTTGTTACAAAGCCCCAGGGCATCCCAGCTAGTGGAGAGGCCCGCCCCTCCGGCCACTGCCCCCACTTTTGGCGGCAAGGCTGGAGGAGATAATGAGAAAAACAAGATGGAGAGTCCCCCCAGTCAGGACAGCCCCTAAGGTGTCCTGAGCTGAGGTGACCCCTGCCTTGAGAAATCCTCCATCTTGAGTTTGGAGGATTCCCCCAATAGGATTAGGGATGTGCCCCCCTCCCCACAGGGAGGAGGCACAAAGAGGGTGTAACCACCCTCAAGGACAGTAGCCATTGGCTACTGCCCTCCCAGACCTAAACACACCCCTAAATTCAGAATTTAGGGGCTCCCCAGATCCCAGGAAATCAGATTCTTGCAACCTGAAGAAAGGACTGCTGACCTACAAGCCTGCAGAGAAGGAGGAAGACCACAACTGATTTGGCCCCAGCCCTACTAGCTTGTCTCCTGACTCGAAGAAAACTGCAATAGCAACGCATCCGACAAGGACCAGCGACCTCTGAAGCCTCAGAGGACTGCCCTTGACTACAGGACCAAGAAACTCACGTTTCCCGTGTTGGAAAATGGGTTATTGGTAGGGCAGGTAGGTACCTACACCTAGCAACAAGCCACAAACCTCCACGTAAGTACAGTTAGGTCTCAATAAATTAATCCCAGCTCTACCCTTGGTAGCTTGGCATCGAGCGTCAAGGCTTAACTTAGGAGACAAAGTGTAAAGCATTCAAATATCACAAAACAGTAATTAAATAAAACACAGGAAACAGTTTAAAAATCCAAAACCAATTTATAAAAATAGCTTATATTTTTATCTTTAAAATGACACAAAAACGATTAAAATCGGTTCAGGGGAACCGGAGATATGAATTTTTAAAGTATTATTATTTTCTAGCGCTTAGAAACAAAAAGCGCCAATCGGGTCATCTGGTTGCACCAGGACCGGGACAAAGTCAAACTTTCAGGCCGACCGCGATGGAGCCCTGCTCGGCTACAAGTCGCGGGAGGCCTCGGTTAAAAAGTTACCTTCTGACTTAGTCTCTTTTTTGATGTTTTTCTTCCCCGGGACGAACCTGCCAGTTGGATCCGACCTCCTGGAGCCCTTGTCCGGATACGCGAAGTCGGTTTCCTCGGTGGTGATTTTTACCTTCGGACTTAGTCGTTTTTTCGAGATGAAAATCCTTCGACCGGGGTAAACCTGGATCTTGATCCGACGTCCGTGGAGCCCTTCTCGGATACGATGGCTGGAAGGTCCCGGTCAACTTTTTACGTTCGGACTTAGTCTTTTTTTCGGATGTTTTTCTTTACCGGGACGAACCACGAAGTCAGGCCGGGTCGCGGTTGAGGCAAGCCGGCTAGAATTTCCGCGTCGGGTCGGTCACTTTATGGAGCTTTTTTCCAAAATTTCTCCAATCTTTTCCAAACTTCTGGGGCTTCACCCAGATGTTCTTTTAAGGTTCTTTTGGGGTCCACAGCTCACCCCAAGGGTCCAGAAGTTCTGTGATGGTCCTTGGGAAGTGCGGACTTCAACTCCCAGAGTGCACCTGGCGCAAACTCCTTTTTGGCCACTGGGCAGTGGTCAGCTGGTCGCTTCTTTCAGGAGTTGGTGCAGGGGACTCTGGTTAGCAATTTTTCACCTGTAGCAAACAGGGAGTCCCTCTTTGAACCAGTGGAAGCCAGGCAAAGTCCTTCTTGTGGTGAAGCCCAAGTGTGCAGCTGGTGCAGTCTTTCTGAGTGCAGGGTCCAGGTGCAGGCCAGGGGTCCAGCAGGGCAGTCCTTCTTCTTCTTTAGTTCCTTTCTTGTTGAATTCTGGAGGGGATCTGAGGCGTGGGTGCAGGTCTGCCAGTTTTATCCTTGCTCCTGGGTGAAAAGCAGGGGGGCCCTGGTCCTCCAATCAGGGACAGGGTCGTCCCCCTGTGATGACCACTTCCTGGGAAGTGTGGCAAAAATCCATCCCAGAAGGCAACAGTCTCTAAAAATCCAAAATGGATGAATCTGATTTTTAGAGGAGAGATCTGGCTGAGCCCACCCACTGGTGTGGCTAAAAATCATAAACACACCTCTCCTGCCCTCTCCTAATCTAATCAAGGGGGCACCTAGCTGTCTGGGGTTGCAGGATGTGGGGGTGTTGCTGGGTGCTCCAGATGTCCTTCTCTGCCTTTGAAGACCAGTTTGGCAGCCCCTCCCCCTTCCTGCTTCCCCATCTGCTGAGGGGAGATTCTCTCCCCCAAGCACATTCCTTTGTGTGAAGTCAGGCCACTTCACACCTCATTAAAGTAGCCTGGCAGAAGCTGCTGCAGGCTGGCCAATCAGAGCACAGCAGCAAAAACAATGCAGAGCTGAAATTGGCAACTTTTTAGGTAAAGTCTAAACTTTTTACCTGCACTAGTTATATTAAATCCAACAACTGGAAGTTGTGGGATTTATTATAACAATCAATTTGATACCAAATTCTTGGTATGTAACATTTAAGGAGACTTTAAAATTTAGAATAAAGTCTGCCCATTCTAGCCTATGAAGGCCATTTACTTCAATGAGGGAAAAACGAATTTGGCTGTTTTTACCTCACCAGGGCTTATAAATCCATTTTTATAAAGTCCCTGCTTATAGTTACATGGCACCCAGCCCTAGGGGCACATAGGGCACACCTTAGGGGTGACTTATATGTAAAAATAAGGTAGTTTAAGACTTTGGAAGTACCTTTAATTCCAAAGTCGAATTTGCATATAACTTTAATTTAAAAGCAGCCAGCAAGGCAGGCTTGCTTTTAAAATGACACTAGGCACCTCGGCAATGCACCTAGGTGTGCACCACCTATGTTGTGGTCCCTAAACCTACATGCCCTACCATATACTAGGGACTTATAGGTAGGTTAACTTAGCCAATTATAATTAGCCTAATTTGCATATCCATTTTACACAGAGCACAGGCCCTGGGACTGGTTAGCAGTACCCAGGGCACCATCAGAGTCAGGAAAACACCAGCATAAAGTGGAAAATGGGGGCAAAAAGTTAGGGGGCCTCTGCAATCAGCCCCAGTTTCTCACACAACCCCCCCCCCCCCCAGCCCACACGCCCAGGAGACTCAGCCCAACCCTGGGAGAGTCTTCCTGGCTTGTTAGGAGAGGAAGACAGTGAAGAAAACTGGCTGTCCCTTTGCAGGGCCTACTCTGCCTTATATCCTCCTGTCAGGGTCACTCCCTCTGGGTAGTGAAGCCATCCCAACAGTAAAAGGACCCAACCCAAACTGAAACTTCCCTCTAGGGGGGTCTTCCTCCTCTCTCTCTGCCAACTTGGGTAGTGAGGTGCCCACCTCCCCTACTCCTAACTTTGCTAGGGCAAGACCTAGCTTACCCAAAGAGGTCACCCAACACTTGAGCAACCCCACCATGACCAACAGGGTCAGGGGGCCTACTTTGCTATTGGCCTTGGGGTCTGCCTCCCAGGCCAAGTACAGTGCTGCCAGGAAGGCTAGCACCCAGCAGAGGCTACTGACAGCTGTCAGTACCCAGAACCACACCCTAAGCTCTCCACTGACAGGTGGCTGAGCTGCTTTAGGGGCATCTTTGGGGTCCTGGCACCCCTCTTGCTGTCTAGAGTGGGGGGCTACCACCTCCTGTGGCAAACACCCTCCTTCCACTCTCCCTTCTGTCAGTGCAGGGGTAACACCTTGCAGCTGGACAGCTGCCTGACTACTCAGGACTTCCTTGGGGTCAGGTGAGGCCTCACCAGTGCCAACTCTGGGCTCCCCCCCTACTGGGGCAGAAGGCCTTTGGCTCCCTGGAACTCTCTTTAAGAGTGGCCTACCCTTCCTTTTCTTCTTTCCTTTTCTTGAGGACCCCTGTCTCCTAACTGTAGGGACTGACTCCCCAGGACTTTGGGTTGGGGGGGCGCCCTGGGCGACCACCCCATCTGTGACCAGACTCACCTCTGGGAGGTCATTGCCCAGGATACAATCTAGGGGAAGGTCAGCACTGACTACCACCCTAATCCAGTCAAGGATACCCTCCCTCTCTAGGGGCACTATGGCTACAGGTTTGGAGGTGACCTCCCCTGTGGCTATCCTGACTTTCTTTGTCTTTCCTGGGACATACATGTCTGGGGTCACTAACCGGTCACTCACTACAGTGTGACTGGCACAGGTGTCTCTCAGGCCAGTGGTAGGGATCCCATTCACTTGAATGTGGTGGAAGTGCCTACTCCCACCCTCAGGGATCACCAGCTTACCATCTGGTCCTGTCTCCCAGCACAATGCTAGGAGGACTTCATCATCTGAGGAATCCTCCTCTATGGCTACACTGGACAGCCCAGTGCTAACCACCTTCTTTGGACAGGCTGCATCTCCTCTGAAGTGACCTGTCTGCTGACAGTCAAAGCAAGCCCTACTGTCCAAGAGCTTTTTTAACCCTGGGTCTCCCTGTCTCTGCATGTCAGAGTGGGAGTGGGATTTACTCTCCTCCTTCTTAGGGTTCTGGGGTACAGAGGGAGTCTCTGTGGTGGGCTTACCACCTCCCTCCTTAGGTTTTTGGGGACCTATCCCCCCCTTCTTGGAGTCTCCCCCCTGGGACTTGACAACCACCCTGGTTCTCAACCACTCATCAGCTGCCTCCCCTAGCTCTCTAGGGTTGGTCAGCTTAGAGTCCACTAGATGCTGGCGTAACCTTTCTTGGATACAATTGGTCAAGATGTGCTCTCTCATGATCGGATTGTATAACCCCTCATAAGTATTTACTTTGTTGCCAATAATCCAGCCCTCTAGTGCCTTTAGTGAGGTGTCCACAAAGTCAACCCAAGACTGGGTACTGACCTTCTGGGTGTCCCTGAACTTCATTCTATATTGCTCTGGGGTCAGACCAAACTTCTTGACTAAGCACCTCTTCATACTAGGGTATGAATCTGCCTCCTCCCCCCTTAAGGTCAGAAGCCTATCCCTCCCTGAGTTGGGGACCAACTCCCACAAAAGGGAACCCCAGTATTGAGGCCTAACCCTTCTCATTTGGAGTGCCCTCTCAAAGGCCCCTAGCCACTTATCTAGGTCATCCCCCTCTACATAAGCAGGAACCACCCCCTTGGGTAATCTGGGGCAAACTCCCCCACCCATGGACACCTCAGCTTCTTTATCGCTGCTTCCATCTCTTTTCTCTTTGTATGCCCACTTTTTCTTTTCTAGGGCCAGCTTCTCTGCTTCCAAAGCTATGTAGGCTAGCTGGGCTTCCAGCTCTCTTTCCCTGATGGATGGGTTCTCTCCTCCTGAAAGGACCCTCTTCCTACCACTAGCTTTGGGTCTGCCCCTAGTGACTGTTTCCATTGAGGACCGTTCCTCCTCTTCCTCACTTGGGGTCTGATGCCTTCCCTCCCCTGAGTGGTTAGTTAGCATCTTCCTCTTTTTCTTCCTCCTCTGGAGCTTCCTCTGTCTCTACCTCTTGTGCCTCAGCCCATGCTGTCAGGGATTTAATCAGGATTTGCTTCCTGAGATCAGGGGTTGCAGGCAACCCCCTCTCAATACACAACCCCCTAAGCTGGACTACTGTCAGTGTGGGTAGGCTAGCCAGATCAAGCTCCATGGTTCCCTAGTTTTGTGTCAACAAAAACTTTTTGCAAAAATTGGAAACAAGAATTTAGAAAAAATTACAAAAATTCAATAATTGAAATTAATCCAAATTAAAAATTAAAAACAATTTTTGCACTAGGACAATTTAAAGGATTTTTAATTTGTTTTACCTAAAACTGTAACGCGATATTGAACACAAGTACAGGATCCCGTCGCTGCTTCCAATTATGTTGGAAAATGGGTTATTGGTAGGGCAGGTAGGTACCTACACCTAGCAACAAGCCACAAACCTCCACGTAAGTACAGTTAGGTCTCAATAAATTAATCCCAGCTCTACCCTTGGTAGCTTGGCATCGAGCGTCAAGGCTTAACTTAGGAGACAAAGTGTAAAGCATTCAAATATCACAAAACAGTAATTAAATAAAACACAGGAAACAGTTTAAAAATCCAAAACCAATTTATAAAAATAGCTTATATTTTTATCTTTAAAATGACACAAAAACGATTAAAATCGGTTCAGGGGAACCGGAGATATGAATTTTTAAAGTATTATTATTTTCTAGCGCTTAGAAACAAAAAGCGCCAATCGGGTCATCTGGTTGCACCAGGACCGGGACAAAGTCAAACTTTCAGGCCGACCGCGATGGAGCCCTGCTCGGCTACAAGTCGCGGGAGGCCTCGGTTAAAAAGTTACCTTCTGACTTAGTCTCTTTTTTGATGTTTTTCTTCCCCGGGACGAACCTGCCAGTTGGATCCGACCTCCTGGAGCCCTTGTCCGGATACGCGAAGTCGGTTTCCTCGGTGGTGATTTTTACCTTCGGACTTAGTCGTTTTTTCGAGATGAAAATCCTTCGACCGGGGTAAACCTGGATCTTGATCCGACGTCCGTGGAGCCCTTCTCGGATACGATGGCTGGAAGGTCCCGGTCAACTTTTTACGTTCGGACTTAGTCTTTTTTTCGGATGTTTTTCTTTACCGGGACGAACCACGAAGTCAGGCCGGGTCGCGGTTGAGGCAAGCCGGCTAGAATTTCCGCGTCGGGTCGGTCACTTTATGGAGCTTTTTTCCAAAATTTCTCCAATCTTTTCCAAACTTCTGGGGCTTCACCCAGATGTTCTTTTAAGGTTCTTTTGGGGTCCACAGCTCACCCCAAGGGTCCAGAAGTTCTGTGATGGTCCTTGGGAAGTGCGGACTTCAACTCCCAGAGTGCACCTGGCGCAAACTCCTTTTTGGCCACTGGGCAGTGGTCAGCTGGTCGCTTCTTTCAGGAGTTGGTGCAGGGGACTCTGGTTAGCAATTTTTCACCTGTAGCAAACAGGGAGTCCCTCTTTGAACCAGTGGAAGCCAGGCAAAGTCCTTCTTGTGGTGAAGCCCAAGTGTGCAGCTGGTGCAGTCTTTCTGAGTGCAGGGTCCAGGTGCAGGCCAGGGGTCCAGCAGGGCAGTCCTTCTTCTTCTTCTTTAGTTCCTTTCTTGTTGAATTCTGGAGGGGATCTGAGGCGTGGGTGCAGGTCTGCCAGTTTTATCCTTGCTCCTGGGTGAAAAGCAGGGGGGCCCTGGTCCTCCAATCAGGGACAGGGTCGTCCCCCTGTGATGACCACGTCCTGGGAAGTGTGGCAAAAATCCATCCCAGAAGGCAACAGTCTCTAAAAATCCAGAATGGATGAATCTGATTTTTAGAGGAGAGATCTGGCTGAGCCCACCCACTGGTGTGGCTAAAAATCATAAACACACCCCTCTCCTGCCCTCTCCTAATCTAATCAAGGGGGCACCTAGCTGTCTGGGGTTGCAGGATGTGGGGGTGTTGCTGGGTGCTCCAGATGTCCTTCTCTGCCTTTGAAGACCAGTTTGGCAGCCCTCCCCCTTCCTGCTTCCCCATCTGCTGAGGGGAGATTCTCTCCCCCAAGCACATTCCTTTGTGTGAAGTCAGGCCACTTCACACCTCATTAAAGTAGCCTGGCAGAAGCTGCTGCAGGCTGGCCAATCAGAGCACAGCAGCTAAAACAATGCAGAGCTGAAATTGGCAACCTTTTAGGTAAAGTCTAAACTTTTTACCTGCACTAGTTATATTAAATCCAACAACTGGAAGTTGTGGGATTTATTATAACAATCAATTTGATACCAAATTCTTGGTATGTAACATTTAAGGAGACTTTAAAATTTAAAATAGTCTGCCCATTCTAGCCTATGAAGGCCATTTACTTCAATGAGGGAAAAACGAATTTGGCTGTTTTTACCTCACCAGGGCTTATAAATCCATTTTTATAAAGTCCCTGCTTATAGTTACATGGCACCCAGCCCTAGGGGCACATAGGGCACACCTTAGGGGTGACTTATATGTAAAAATAAGGTAGTTTAAGACTTTGGAAGTACCTTTAATTCCAAAGTCGAATTTGCATATAACTTTAATTTAAAAGCAGCCAGCAAGGCAGGCTTGCTTTTAAAATGACACTAGGCACCTCAGCAATGCACCTAGGTGTGCACCACCTATGCTGTGGTCCCTAAACCTACATGCCCTACCATATACTAGGGACTTATAGGTAGGTTAACTTAGCCAATTATAATTAGCCTAATTTGCATATCCATTTTACACAGAGCACAGGCCCTGGGACTGGTTAGCAGTACCCAGGGCACCATCAGAGTCAGGAAAACACCAGCATAAAGTGGAAAATGGGGGCAAAAAGTTAGGGGGCCTCTGCAATCAGCCCCAGTTTCTCACATCCCGCCTGAAGCGTGAGACTCTACACTCTGCACCCGATGCCCCCGGCTCGACCTGCAGAAAACCAACACCTCAAGGAGGACTCCCTGGTGACTGTGAGTAACCAGACAACCCCCCTGAGTCCCCACAGCGACACCTGCAGAGAATCAGAGGCTCCCCCTGACCGCGACTGCCTGTAACAAGGGACGCGACACCTGGAACCAACACTGCACCCGCAGCCCCCAGGACCTGAAGGAACCGAACTTCAATGCAGGAGTGACCCCCAGGCGACCCTCTGCCTAGCCCAGCTGGTGGCTGTCCCGAGAAGCCCCCCCTCACCCCCCTTGCCTCCCGTGCTCTACAAAACCCCCCTGGTCTGCCCCCCGAGGACGCAGGTACTTACCTGCTGGCAGACTGGAACCGGAGCACCCCTGATCTCCAGAGGTGCCTATGTGTTTTGGGCACCTCTTTGACCTCTGCACCGGACTGGCCCTGAGCTGCTGGTGTGTTAACTTTTGGGGTTCCTTGAACCCCCAACGGTGGGCTGCCTATGCCCCAGGACTGAGACTTCTAAGTGTTTTACTTACCTCCTAAACTAACCTTTACTTACCTCCCCCAGGAACTGTTGATTTTTGCCCTGTGTCCACTTTGAAAATAGCTTATTGCCATTTTTACAGACTGTACATGGTATTGTTGTCATTCAAAGTTCCTAAAGTATCTAAATGAAGTACCTAACATTTAAAATATTAACTGTAAATCTTGAACCTGTGGTTCTTAAAATAAAATCAAATCTATTTTTCAATATAAAAACCTATTGGCCTGGAACTGTCTTTTGAGTGTGTGTTCCTCATTTATTGCCTGTGTACAACAAATGCTTAACACTACCCTCTAAGCCTACTGCTCAACCACACTACCACAAAATAGAGCATTAGAATTATCAGATTTTGCCACTATCTTACCTCTAAGGGGAACCCTTGGACTCTGTGCACACTATGTCTTACTTTGAAATAGTATATACAGAGCCAACTTCCTACACCAGGGTTTGAGAATGAACACCTCTTTTGAAGTACATTAGATGAGACCCTGCACCAGAGACAGTTCTCCGTGGGAGAGGCATGACAGCCGTCAAGAGAAGCTGCAGCAGCAAGCTAGTGACTCCCACAACCTGGAGTATAACCCACACACCTGTGGGAGAAAGAATAAGGGTCTTCCTCAAGGAGTAGATGGAGGTCACATAAGTCAAATGGATACTCGGTTATCTAACATGACTATTGCATAGACCTGAAAAACACCCATGCGGAAAGGGCCCAAAGCTTACCACTCCCACAGAAGAAAAAACCAACAGTAGGTAAAAAAATTGCTCTAAAAAGCAGCAATAGAAAAGGTGCCCCGAAAGGATCAACTGGGTAATCTACTCTGCATACTTCCTGGTACCGGAACCAGGCAAGTCACTAAGGCCCATACTAAACCTCCGATTCCTAAACAAGTTTATAAGAACACAAGTTCAAAATGATAACTCTACAGGAAGTCATCCCTCAACAGATTACATGGGTAACCATAGACTTAAAGGATGCCTGTCTTCACATTGTGATGAATCACTGGCACATGAGCCTTCTGCGCTTCATAGTAGATAAAGCAGACTATTAATTCAGTGTGCTGTGGTTTGGCATAAAATCAGCTCCCAGAGTATTCACAAAGTGCCTGGCAGCCGTAGCCACTCGCCTGAGAAGAAATAGAATACATGTGTACCTCTACTTAAACTGGTGAGGGCAAGCTCCTCACACAAGCGCAAAGACAGCATAAGAACAGTGATGACACTCTGGGTCACAATAATAATGAAGTCTTCACCCAGTAGGGAAAGCTCTTCCTAGGAGCTAAAATACAGTAAAGGTGTTTCCATGCAAGGATAGATTTCTGCCTGTAACGCAAGACGCTCTGTTACCCTTAATACCACCTTCGAAGCTACACATGAGATTGATCCAGGAATGAGTCCTAAGCCAATGGACATAGGTGACATGGTCACCCTCCTGCTTTTTGCCTGGTTTCTGGTGTAATTTCGACCTAAATTGTACTGAGTTACTGCAAACCAGGACCCCAGTGCCAGATCTTTTTCCCCCAAAACTGCAGTCGTTTTTCACAACTGGGAAAAACGTAAGCACCCCCTGTAAGTTACTAGTAAATAGTACACCTGATACCTAGGACCTGGGGTACTAAAGAAGGTCCCTAAGGGCTGCAGCACACATTGTGCCACCCTACGAGACACCTCACCAAGCACACAACAGGCTGCCATTGCAGGCTGTGTGCCTTTGTGCAGACAAAAGTGAAAACACTATATGGCACAAAGCTTGTATGCCATGTCCCTAAACACTTCATGCACTGTCTCCCCTATAGGAGGCCTTACAGCCCTAGTGTAGGGTGCATTATATTATATGAGCACATAGCTGGGGCATGTCTGCTCGTGTAGCTATGTCTGTTGATTCTCAGAAATATTAAGTGTAGGAGGCTGGCCTGGCTTATAGTGGGTACCTTGTGGTACTTACACCCTGTGCCAGGTCCAGTTATCCCTTATTAGTAGATTAGAGGTGTTCTAGCAGCTTAGGCTGATAGAGGTAGCTATAGCAGAGCAGCTTAGGCTGAAGTAGGAGACATGCAAAGCTCCTACTATACCACTTATGATATAGCACTATATCATAAGAACCACAATAAAGGTATTTTATTTTAATGACGGTGCCAAGAGTATCTTAGAGGATATACTCCCTTAGGAGGTACGTAATATACACAAAATATATGCACACAAACCAAAATCAGGTAAGTAACATTTAGAAAAGTAGTGCAAACAATGTAGAACACAATAGAATGCAATAGGGAGAAATATCCTAGGGGCAACACAAACCATATACTCCAAAAGTGGAATGCGAACCACGAATGGACCCCAGGCCTAGTGTAGTGTGTAGAGGGTCGCTGGGAGTGTAAGAAAACACTAAGGGTGTCCAAGATACCCCACCCCAAGACCCTGGAAAGTAGGAGTAAAGTTACCCTACTACCCCAGAAAAACAGTAAAGTCTAGATAGGGGATTCTGAAACGACAACAACTGACGGCAAAACACTGAAGACGGATTTCTGGACCTGAGGACCTGTAAAGGAAGGGGACCAAGTCCAAGAGTCACGCAAGTGTCGGGGGTGGGGGGGGGTGGGGGTCAGGCAGGAGCCCACTAAACCCTGGATGAAGGTGCAAAAGGGCTGCCTCTGAGTGGAAGAAGCCGAAGATTCTGCAACAACGGAAGATGCCAGGATCTTCTCCTTTGGTCAGATGTCCCACGGCGTGCTGGAGGATGCAGAGTTGTTTCCACGCAGAAAGACCACAAACAAGCCTTGCTAGCTGCAAGAGTTTTAGTTGAGGATTTTGGGTGCTGCTAGGGTCCTGAAAGGACGAGGGGGTTGCCCCTTGGAGGAGCAGACAGAGGGGGCCCTCAGCAACACAGAGCCCACGCAAAAGCAGGCAGCACTCGCAGAAGCACCTGAACAGGCACTTAGAAGATCTGAGGACGACGGTTGCGCCCCGGTCCGCCTTCCGCACCACCTCCTTTCCCACTTACTTTTTTGCCTTTTCTCCCCGCCGCTGCGGCCCCTCCCCCCTCCTCCCCCTCCTTCTCACCGCTCCATTAGTCAGTTCACTCTCTCAACCCAGGCCCCCCGCCCCACATGCACATCATCTAGCCCCACACACACTCATGGCCCCTTCACCTGCCACACCTGCCACTTCTCTTGTTTGTCATCCCTCACACCACACACCAACCATAGCGACCCCACCTTCAACAAACACAACACCCCCAACACACACAACACCCCCAACACAAGACTCACCCACCCTGCCCCCACCAACCAACCCCGCAGCACACCAGCCCACAGCCAGAACACACCCCGCAACTACACCCTCACGCTCCACACCAACGCCACCCACCACAACCACCTTAACTGCCTGCTCCTCAACATCCGCTCCCTTCACAAACATGCCATAGAACTCTGGGACCTCATCGCATCACACTCACCTGACAACGCCTTCCTCGCGGAAACCTGGACCAACCCCTCCTCAGAATCCGCCATAGCCACCCCCAAAGGATACAAACTCCAACACAAAGACCGCCTCAACAGGCCAGGCAGTGGCATCGCCATCCTACACACAACATCAAAGTCACCACCAGCTCCCAAGACACTATCGACAACACTGAACACATCCACTTCCTCATCCACATTAACAACTCCACCCTCAGAGGTACACTAATCTACAGACCACCCGGACCACGCCCCGCCTTCTGCGACACCATCGTCGACGGCATCAGCTTGCACGCCCTCACCTCCACAGACTACATCATCCTCAGTGATTTCAACTTTACTTAGAAAACCCACAAGACCACAACACTACCTCCCTCATAGACAACCTTACCAACCTCGGACTCAAACAACTGGTCACTGCACACACCCACTCAGCAGGACACACGCTTGATGCTATTTTAACCTCAAGCCAACACATAGCCTACACCACCGAACTCCTCTGGACTGACCACTGCTGCGTCCACTTCTCCTTCACCAAACCCCCCACACACTACCGTCAACACAACGCACAACACTCTACCGCATGTGGGACAGGATCCCCACAGAACGACTAAACTCCCAACTGGCCCATATCCCCCCTCACACACACACACACACACACACCAAGGACCCCAACACAGGAGCACACAACCTCTCCAAATGGATCACTACCTGCGCAGACACACTAGCCCCCATCAAAACACATCGCCACCCGCAACATCAAGAGCACCCCATGGTTCACCCCTGAACTCCAAGACTCCAAGTGCAAATGCCGCCAAGCTGAGAAAATATGGACTAGAATCTTCCACAGCCAACTTCTCCACCCTCAAAACCACCATTCGCACCCATCACCAACTCATATGCACTGCCAAAAGATCACTACAAGACACGCCTTGACAACAACTCTCAAAACAGCGAAGAACTCTTCCCCATCATTAATGAACTTGCCAAAGCCAGCAACATAGACCCCACACACCCCCTATGTGACTCCCTTTCCAACCACTTCCTCCACAAAATCCTGGACATCCACAACAGCTTCATACCACACACACCCACCACACATACCCCCAACCAACCCCCACTCAGGACCCCCACACGAAGAAACAAAACATGAACTCCATCCACTCCGGTTCCCCCTCTGACCCCTGTCCACACCGCATCTACAACAAAGCTAGCCCTACCATCGCCCCCATACTCTACAACATAATCAACTCCTGTTTTGACTCCGCCACCTACCCAGACCCCTGGAAGCACGCAGAAATCGCTGCCCTCCTAAAAAACAACCCAAGCCGACCCAGAGATCCTCTCCAACTACCGCCCCATCTCCCTCCTCCCTTTCCCCGCCAAGGTTGCAGAGAAATTAGTCAACACCCGCCTATCCCACTTCCTTGAAGCCAACAACACTCTTGACCCCTCACAATCTGGGTTCCGCAAGAACCACAGCACAGAAACCGCCCTCATCGCATGCACTGACGACATCAGGACCAAAGTCGACAAAGGCGAGACCGTCGCACTCATCCTCCTAGACCTCTCCGCAGCCTTTGACACCGTCTGCCACCACACACTCCGCATACGCCTCCACAACATAGGAATTCACCACAAAGCCTTAGACTGGCTCACCTCCTTCCTCACCGACCGGACCCAGAGAGTCCGCCTTCTGCCCTTCCACTCCAACACTACCAAGATCACCTGCGGAGTCCCCCAAGGGTCCTCCCTCAGCCCCACTCTCCAACATCTACATGATCCCCCTAGCCAACATCCTCTGGGCACACGGAATCACTATCCTCTCCTATGCAGATGACACCCAACTCATCCTCTCCCTCACCCGCAACCCCACCACCGCCAAAACCAACTTACACTCTGCTCTCCTCGACACCTCCAACTGGATGACCACTAACCACCTCAAGCTCAACTCAAACAAAACCATGATCATCTTCGGCCCCAACAAAACCACGAGACGACTCCTGGTGGCCCACCGCCCTAGGCCCCACACCCACCCCTGAAACCCACGCACGCAACCTCAGCATCATCCTCGACCCCTCCCTCTCCATGACACAGCAAATCAATGCTCTAACCTCCTCCTGCTTCCATACACTCTGCAAAAAAAAAAAAAAACTTCAAATGGATTCCCCCGGAAACCAGAAAGACAGTCACCCACACACATCAGCAGCAGACTGGACTACGGTAACACCCTTTACGCCGGCACCACACTCAAACTCCAGAGAATTCAGAACACAGCTGCACACCTAGTCCTTGGCCTCCCAGGCCACGAACGAATCTCACCACACCTCAAATCCCTTCACTAGCTCCCCATAGACAAAAGAATCAAATTCAAGATCCTCATCCACGCACACAAATCCCTCCACAACACTGGCCCAACCTACCTCAATGAAAGAGTTAACTTCCACACTCCCACATGCAACCTCCGATCAGCCGACCTCACCCTAGTCACAGTCCCCTGCATCCAACGCACCACCACAGGAGGCAGGTCTTTCTCCTACCTCGCCCCCAAAACCTGGCACTCCCTCCCCACCGACCTTCACAAAACCAAAGTCCTACTGGTCTTCAGAAAGAACCTCAAGACATGGTGGTTCGATCAGTGACCCTCCCCCCTGTTTCCCCTCCCCGCGCCTTGAAACCCTCACGGGTGAGTAGCGCACTCTACAGATTTTTTGATTGCGCAACAAAAGAGGGTCCCACAACATCGGAGTCCAACTCGGCGAGTTGGGCAGTGCAGGATGGAGTGCTGGGGACCTGGGCTATGCTGTGCACAAAGGAAGTCTTGCAAAAGTGCACAGAAGCCCGAGCAGCTGCAGTTCACGCAGTACACAGGATTACTGTCTGGCGTGGGGAGGCAGGGACTTACCTCCACCAAATTTGGACAGAAGGGCCACTGGACTGTCGAAGACACTTTGACCCAGCTCCTGTGTTCCAGTGACCACACTCGTCAGGATGAGAGGGGACCCAGAGGACTGGTGATGAAGAACTTTGGTGCCTGTGTTAGCAGAGGTACGATTCCGTTGACCCACCGGAGATTTCTTCTTGGCTTCCAGTGCAGGGTGAAGGCACAGCCCTCAGCGCGTGCACCACCAGGAAACAGTCGAGAAAGCCGGCAGGATGAGGCGCTACAATGTTGCTGGTAGTCTTTTTGCTACTTTGTTGCGGTTATGCAGGCACCCTGGAGCAGTCAGCGGTCGATCCTTGGCAGAAGTCGAAGAGGGAAGTGCAGAGGAACTCTGGTGAGTTCTTGCATTCGTTATCTGGTGAGATGCCCACAGGAGAAACCCTAAATAGCCCTCCGAGGAGGATTGGCTACAGAGAAAGGTAAGCACCTATCAGGAGGGGTCTCTGACATCACCTGCTGGCACTGGCCACTCAGAGCTGTCCATTGTGCCCTCACACATCTGCATCCAAGATGGCAGAGGTCTGGGCACCTACCCTGGGAGGTGCTGGTCAGGGGAGTGGTCACTCCCCTTTCCTTTGTCCAGTTTCGTGCCAGAGCAGGGCTGGGGGGGAATCCCTAAACCAGTGTAGACTGGCTTATGCCAGGAGGGCACCATCTGTGCCCTTCAAAGCATTTCCAGAGGCCAGGAGAGGCTACTCCTCTCAGGCCCTTCACACCTATTTCCAAAGGGAGAGGGTGCAACACCCTCTCTGAGGACATCCTTTGTTCTGCCTTCCTGGGACTGGGCTGCAAAGGCCCCAGGGGGGCAGAAACCTGTCTGAGGGTTGGCAGCAGCGGAAGCTGCAGAGAAAACCCCAGAGTTAGTTTGGCAGTACCCGGGCTCTATGCTGGAGACCTGGGGATGCATGGAATTGTCTCCCAAATACCAGGATGGTATTGGGGTGACAATGCCATGATCCTAGACAGGTTTCAGGGCCATGTTACCATGGTGACGCTACATATAGGTATTGACCTATATGTAGTGCACGCGTGTAATGGTGTCCCCGCAGTCACAAAGTCTGGGGAATTTGCCCTGAACAATGTGGGGGCACCTTGGCTAGTGCCAGGGGGCCCTCACACTTAGTAACTTCGCACCTAACCTTCACTAAGGGAGGGTTAGACATAGGTGACTTATAAGTTACTTATGTGCAGTGTAAAATGGCTGTGAAATAACGTGAACGTTATTTCACTCAGGCTGCAGTGGCAGTCCTGTGTAAGAATTGTCTGAGCTCCCTATGGGTGGCAAAAGAAATGCTGCAGCCCATAGGGATCTCCTGGAACCCCAATACCCTGGGTACCTAGGTACCATATACTGGGGAATTATAAGGGTGTGCCAATCAGAATTGGTAAAATTAATCACTAGCCTACAGTGACAATTTTAAAAGCAGAGAGCATAAACACTCAGGTTCTGGTTAACAGAGCCTCAGTGAAACAGTTAGGCACAACACAGGGAACACATATAGGCCACAAAGTTATGAGCACTGGGGTCCTGGCTAGCAGGGTCCCAGTGAGACAGTAAAAACACCCTGACATATACTCACAAACAGGGCAAAAGTGAGGGTAACAAGTCTAGTAAGAGGCTACCTTCCTACAGTAAGTGGCTAGGGAAGCAATTTTAAATGCATGTGCTGGACACTGGTTACTACGCATTTCCCAGCTACATGTTAGCTTCTTTGAATATAAGGAGGTTTGGTATCAAACATCTCACATAAATAAGCCCTCACTGATGTGCCCCGCTCCCCCCCCCCCGCAAACTACTACTAGTGTGTTGACTGACCAGTTCAGCCACTTCAGACACGGTTCTGGCCTCCCAGGTGAGAACCAGCGCTCTTGAGGGCCAGAGGCAAAAGCCTGTACTTCGTGGGGGATGTTGTACCTGCAGAAGAAGAAAAGAAGCAGCAGCTGACTTGGTACCAGCCCCACCGTACTGCCTGTTGACTTCAACGGACTCTGCCCAAAAAAGACAACTCGTCCTGCAACTGAGCCTCCATGAAACTCCGGAGGGCTGCTTACCTTCCACAAAGACTCGGACTCCTGTAAGCAGCAGATCTGCTCTGCAGCAAAGTTTCAAGAAAGGACTTTGCAGCCTTCAGAACAGCAAAGACCTGTCACCCAAAGTGACCACTGATCCAAACGTGGAAGATCAAAGGTGAAACAAATCAGCGGTGCCAGCAAGGTTCCCCAGCAGTCCAGTGTCTACCTGGATTTAACCCTTCTTTGTCTTCCCCAAGTATCCTGCAGCCTCTGCTTGTAGGCCTCTCTCCAACGGCCTTATGGTGAGAGAAAACACGACACCTCAGCAACCACTGCACCCATTGCTGATGACCCAATTTGAGGTGGGTCACTGGTGTCAATTACATCCTCTGGCTTCTATGAGCTCAAGTCCACCCTTACCCCCTGTGTTTGCTAAACATTGTTTTCCTCCATAGGTTAACATTGAAGAACTCTGAAATTGCACTTTCTACTAAAGTATTTATGCTTGAAATGTACTTAACTTGCAACACAGTTTTTGGGCTTAAAGCATGTACAAACAGAAGTATTGTTTTTCTAACTTGGTTTCGGATTTATTCTTTGTGCCATTTATTGCCTCTGAGTACAAATGCTTAGCACTACCCTCTGATCAGCCTAACTGCTAACCCACACTACCACAAAATAGAGCATTAGTCCTACCTACTTATGCCTCATCAAACCAATTGAGGATCCACTGGACTCTGCACGGTGTACTTTTTTTTTTTAGTGCACCATACAAGAGCCAGCTTCCTACAGAAATCAAATCTTTGTCATTTGCAGACAATAACTGTAGGAAGTTGGCTCTGTATGCACTATTTCAAAGTAAGGAATAGTATGCACAGAGTCCAAGGGTTCCCCTTAGAGGTAAGATAGTGGCAAAAAGAGATAATACTAATGCTCTATTTTGTGGTAGTGTGGTCGAGCAGTAGGCTTATCCAAGGAGTAGTGTTAAGCATTTGTTGTACATACACATAGACAATAAATGAGGTACACACACTCAGAGACAAATCCAGCCAATAGGTTTTTGTATAGAAAAATATCTTTTCTTAGTTTATTTTGGGAACCACAGGTTCAAATTCTACATGTAATATCTCATTCGAAAGGTATTGCAGGTAAGTACTTTAGGAACTTCAAATCATCAAAATTGCATGTATACTTTTCAAGTTATTGACAAATAGCTGTTTTAAAAGTGGACACTTAGTGCAATTTTCACAGTTCCTAGGGGAGGTAAGTATTTGTTAGGTTAACCAGGTAAGTAAGACACTTACAGGGCTTAGTTCTTGGTCCAAGGTAGCCCACCGTTGGGGGTTCAGAGCAACCCCAAAGTCACCACACCAGCAGCTCAGGGCCGGTCAGGTGCAGAGTTCAAAGTGGTGCCCAAAACGCATAGGCTAGAATGGAGAGAAGGGGGTGCCCCGGTTCCAGTCTGCTTGCAGGTAAGTACCCGCGTCTTCGGAGGGCAGACCAGGGGGGTTTTGTAGGGCACTGGGGGGGACACAAGCCCACACAGAAATTTCACCCTCAGCGGCGCGGGGGCGGCCGGGTGCAGTGTAGACACAAGCGTCGGGTTTGCAATGTTAGTCTATGAGAGATCTCGGGATCTCTTCAGCGCTGCAGGCAGGCAAGGGGGGGATTCCTCTGGGAAACCTCCACTTGGGCAAGGGAGAGGGACTCCTGGGGGTCACTTCTCCAGTGAAAGTCCGGTCCTTCAGGTCCTGGGGGCTGCGGGTGCAGGGTCTCTCCCAGGCGTCGGGACTTTAGGTTCAAAGAGTCGCGGTCAGGGGAAGCCTCGGGATTCCCTCTGCAGGCGGCGCTGTGGGGGCTCAGGGGGGACAGGTTTTGGTACTCACAGTATCAGAGTAGTCCTGGGGTCCCTCCTGAGGTGTTGGATCGCCACCAGCCGAGTCGGGGTCGCCGGGTGCAGTGTTGCAAGTCTCACGCTTCTTGCGGGGAGCTTGCACGGTTCTTTAAAGTTGCTGGAAACAAAGTTGCAGCTTTTCTTGGAGCAGGTCCGCTGTCCTCGGGAGTTTCTTGTCTTTTCGAAGCAGGGGCAGTCCTCAGAGGATGTCGAGGTCGCTGGTCCCTTTGGAAGGCGTCGCTGGAGCAGGATCTTTGGAAGGCAGGAGACAGGCCGGTGAGTTTCTGGAGCCAAAGCAGTTGTCGTCTTCTGGTCTTCCGCTGCAGGGGTTTTCAGCTGGGCAGTCCTTCTTGTAGTTGCAGGAATCTAATTTTCTAGGGTTCAGGGTAGCCCTTAAATACTAAATTTAAGGGCGTGTTTAGGTCTGGGGGGTTAGTAGCCAATGGCTACTAGCCCTGAGGGTGGGTACACCCTCTTTGTGCCTCCTCCCAAGGGGAGGGGGTCACAATCCTAACCCTATTGGGGGAATCCTCCATCTGCAAGATGGAGGATTTCTAAAAGTTAGAGTCACTTCAGCTCAGGACACCTTAGGGGCTGTCCTGACTGGCCAGTGACTCCTCCTTGTTTTTCTCATTATTTTCTCCGGCCTTGCCGCCAAAAGTGGGGCCTGGCCGGAGGGGGCGGGCAACTCCACTAGCTGGAGTGTCCTGCTGAGTTGGCACAAAGGAGGTGAGCCTTTGAGGCTCACCGCCAGGTGTGACAATTCCTGCCTGGGGGAGGTGTTAGCATCTCCACCCAGTGCAGGCTTTGTTACTGGCCTCAGAGTGACAAAGGCACTCTCCCCATGGGGCCAGCAACATGTCTCGGTTTGTGGCAGGCTGCTAAAACTAGTCAGCCTACACAGATAGTCGGTTAAGTTTCAGGGGGCACCTCTAAGGTGCCCTCTGGGGTGTATTTTACAATAAAATGTACACTGGCATCAGTGTGCATTTATTGTGCTGAGAAGTTTGATACCAAACTTCCCAGTTTTCAGGGTAGCCATTATGGTGCTGTGGAGTTCGTGTAAAACAGACTCCCAGACCAGATACTCTTATGGCTACCCTGCACTTACAATGTCTAAGGTTTTGTTTAGACACTGTAGGGGCACAGTGCTCATGCACTGGTACCCTCACCTATGGTATAGTGCACCCTGCCTTAGGGCTGTAAGGCCTGCTAGAGGGGTGTCTTACCTATACTGCATAGGCAGTGAGAGGCTGGCATGGCACCCTGAGGGGAGTGCCATGTCGACTTACTCATTTTGTTCTCACTAGCACACACAGGCTTGTAAGCAGTGTGTCTGTGCTGAGTGAGGGGTCTCTAGGGTGGCATAAGACATGCTGCAGCCCTTAGAGACCTTCCTTGGCATCAGGGCCCTTGGTACTAGAAGTACCAGTTACAAGGGACTTATCTGAATGCCAGGGTGTGCCAATTGTGGATACAATGGTACATTTTAGGTGAAGGAACACTGGTGCTGGGGCCTGGTTAGCAGGGTCCCAGCACACTTCTCAGTCAAGTCAGCATCAGTATCAGGCAAAAAGTGGGGGGTAACTGCAACAGGGAGCCATTTCTTTACACAAGCCCCCCCCAGCCCACAGGCCAGGAGACTCAGCCCAAGCTGGGAGAGTCTTCCTAGTCTGTCAGGCGAGGAAGAGTAGGAGAAATAGGCTGGTTAGTTGCAGGGCCTACTCTGCCTTACATCCTTCTGTTCAGGTCATTCCCTTTGGGGAACTGACCCACTTCCACAGTGATAGGACCTAGTCTGAATTGCCTCTTGTCTGCCTCTTCAATGTCTCCACCCATTCTTTTTATTTTGGGTTTAGAGGTATCCACCTCTGCTAATCTTATCTTAGCCAGGGTCATCCCTAGCTTACCCAAAGAGGTTACCCAGAGCTGGAGTAACCCCACCATGACCAACAGGGTCAGGGGGCCTAACTTGCTATTTGGCATGGGGTCTGACCACCATGCCAAGGATAGTGCAGCCACAAAGGCTAACACCCAGCAGAGGCCACTGACAGCTGTCAGTGCCCAGAACCACACCTTTAGCTCTTCACCTAAAAGGGAAGGGGCTAAGTTACAGGCTTCTTTGGGTTCAGGTTGCCTGTCTGCTGTATTGGAGTGGGGGGTTACCACATCTTGTAGTAAACACCCTTCTTCCACTCTTTCTTCTGTTAGCTGAAGAGCCACCCACTCAGGTTTAACAGTTGCCTGACTAGCCAGGACTTCTTGTGGGTCAGGTTGGACTTTATCAGGGCCATTTTTGGAGTTCTCCCCTACTGGAGCAGAATCTCCTTGGCTTGCTGTAACCTTGGCTAAAGGTTGTCCACCCTTCCTACTCTGTTTTCTTTTCTTCTTCTTCTGGGGCCTGCTTGCATTTACTGCAGAGGCAGGACTTCCAGAATCCTTGGGAGAGGACTGGCACTGGACCAGTTCCTCTCTTGAGCTCTGACTAACCTCTGGGTAGTCATTTCCAAGGAGACAATCAAGGGGGAGGTCTGTACTGACTACTACCCTTCTCCAGCTAAGAGTGCCACCCACTTCTATGGGCACTAAAGCCACAGGCCTCTTAGTGACCCTGTCTAGGCTAACTCTTACCCTGGCAGTCTCACCTGGGATGTACTGGTTTGAGAGCACCAGCCTGTCATGCACAATAGTGTGACTGGCACAAGTGTCTCTCAGGGCAGTGGTTGGGATTCCATTCACCAGTAGGTGGTGGAAGTGTCTACTTCCCTCTGGAATCTCCAACTCACCTGTTGGGCCCTGTTTCCAGTTGAAGGCTAGGAAGACCTCCTCATCTGAGGAGTCCTCTCCCATGGCTACACTGGTTACCCCAGGAATTTTGTTCTGGGGTTTGTTTTTGGGACAAGAAGTGTCCTTGGTGTGGTGCCCAGACTGTTTACAGTTGTGGCACCATGCCTTAGTGGCATCCCAGTTCTTACCCTGGTACCCACCTTTGTTTTGGGTTGTGTCCTGGGGCCCACCCACCTGTTCTGGTTTTTGGGGGCCTACAGAGGACTCTTTTTCTTTGTTTCTAGTGTTACCCACTTTCTCCTGGGGAGTTTTTGTAACCCCTTTCTTTTGGTCACCCCCAGTGGAAGTTTTGGTTACCCTAGTCTTGACCCAGTGGTCTGCCTTCTTTCCCAATTCTTGGGGAGAAATTGGACCTAGGTCTACCAGATACTGATGCAACTTTTCATTGAAGCAGTTACTTAAAATGTGTTCTTTCATAAACAAATTATAAAGCCCAACATAGTCACACACTTCATTTCCAGTTAACCAACCATCTAGTGTTTTTACTGAGTAGTCTACAAAATCAACCCAGGTCTGGCTCGAGGATTTTTGAGCCCCCCTGAATCTAATTCTATACTCCTCAGTGGAGAATCCAAAGCCCTCAATCAGGGTACCCTTCATGAGGTCATAAGATTCTGCATCTTTTCCAGAGAGTGTGAGGAGTCTATCCCTACACTTTCCAGTGAACATTTCCCAAAGGAGAGCACCCCAGTGAGATCTGTTCACTTTTCTGGTTACACAAGCCCTCTCAAAAGCTGTGAACCATTTGGTGATGTCATCACCATCTTCATATTTTGTTACAATCCCTTTGGGGATTTTTAGGATGTCAGGAGAATCTCTGACCCTATTTAAGTTGCTGCCACCATTGATGGGACCTAGGCCCATCTCTTTTCTTTCCCTTTCTATGGCTAGGAGCTGCTTTTCCAAAGCCAATCTTTTGACCATCCTGGCTAACAGGGGGTCATCTTCACTGAGAGCATCCTCAGTGATTTCAGAAATGCTGGACCCTCCTGTGAGGGAAGCAACATTTCTGACTATCATTTTTGGAGACAGGGCTTGAGAGGCCCTGGTCTCCCTATTTAGGACTGGAAGGGGGGAATTGCCCTCCAAGTCACTAATTTCTTCCTCTGTGAAGTCATCCTCAGAGGGGTTGGCTTTTTCAAACTCTGCCAACAGCTCCTGGAGCTGAATTTTGGTAGGTCTGGAGCCAATGGTTATTTTCTTTATATTACAGAGAGACCTTAGCTCCCTCATCTTAAGATGGAGGTAAGGTGTGGTGTCGAGTTCCACCACATTCATCTCTGTATCAGACATTATTTTGCTAAAAGTTGGAAGACTTTTTAAAGAATCTAAAGCTGTTTCTAGAATCTAATTTCAAACCTTTAACAAACTTTTAAACTCTAAAAGACAATGCTAAACAGGGACTTAACACACAAGGCCCTAGCAGGACTTTTAAGAATTTAGAAAAATTTCAAATTGCAAAAATGAATTTCTAATGACAATTTTGGAATTTGTCGTGTGATCAGGTATTGGCTGAGTAGTCCAGCAAATGCAAAGTCTTGTACCCCACCGCTGATCCACCAATGTAGGAAGTTGGCTCTGTATGCACTATTTCAAAGTAAGGAATAGTATGCACAGAGTCCAAGGGTTCCCCTTAGAGGTAAGATAGTGGCAAAAAGAGATAATACTAATGCTCTATTTTGTGGTAGTGTGGTCGAGCAGTAGGCTTATCCAAGGAGTAGTGTTAAGCATTTGTTGTACATACACATAGACAATAAATGAGGTACACACACTCAGAGACAAATCCAGCCAATAGGTTTTTGTATAGAAAAATATCTTTTCTTAGTTTATTTTGGGAACCACAGGTTCAAATTCTACATGTAATATCTCATTCGAAAGGTATTGCAGGTAAGTACTTTAGGAACTTCAAATCATCAAAATTGCATGTATACTTTTCAAGTTATTGACAAATAGCTGTTTTAAAAGTGGACACTTAGTGCAATTTTCACAGTTCCTAGGGGAGGTAAGTATTTGTTAGGTTAACCAGGTAAGTAAGACACTTACAGGGCTTAGTTCTTGGTCCAAGGTAGCCCACCGTTGGGGGTTCAGAGCAACCCCAAAGTCACCACACCAGCAGCTCAGGGCCGGTCAGGTGCAGAGTTCAAAGTGGTGCCCAAAACGCATAGGCTAGAATGGAGAGAAGGGGGTGCCCCGGTTCCGGTCTGCTTGCAGGTAAGTACCCGCGTCTTCGGAGGGCAGACCAGGGGGGTTTTGTAGGGCACCGGGGGGGGACACAAGCCCACACAGAAATTTCACCCTCAGCGGCGCGGGGGCGGCCGGGTGCAGTGTAGACACAAGCGTCGGGTTTGCAATGTTAGTCTATGAGAGATCTCGGGATCTCTTCAGCGCTGCAGGCAGGCAAGGGGGGGGATTCCTCGGGGAAACCTCCACTTGGGCAAGGGAGAGGGACTCCTGGGGGTCACTTCTCCAGTGAAAGTCCGGTCCTTCAGGTCCTGGGGGCTGCGGGTGCAGGGTCTCTCCCAGGCGTCGGGACTTTAGGTTCAAAGAGTCGCGGTCAGGGGAAGCCTCGGGATTCCCTCTGCAGGCGGCGCTGTGGGGGCTCAGGGGGGACAGGTTTTGGTACTCACAGTATCGGAGTAGTCCTGGGGTCCCTCCTGAGGTGTTGGATCGCCACCAGCCGAGTCGGGGTCGCCGGGTGCAGTGTTGCAAGTCTCACGCTTCTTGCGGGGAGCTTGCAGGGTTCTTTAAAGTTGCTGGAAACAAAGTTGCAGCTTTTCTTGGAGCAGGTCCGCTGTCCTCGGGAGTTTCTTGTCTTTTCGAAGCAGGGGCAGTCCTCAGAGGATGTCGAGGTCGCTGGTCCCTTTGGAAGGCGTCGCTGGAGCAGGATCTTTGGAAGGCAGGAGACAGGCCGGTGAGTTTCTGGAGCCAAAGCAGTTGTCTTCTGGTCTTCCGCTGCAGGGGTTTTCAGCTGGGCAGTCCTTCTTCTTGTAGTTGCAGGAATCTAATTTTCTAGGGTTCAGGGTAGCCCTTAAATACTAAATTTAAGGGCGTGTTTAGGTCTGGGGGGTTAGTAGCCAATGGCTACTAGCCCTGAGGGTGGGTACACCCTCTTTGTGCCTCCTCCCAAGGGGAGGGGGTCACAATCCTAACCCTATTGGGGGAATCCTCCATCTGCAAGATGGAGGATTTCTAAAAGTTAGTCACTTCAGCTCAGGACACCTTAGGGGCTGTCCTGACTGGCCAGTGACTCCTCCTTGTTTTTCTCATTATTTTCTCCGGCCTTGCCGCCAAAAGTGGGGCCTGGCCGGAGGGGGCGGGCAACTCCACTAGCTGGAGTGTCCTGCTGGGTTGGCACAAAGGAGGTGAGCCTTTGAGGCTCACCGCCAGGTGTGACAATTCCTGCCTGGGGGAGGTGTTAGCATCTCCACCCAGTGCAGGCTTTGTTACTGGCCTCAGAGTGACAAAGGCACTCTCCCCATGGGGCCAGCAACATGTCTCGGTTTGTGGCAGGCTGCTAAAACTAGTCAGCCTACCCAGATAGTCGGTTAAGTTTCAGGGGGCACCTCTAAGGTGCCCTCTGGGGTGTATTTTACAATAAAATGTACACTGGCATCAGTGTGCATTTATTGTGCTGAGAAGTTTGATACCAAACTTCCCAGTTTTCAGGGTAGCCATTATGGTGCTGTGGAGTTCGTGTAAAACAGACTCCCAGACCAGATACTCTTATGGCTACCCTGCACTTACAATGTCTAAGGTTTTGTTTAGACACTGTAGGGGCACAGTGCTCATGCACTGGTACCCTCACCTATGGTATAGTGCACCCTGCCTTAGGGCTGTAAGGCCTGCTAGAGGGGTGTCTTACCTATACTGCATAGGCAGTGAGAGGCTGGCATGGCACCCTGAGGGGAGTGCCATGTCGACTTACTCATTTTGTTCTCACTAGCACACACAGGCTTGTAAGCAGTGTGTCTGTGCTGAGTGAGGGGTCTCTAGGGTGGCATAAGACATGCTGCAGCCCTTAGAGACCTTCCTTGGCATCAGGGCCCTTGGTACTAGAAGTACCAGTTACAAGGGACTTATCTGAATGCCAGGGTGTGCCAATTGTGGATACAATGGTACATTTTAGGTGAAGGAACACTGGTGCTGGGGCCTGGTTAGCAGGGTCCCAGCACACTTCTCAGTCAAGTCAGCATCAGTATCAGGCAAAAAGTGGGGGGTAACTGCAACAGGGAGCCATTTCTTTACAATAACAAAGGAGCGCCGTTCACAGGGAGTACCATTGCAAGGTGAATAACTCAAACAGTTCAAATGTCAAGAGAGCGGCCATACAACAAGGGACAAAACCAAAAGCACATTTGACAAAGGAGGAGCTACAATAGCCTTCCTTGCCAGTGTTCTGAATAACGTGCACTGCAGCCACATGGTTGTCGGGACACTTTCATGAAACACTACTGCATTGATGTACAGGTGAACAGAAGCAAAAGTGGGACAGTGAAGCGTCTGTTTACAAGCACAACCTCAACTCCAGCTCAGTCACCTCAATGAGGAAACAGCTATGAAGTCAGTGCATAGCATGTGAATCCAGAAAGATTCAAACTGCAAAACGGAATGGCTACTTACAGTAGGAGTAGTTTTTCAGTTTGAAGAACTTTGTGAATTCATATGGGGCATTAGGAGGGTGCAGCCAAAGTAAGTCCATCGGACATTAATTTGACAAATAAGCACGGGGAGGGGGTAATGAATCTGAAGATAGTGACCATGCTTGTAGACTTTTGGGGAGGGTGTTTCACATTGGGGGCGGCGGGCCTGGACTATGCATCAAATGGTGAGGACCAATGACGCCAAGCGAAAATAAGAAGCAACTACTATGTAAGAGGAGAGTTCCGGACCCAACCACTAGATAGCGGAATAATGCACAGCATGTGAATACAGAAAATTCTTCAAGCTGCAAATCTACTCCGACTGGTAAGTGTTTTTGTTTCACTTTAGAGCAATACCTGTGGATATCGCAAATTCAACAATGTAATCATTGACAAACGATGTAACCCTCGCCCTCATTCAGCACCCCTTAGTATGTTTGTAGATTTTGCTTTGTGCTGTGAGAATCACATTGACACCATCCTTACTACATTATTAAAGTTGCCTGTAGACCCTTATTGATTTGCAGGGTGGCTGACAACCCAACATGCACTTCAAGCTGCCACACATGCCTCAGTGAAAATATCTAAATACTCCATCTGCCACCTACTTGGCTGCACATAGTCCTGTTGGGAGTTAGGCGATTGTAGTCCTCTTTTCCTGAGTGGGTAATGAGTTAGTCATTCCTTCTGACATTTGAGTTTTTAATTTCCCCCTTGACCAGTCTGCCCTTTTTCACGTGCCACTCTTCTACCCATGCTTATTGTAAAACATCTTGCTCCTATGCATCTCTTCTTGTTCCTGGACCTCGACGAGCCCCTGTCTTCCTCTTTCATACAATGGACGAGTAAATCCCTTTGCCAGTTCTTGAGTATACACAGCTCCAACTTCAAGTTTTATTTCTGAGCTAGTGACTCCAAAACTCCTCTTAATCTCTAGAGATGCTAGCAGCAATTCCATTTGGTCTTCACTGCTGCACTGGTTCTCGCTTTTTAAATGTGTTTTTTAATTGAATACATTATGGGTAGATCAGAACGTTTCCCCAGCTTCAGCTGAATTTCCGGACAAGAAGACCCGACATATTTGAAGTCTATGTGCACTTTTCACTCATAAGTTAATGTTTCCTGTACTCCTCCAAATGGTGGATTGGGATGTAATGCTGTTGCATTTCTCAAATAGACCAGTTAGCATTTAATTATCCTTGGTCTATTTAAGCGATACCTCCTTCTTATAGTCTTTAATTCCTTAACGTCACTCTTGGACCTTTCCATTATATGAGGGATTTTTGGGCTCCCTTGATTGTCTATTTCAATATTTTCATATCCATTACCTTCCTGGTGAATCAAACTAGCCCTCTGACATCCAACTAGCTCTGTTCTACCGTGGCTGAGATGTGATCTGAGCAACACCAATATTTTCTCTTTCAACCCCTGCGAGGTTTTCTTTGAAACTATCACCATTTCATTTATTTTCATTTGCTTAAACTACAGAATCCAGCTAAGATTTCTAGGAGTGCGATCACTGTTGGGCAAATATGTATTTGAAAAGCAGTCTTATAGTACTCTCCTTGTAGCTTAACTCATTTGGAGATGGTTAGTCGTTTATATGAACACCAGTATGAACTTCATGGTTCTTAACAGCTTGAAAGAATTAAGCTCACGAAGCCACAGTTTAGGCAACTTTTAAAAGAACTCATCAATCCAGTACACCATTGCTTAACAGTGTAATAGCAGGTGGCATGAAACTTGGCTACACTGTAACCAGTGTGTTCCAGTTTTGATAACTTATGAAGTGTTTCTTCACTTAACTAGGTGGGGGTGCACATTAGCGTGTAGAAGAGCGCTAGATCTGCTTTTTTGGGAGGGAGGGGGGCGTTTGTACAGTTAAAATGCCAAGAATGCACTGCAGTGGTACATTCAATAAAAGGTTTGATCAAATGACCGCAGCCACTTGGTCCAAGGGATCTGTAGTCAGCAGCCTTAAATGTGCTTGTTCGTAAACTTATATCATTCTATATGCCCTCTCAAATTAGTATTTGAGTGCTAAAGTCTATTAATAGATTTTCATATTTAATAATCTTATGCTTTTTGCACTTTTTAATAGACAATGGGTGGAGACTTTTCTGGCAAAAGTCAGAATGTTTCGAAGGGAATCTATGCATTCGCTTGTAAGTATAAAATCATGAATTAACCTTCAGTGTCCAAATAAGCCGTGGTATATGAAATCAACTATCTTTTTTTTTTTTTTTTTTTTTTTTTTTTTTTTTTTTTTTTTTAGCGAGGGATGTGTTCCTACTCCAGAGTCAACCACGGTACCAGAGCTTGGACATTGATGTGTATGTCACTTTCTTTGAAATCTACAATGGAAAGGTAAGAAGTTTTATGCTCATGTGTTTAAACTAGGTGAAAAATGTTTGCAGGTCATTAAATTTAGTCACCCTTAGGGAGCTGAACCTATTCAAAATGGAGCATGACAGATGAGTGAGTTAGTGATTGTATTCACATTGGCATTTCGCTAACATGCACTAATGTAATTGACTTCATACTAATAAGGACAAAACATAACCTGCCCCTCATAAAATCTTAAACTGATCTGTTCAACCATGACTTCCACTGAAGTGTTTTGTTACCCTTGGTACAATGTTAAACTTGCTTCCTGGTTTGTCTAATTGCTCTTAACCTACTGCATACGACTTGGTGTCCCATCCTCAAAAAAAAACCCTGAGCTGATTAGGATTATAGTACTTTTCCACGGCACTGCTATGTTGTCATCCAGTTGAGTCCTGAACCGCTAAGGAAAGTTTTTTTCTTGAAGGTATACTCAGTTAAATTCATAAATACAGAATTTCTCCTTCCATGGGTAGGATTTCAGAAATGGCGTGGACCTTTTTTTATACTGAGGTACATATTTTCTTTTACAGTTGTAATTTGCATATAAACAAATCAGATTGAAATCGCCCATTAGTTCTCTCCTTGGTAAAAGGCAAAGGTGAAAAAATGTGTAGAGATTTGTATGACTTATTAAAGTACAGCCGGGCACTATTGCTTTAAAGCAGCAATGTGCTGCAGCATCTTTGTGTGCGGAGCTTACCTCTAAAGCTGGAGCAAGTATTCTAACCACTGGGCCTCGGTTCCCCCCCATCCCCCATGAGGATTTCGTGAGTTCTGCTCCATAACATGACTTATTAAATTTGAGGAGAAATTTATTTTTGACATTGTGCACTTTAGAAAATCCCCATCACCCAGGCACTCAGTAACTGATCTGTCTAAACCGATGTAAATTCTTACTGACTAGGTCCTCTTCCAACAAATTGGTATCTATGTGGACTTTTAACCACGCCCACGTCACGTCCAACACTCGCTCGTTCGTGGGCTTGCCTTAATAAAAAATTTAAAAAAACATTATCATTGGTAAATTCTTTAAGTTTGTCCCTCCTAGGGATGGTTTTGTTACCGCCTTGAGGACCGACCCTGTTACATGGATAATCGTTTTTTTGCCGATACGTTTGACTGCGAGCGAACGTATTTTTTCTTTTGGGTCATTTCGCGCTCATGTTTATGCGGCCGTATCGCTTTGCATTGACCCGTCTGTCAACTGTTTTAATTTGTAATTTTTGTGGCAAAAAGTCAATTTAGAAATTTTCAACGCTAATAGCGCTAACTCGAAGAAACGCGAGACCGATTGCATTGTTTATCTCCTCGCCACACTTAATCCATTCTAGCAACTACCCCGGTAGTTAAAACGAAGTGATCACCCGGGATGCCACATGGAGCCTATATTTACAATACTCGCTCAAAACAGGCAATAGATGAACAAGTGTTGTATAGACAGCTTTGTCGACAGTGACTTGCGCCGTGCTGATAACTAGGTACTATCAGTATATCCGGTTTCAGAAAACTACTTAGTTAATTAACTTGCCAGCTGGGCCACTGATGTCACTAGACTTAAATGTGAGATTGTTCGTTAATCTTGGAAGCAATACCAGAGCATATGAGAAATGAAGCAGAGTAATTGTCCTCTAGATACGTCATCAGAGGCAAAATTTATTAAAACGTATTAAAACTGTTGTAACACTAAAATGTTAGTTTTAGCAACACGTGCAGTATAAACCCAGGAGGGCCGGCATTAAACAAGTATTATGTAGTAGAATACATTGAATTGGGACTGGAGGGGGCCCACAGGGGGTGGTCTTAGGGAACTTTAGTTTCTACTGTCCCTGCCTATAAAGGGTTGCTGCCCAAAGATTGCCATAGCAACGAGCGATTTTACGGCGCGGTGTAATTTTCAAATGTGAAAATGCGCGAGGACAAGAACCCGTACTTTACACCTCACATAGGGTGAGCAGATTTTGAAAAGAAAAAAAGGGACAGGTTAGACCTAAAAGTAGGACTAAAGCCTTATAAAAGTGTGTGTATTTGTGTGCGTGCGCACACACGAGAGCATGCAGAACTATTTAAGCAATCTGATAGACGTCTAGCTGCAGATTCCTTACCTTAGAGTTCCCTGGCACCAGTTTTGGATCCAGAATTTTTCTGCTGAGCAGTACTCTGCGCGCACTATCGGGTGGAGTCGTTCGGATCCACATGCATCTGGCTCCGCGTGGTGTCACTGTTGTTGAAGTCTGATGTCACGGTTGTCTATACAGATGTCACCTCGGCACGCGTACGTCAGTTCTTTTCCTTCCGTGCCGGTTAAGTGCAGATCTAGAAAGAGCTACCCATTTCTTCGCCGTACATAGAGGTTTTTACGTCTTGATTGTTTGAAGCATGTCTTCTAAAAAGACTGGATTCAAACCGTGTGGTGCATGTCATTGCACCATGTCTGTCACGGATCCAGACAGTCTATCTCTGGTGTTTGGAGAAGGATCACAACTTGACTTCATGTTCCGACAGTCGGGCCAAGGCTCTGAAGGCCTTGAGAAATAGATCCCTCAAACTTCTTGCGGCCCAACAGCCATCATTGGTTGGCATGACTCCGAGGCGGTCACGGTCCTGCAGTAGGAGAGGTCGTGGCACCACTCCTGGAGCCCAAAGTCCTCTTCCTTGCATTTGAGTTAATCCAATCACTCGGATAAAGATGAATAAAAAGAAGTCTAAGCCGACTTTGACTTCGCTTGGCCTGTTGGCCGATGACGCATCTAGGGATCGTCTATGTTCTGAGCACTGTTCCTCGGAGCCATCGCCAGGGCTGACTCGCCGTCTTCCCCTTTTCTGGGGACCAGAGCGAACCCTGTTCAAAGGAATTTTACAAGGCCATGCTCTTTGTTTTTGAGCAGGCTGCACCCTCGGGAGGGTCTTTGTGCCCCGCAGGGGTCAGCTGGGCCCCCATTGGGTTCGACCTTGGCGGTTTCGGCCTCTGCGCCGCTGGGGATCTCAGGATCTGATAACAGATCCGGACTGGCGCCGTTCCCACACAGTCTACGGGCGCCGGGTCCGACGTCGCTTCCTTCACTGGCGCCCAATGGTGCTAGCCCTATCCTCATTCCGGATGATCCGGAGCGACGACGCAGAAGCCGCGAATTATGTCAGGATCGTTGCCTGAGCCTTATTTTGAACAGCCAGGCACAGGAGAGGAGTGGGAGAGGTCTGAAGACCCTTTAGAGTGCGACCTGGAGCAAGAACAGGACTGGTATGAGTATCTAGTGGAGGTCAGTGGACTGGACACGTCTCCAGATACTGGGATGCACTTGCCTCCTAATGTGGCTACAGAGGAGGGAGCTTCTTACGCTATGGTGGTGTGTAGGGCAGCTGAGGTCTTGGAACTATAGACTTGCCCACGGTGCCAGTCACGACGAATCTCCTGTCAGGTGCTTCAGCCGGGGGTGACTGTAGGAGGCTGGCCTGGTTTTGTTGTGGGTACCTTGGGTATTTACACCTTATACCAGGTCCAATTATCCCTTATTAGTGAAATGTATTAGTGTTCTAGCAGTTTAGGCTGATAGAGGTAGTTATAGCAGAGCAGCTTAAGCTGAACTAGGAGACATGCAAAGTTCCTGCAATGCCACTTATAGTTTCACAGTACTTATACACAAGTAAAGACAATACTCACTGTTACCAAAAATAAAGGTATTTATTTGGGTGACGCAGTACCAAAAATATCTTTGAGACAATATTCCTTCTGTAAGTATTATACACAGTATATACACTAGGAGTAAAGTACTTGACCCTCGGGTAGGTCGCTCCCCCGCTGCTGCAGCTCCACGTGCCCAGGCCCCTGCCACCTGTGTGTAGACCTTAGACTCCACCTCTGCGCCTACTACTGAGTTGCCTTTTTATTCTCTCTTGGTGCCTTTTTCTCTTTTCTGCCTTTATCGCTCTTTTGCCTTTCTCGCTCCTCTGCCTTTATCGCTTGTTTGCCTTTACCTCTTTTACCTTGACCGCTCTCTGCCTTTCTCGCTCTTTGCCTTTATTGCTCGCTTTACCTCTTTTAAACTTGACCGCTCTTTGCCTTTGGGCGCTCCTCTGCCTGCCTTTGGGCGCTCCTCTGCCTGCCTTTGGGCGCTCCTCTGCCTGCCTTTGGGCGCTCCTCTGCCTTGGTGTAGGAGGCTGGCCTGGCTTGTAGTGGGTACAAAGGGGAACTTACACCTTGCACCAGGTCCAGGTATCCCTTATTAGTGTAGAGGGGTGTCTAGCAGCTTAGGCTGATAGAGAAGGTAGCTTAGCAGAGCAGTTTAGGCTGAACTAGGAGACGAGTGAAGCTCCTACAGTACCACTAGTGTCATATGCACAATATCATAAGAAAACACAATACACAGATATACTAAAAATAAAGGTACTTTATTTTTATGACAATATGCCAAAGTATCTCAGTGAGTACCCTCAGTATGAGGATAGCAAATATACACAAGATATATGTACACAATACCAAAATATGCAGTAATAGCAATAAAAAACAGTGCAAACAATGTATAGTCACAATAGAATGCAATGGGAGCACATACGTATAGGGGCAACACAAACCATATACTCTAGAAGTGGAATGCGAACCACGAATGGACCCAAAACCTATGTGAGCTCGTAGACAGTCACAGGGACTGTAAGAAAACAGTGAGGGTTAGAAAAATAGCCCACCCCAAGACCCTGAAAAGTGGGTGCAAAGTGCACCTAAGTTCCCTAGAGAGCACAGAAGTCGTGATAGGGGAATTCTGCAAGGAAGACCAACACCAGCAATGCAACAACAATGAATTTCTGGACGAGAGTACCTGTGGAACAAGGGGACCAAGTCCAAGAGTCACAATCAAGTCGGGAGTGGGCAGATGCCCAGGAAATGCCAGCTGTGGGTGCAAAGAAGCTGCCACCGGATGGTAGAAGCTGTGGATTCTGCAAGAACGACAAGGGCTAGAAACTTCCCCTTTGGAGGATGGATGTCTCACGTCATGAAGAGCCTTGCAGAGGTGTTTCCGTGCAGAAAGACCGCAAACAAGCCTTGCTAGCTGCAAGAGTCGCAGTTAGGGTTTTTGGATGCTGCTGTGGCCCAGGAGGGACCAGGATGTCGCCAATTGCGTGAGGAGACAGAGGGGGCGTCCAGCAAGACAAAGAGCCCACTCAGAAGCAAGCAGCACCCGCAGAAGTGCCGGAACAGGCACTACGAAGTGGAGTGAACCGGAGCTCACCCGAAGTCACAAAGGAGGGTCCCACGACGCCGGAGGACAACTCAGGAGGTCGTGCACTGCAGGTTAGAGTGCCGGGACCCAGGCTTGGCTGTGCACAAAGGAAATCCTGGAAGAGTGCACAGGAGCCGGAGCAGCTGCAAATCACGTGGTTCCCAGCAATGCAGTCTAGCGTGGGGAGGCAAGGACTTACCTCCACCAAACTTGGACTGAAGAGTCACTGGACTGTGGGAGTCACTTGGACAGAGTTGCTGAGTTCAATGGACCTCGCTCGTCGTGCTGAGAGGAGACCCAGAGGACCAGTGATGCAGTTCTTTGGTGCCTGCGGTTGCAGGGGGAAGATTCTGTTGACCCACGGGAGATTTCTTCGGAGCTTCTAGTGCAGAGAGGAGGCAGACTACCCCCACAGCATGCACCACCAGGAAAACAGTCGAGAAGGCGGCTGGATCAGCGTTACAAGGTCGCAGTAGTCGTCTTTGCTACTTTGTTGCAGTTTTGCAGGCTTCCAGAGCAGTCAGCGGTCAATTCCTTGGCAGAAGGTGAAGAGAGAGATGCAGAGGAACTCTGATGAGCTCTTGCATTCGTTATCTAAGGAATTCCCCAAAGCAGAGACCCTAAATAGCCAGAAAAGGAGGTTTGGCTACCTAGGAGAGAGGATAGGCTAGCAACACCTGGAGGAGCCTATCAGAAGGAGTCTCTGATGTCACCTGCTGGCACTGGCCACTCAGAGCAGTCCAGTGTGCCAGCAGCACCTCGGTTTCCAAGATGGCAGAGGTCTGGAGCACACTGGAGGAGCTCTGGGCACCTCCCAGGGGAGGTGCAGGTCAGGGGAGTGATCACTCTCCTTTCCTTTGTCCAGTTTCACGCCAGAGCAGGGCTGGGGGATCCCTGAACCGGTGTAGACTGGCTTATGCAGAAATGGGCACCATCTGTGCCCATGAAAGCATTTCCAGAGGCTGGGGGAGGCTACTCCTCCCCAGCCCGAACACCTTTTTCCAAAGGGAGAGGGCGTAACACCCTCTCTGAGGAAGTCCTTTGTTCTGCCTTCCTGGGCCAAGCCTGGCTGGACCCCAGGAGGGCAGAAACCTGTCTGAGGGGTTGGCAGCAGCTGCAGTGAAACCCCGGGAAAGGTAGTTTGGCAGTACCCGGGTCTGAGCTAGAGACTCGGGGGATCATGGAATTGTCTCCCCAATGCCAGAATGGCATTGGGGTGACAATTCCATGATCTTAGACATGTTACATGGCCATGTTCGGAGTTACCATTGTGACGCTATACATATGTCGTGACATATGTATAGTGCACACGTGTAATGGTGTCCCCGCACTCACAAAGTCCTGGGAATTTGCCCTGAACAATGTGGGAGCACCTTGGCTAGTGCCAGGGTGCCCACACACTAAGTAACTTAGCACCCAACCTTTACCAGGTAAAGGTTAGACATATAGGTGACTTATAAGTTACTTAAGTGCAGTGGTAAATGGCTGTGAAATAACGTGGACGTTATTTCACCCAGGCTGCAAGGGCAGGCCTGTGTAAGAATTGTCAGAGCTCCCTATGGGTGGCAAAAGAAATGCTGCAGCCCATAGGGATCTCCTGGAACCCCAATACCCTGGGTACCTCAGTACCATATACTAGGGAATTATAAGGGTGTTCCAGTATGCCAATGTAAATTGGTAAAATTGGTCACTAGCCTGTTAGTGACAATTTAGAAAGAAACGAGAGAGCATAACCCTGTGGTTCTGGATAGCAGAGCTTCAGTGAGACAGTTAGTCATAACACAGGTAACACATACAGGGCACACTTATGAGCACTGGGGCCCTGGCTGGCAGGGTCCCAGTGACACATACAAATAAAACAACATATATACAGTGAAATATGGGGGTAACATGCCAGGCAAGATGGTACTTTCCTACACTTGGACGCTCCTCTGCCTTTACCTCTCTTTTAAACTTGACTGCTCTCTGCCTTTCTTGCTCTCTGCCTTTCTTGCTCTGCCTTTCTTGCTCTCTGCCTTTCTTGCTCTCTGCCTTTGTTGCTCTTTTGCCTTTGTTGCTCTTTTGCCTTTGTTGCTCTTTTGCCTTTGTTGCTCTTTTGCCTTTGTTGCTCTTTTGCCTTTGTTGCTCTTTTGCCTTTGTTGCTCTTTTGCCTTTGTTGCTCTTTTGCCTTTGTTGCTCTTTTGCCTTTGTTGCTCTTTTGCCTTTGTTGCTCTTTTGCCTTTGTTGCTCTTTTGCCTTTGTTGCTCTTTTGCCTTTGTTGCTCTTTTGCCTTTGTTGCTCTTTTGCCTTTCTTGCTCTTTTGCCTTTCTTGCTCTTTTGCCTTTCTTGCTCTTTTGCCTTTCTTGCTCTTTTGCCTTTCTTGCTCTTTTGCCTTTCTTGCTCTTTTGCCTTTCTTGCTCTTTTGCCTTTCTTGCTCTTTTGCCTTTCTTGCTCTTTTGCCTTTCTTGCTCTTTTGCCTATATCTCTCTTTTGCCTTTTTTCTCTCCCGCCTACCCGCTCCCCGCATCCCGCTTTCCCGCTGCTGCCCCCTTGCGGCCCCCCCCGCTCCCATTCGCTGTCCTCCCTGCTGACCCCTTCCCTCTTATGGCGGCCGCGCCATAGGCAAGCCCGTCCGCGCCCAGCGCCAGAACCCCTGGCCCCCACCGCACCCAAAACCCCCATCTTAGATACGACGCCGCCTCCCTCACTGCACTCAACCCCGGACAAACTGCCAACTGCTACCAAGCCAGCCCCAAACGCACTCATGGACCCTTCGCCTGTCAAGCCTGCAAGTTTACCTTCCACCGAGCCTGCAGTCCTTCCACCGACCCACACACCAACAACCACCTCAAGTGAATCCTCCTCAACACACGCTCCGTCCACAAGCACGCCATCAAATTATGGGACCTCCTGGACACAACAGCACCTGACGTCGCCTTCATCACAGAGACCTGGATGAACGCCTCATCGGCTCCTGACATCGCCATAGCCATCCCCGACGGCTACAAGGTCGCCCGGAAAGACCGCGCCAACCAAATCGGGGGAGGAATCGCCATCATCTACAAGAACTCCATCAACATCACCACCTCGACCGAAGACACCCCCTCGCCGCCGAACACATGCACTTCCAGATCCACACCGACCCCAGGACCACCCTCCAAGGTACTCTCGTCTACAAGCCCCCTGGCCCACGCGCCCTATTCAGCGAATCAATCACTGACTTCATCTCCTCGCACGCCCTAGCCTCGCCAGACTACATCCTCCTCGGGAACCTGAATTTCCACCTGGAGAAGAACGACACCAACACCGCCACCCTACTCGACAACCTCGCCAACCTCGGACTCAAGCAACTGGTGGACACCCCCACCCACACCGCCGGCCACACGCTCGACCCCATCTTCTCCGCCAGCAACCATATATCCTTCAGCCACTCCTCTGAGATACATTGGACCGACCACAGATCTGTCCACTTCACCTTCAAACGTGAGACCCACCACCTTTGCACACTACAAATCCCACGCAGACCCTGGAACAATCTCCACAGAGCAGCTACTCTCAACTCTAAACCATAACCAGCCATCACCACCGACGCCAACAACGCTGCTCTCAGCCTCACACAGTGTATCACCAACTGTGCCGACAACCTCGCCCCTCTCAGAAGCCACCCAAGAGAGACCAACATCGTGAAACCCCCGTGGTTCACGGACTTCCTCAAAGAATCCAAGAAATCCTGCCGTACCCTCGAAAAAACCTGGCGCAAAGAACAAACGGCAGAAAACATGTCAGCCCTCAAGATCACCACCCGTGAACACCACCAGCTGAACCGCTCCACCAAAGGGTATCTTTTAAAGAGAGACTCGACAACAACACCCACAGCAGCAAAGAACTCTTCAACATCGTCAAAGAGCTCTCCAACGCCAGCTCCAACATCATCACACCCTCACAAGAACTCTGCAACTCCCTCGCTACTTTCTTCCACCGAAAGATCACCGAGCTACACGACAGCTTCGGACCCCAAACCCTGCCGCCCACCACTGAACCTACAGCCCCAGCCACTACCCTCAACGCCTGGACTCCCATCAGCTCCGAAGAGACCAGAATCACCATGAACACCATCCACTCTGGCTCCCCCTCGGACCCGTGCCCCCACCACATCTTCAACAAAGCCGACGCCATCATCGCCCCCTATCTCCAGAGCATCATCAACAGCTCGTTCGCCTCTGCGACCTTCCCTGAGAACTGGAAACACGCAGAAGTCAACGCTCTCCTGAAAAAAAAACCACGGCTGACCCAACGACCTGAAGAACTTCCGCCCCATCTCTCTTCTCCCCTTCCCGGCCAAGGTCATTGAGAAGGCCGCCAAAAGCAATTGACCACCTTCCTTGAAGACAACAACCTGCTCGACCCCTCCCAATCAGGTTTTCGTGCCAACCACAGCACAGAAACCACCCTTATCGCAGTCACCGATGACATCCGAACCCTGATGGACAACGGAGAAACAACTGCCCTCATCCTCCTGGACCTCTCGGCTGCCTTCAACACCGTGTGCCACTGCACCCTAATAACCCGTCGCCGCTCCACTGGAATCCAAGGACATGCCCTGGACTGGATCATCTCGTTCCTCTCTGACCGAACCCAAAGTCTCCCTTCCGCTCAGAACCCACTGAGATCTGTGGCGTTCTGCAAGGCTCTTCACTCATCCCTACCCTCTTCAATATCTACATGAGCCCCCTCGCCAACATCACTCGCAAACACAACATCTCCTACGCCGACGACACCCAGCTGATACTCTCCCTCACCAAAGACCCAGCTACCGCCAAAGCCAACCTGCAGGATGGAATGAAAGACGTCGCAGAATGGATTAAGCTCAGCCGCCTAAAGCTGAACTCTGACAAGACGGAGGTCCTCCTCCTCGGACACTCCCCGTCCGCCTGGAACGACTCTTGGTGGCCCACGGCCCTGGGCACCGCACCAACCCCTTCAGACCACGCACGCAACCTCTGATTCATCCTGGACCCCTCCTCACCATGACCAAGCAAGTCAACGCCGTCTCGTCTTATTGCTTCCACACCCTTCGCATGCTCCGAAAAATCTTCTGCTGGATCCGCGCCGAAACTAGAAAAACTGTTACCCACGCCCTTGTCACAAGCCGCCTGAACTACGGAAACACCCTATACGCAGGAACCACCGCTAAGCTACAGAATCGTCTTCAGCGCATACAGAACGCCTCTGCACGCCTCATCCTTGACATACTGCGCCACAGCCACATATCTGCCCACCTGAAACACTTGCACTGGCTCCCCGTCAACAAAAGGATCACCTTCAGGCTCCTCACCCACGCACACAAAGCCCTCCACAAAAAGGGCCCCGAATACCTCAAGAGACGCTTCTCGTTCTACACGCCCACCCGTCAACTTCGCTCTGCCAACCTCGCTCTCGCCACCATCCCTCGTATCCGCAGAACCACCGCTGGAGGTAAATCCTTCTCCTACCTGGCAGCCAAGACATGGAACTCCCTTCCCGTTCACCTAAACCACCCAGGACCCCCTCACCTTCAGGAGGAGCCTCAAGACTTGAACTTTGTGTGAGCAGGAAGAGGGGGCTCTCAGCACTTTAGAGAGCCCTCAGGATGCCAGCCAGCACCCCTGGGAGTTGTAGGATCTGGGAACAAAGGAGGTGCAAAACGTGGTTGATGCAGCACAACAAAAGGTCCCACGCCACCAGAGAATAACTCAGCGAGTTGAGCGTCACAGGATGGAGTGCCGGGGACCTGGGCCAGGCTGTGCACGAAGGAATTTTGCAAATGGTGCAGAGAGGCCTCAGGAGGTGAAGACACAGTACACAGGGGTACTGTCGCTCTCAGGGAAGGCAAGGTCTTACCTCCTCCAAGTTGCATCGTCAGGAGCTCAGGACAGTCTGTCGATGTCCACCATCTGTGTCCTTAGGAGCACGCTCATCACTGAGGAGTCCAAGGGTACCGGTCGTTGTCTTGAGGGTGCCTGCTTGGAGCAGGGGAGTGACTCCGTCACTCCACAAGAGATTTCTTCGGCCCTTCTGGTGCAGGATGAAGACAGGGAGTCCCTAGAGCGTGGAAACTGTTGCAGTTGCTGACTTGGAGCTGAGGCTGCAGAAAAAAAGTATCTCTTGTGGATACTTCATTGCAGTTATTGTTTCTTGGAGCAGGCCGCGGCTAATCCAAGGTCAGAGGATGTTGAAGTTATTGCAGAGTATTCCTGAAGGAAACCTGCAAGCAGAATCTGAAGAGAGCCCACAGAAGAGACCCTAAATAGCCCCGAGAGGGGGATTGGCTACCTTATCAGGTATGGACCTATCAGGAGGGGCCTTTGATGTCACCTGCTAGCACTGGCCACTCAGAGCCCTCCAGAGTGCCCCCACACCTTACAAAGCAAGATGGCTGAAGTCTAGGACACACCGGAGGAGCTCTGGGCACCCCCCCCTGGTGTGGTGATAGACAGGGGAGTGGCCACTCCCCTTTCCTTTGTCCAGTTTTGTGCCAGAGCAGGATAGAAGGGGTCCCTGAACCGGTGTAGTGGCTTATGCAATGTGGGTGCCATCTGTGCCCTTCAAAGCATTTCCAGAGGCTGTGGAGAGGCTAACCTCCCCAGCATGTAACACCTATTTCCAAAGGGAGAGGGTGTAACACCCTGCTCTTGAGGGAAATGCTTTGTTCTGCCTTCCTGGTACTGGGCTGCCCAGACCCCAGGAGGGTAGAACCCTGTCTGAGGTGACAGTAGCTGCAGTGCGAGGCTCAGATCTGGTTTAGCAGTACTGGGGTTCCATGGTGGAGCCCCCAGGATGCATGGAATTGGCTCCCCAATACCAGATTTGGAATGGAGGGGGGCGGGGGGCAATTCCATGATCTTAGACATGCTACATGGCTATATTCGGAGTTAACATTGTGAAGCTACATATAGGTATAGACCTATATGTAGTGCACGCGTGTAATGGTGTCCCCACACTCACAAAGTCTGGGGAAATGGCCCTGAACTATGTGGGGGCACCTTTGCTAGTGCATGGGTGCCCTCACACTTAGTAACTTTGCACCTAACCTTCATCAAGTGAAGGTTACACATATAGGAGACTTATAAGTTACTTACGTGCAGTGAAAAAATGGCTGTGAAATAACGTGTTTTTTCATGCAGGCTGCAATGGCAGACCTGTGCAAGGGTTTATCTGAGCTCCCTATGGGTGGCACAAAAAATGCTGCAGCCCATATGGATCTCCTGGAACCCCGATGCCCTGGGTACCTAGGTACCATCTACTAGGGACTTATAAGGGGGGCGTTCAGTGTGCCAATTGAAATTGGTAAATGAAGTCACTAGCCTACAGTGACAAATTTAAAAGGAGAGCATAAGCACTGAGGTTCTGGTTAGCAGAGCCTCAGTGACACAGTTAAGCACTATACAGACACAACCATTAGGCCATAAACTATGAGCACTGTTGTCCTGACCAACAGGATCCCAGTGAGACAGGCAAAAACATACTGACATACAGGTAAAAACATACTGACTTACAGGTAAAAATTGGGGTAACGTACCAAGGAAGATGGTACTTTCCTACAGTCACTACATCGGAGCCGATGTTGCCCTTCAATGAGGCTCTAACGGATCTTCAGGGAACATGGTCCAAACACAGCACAGGGCTCCTGTGAATAGGACAGTCAGCCACGGCCATAGACCTCATCCAAGCGACCCTAGGTTCCTTACCCAACACCCCACCCTGGAGAGCTTGGTGGGCCAAGGCTCTACTTCCTGTGGTGCCTTCCCTTCTGCTACCTGGATAGGGAATCCAAGAGGCTGGATCAGCTTCAAAAGAAAATGTTTTCTTCCTCCAGCTTGGCATTGAGGTCAGTAAACACCTCTTGCTTATTGGGCCGTTTCTCCATACTTTATGGGATACCATGGCACAGGTGCTGCCCCAGGTCTCAGAGGACGTACGAGACACTCACCCAGGCTGTCAAGGATGGGAGGGATGCAGGAAAGTTTGGAATAGGGTGTGGATTGGACACAACTGACTTGCTGGGTAGAGCGATTGTGTCGACAGTGGCCCTACGTCGCCATGCCTGGCTACATTCAACTGGCTTTTCAGGGGATGTCCAGTCAAGTTTGATGGACATGTCCTTTGATGGCTCTCGCCTATGTGGTGAAAAGGCAGATTCCACACTTGAGGTTCAAGGACTCTTGAGCTAGGGCCAGATCCCTGTGCCTCTCAGCACCAACTCAACAGCAGTCTCTTCTGTCCCTTTCCAGGCTTCGGAAGGGGCATAGTACCACGCCAGCCACAACTCTGCCACCGTCCTCCGGCTTCACATCATCCCGGGAGAGGGTGCGGTTGTGGTACCATCAGACACAGAGGGTCTGGCCAGCGGTTGGCCACCACACAGCCCCCCTTCACTGTGCCCAAGCCCTCCTAGTGTGGTTCTGCAGGACCACGTCCGTCCAGTTGGAGGGAGGATTCAATTTAATCTCCCTCACTGGCATTCCATCACAATGGACAAGTGGGTCTTGCAGATCATACGGAAGGGCTATTCCCTCCCCGTCTTTTTCTCCCTCTAGCCCTCCGACAAAAGAACGGCTGATGGACGACCATTTGGTTTTGCTTAGTGAGTAATTTACGGCTCTCTTGGCCAAGGGAGCTATAGAAAGGGTCCCGATGTCAGAAGTAGGCAGTGGTTGTTATTCCCGCTACTTTCTGATACCCAAAAACAATAAGCGTCTTCGCCCTAGCTTGGATTTAGGGGACGTCCATCTCTTCCTCAAGAAGGAGAAATTCAAGATGCTCAGTCTTGCTCCGGTCTTGTCTGCCCTAGACCAAGGAGACTGGATGGTAGCATTGGACTTGAAGGATGCGTATTTTCATATCCCCCTCCTGCCTGCCCACAAACGTTACTTGTGGTTCAGGGTAGGCCACATCATTTACCGTGCTCCCTTTTGGTCTCACCAGTACCCCTCGGGTGTTCACAAAGGTGATGGTGGTGGTAGCAGTTCATCTGCGCCGGTCAGGGATTTCAGTCTTCCCCTACCTTGACAATTGGCTGTTGAAGGCTCCGACGCCCCAGGCTATCGTCGACCACCTCCAGACAGCGGCGAACCTCCTGCATTCGCTGGGGTTCACTACCAATGTGCAGAAGTCACACCTGACTCCCTCTCAGAAGCTCACTTTCATTGGAGCTTTTCTGGACACAGTGCAGTATCAGGCCTAACCCCCCCCCCCCCCCCCCCCCAAAAGCAGCGAGTCCAGGATATTCAGGTTATGATACCGATGTTTTGGCCTGTGTCCTGGATTTCAGTGGAATTGGGCGACCATCTGGGAGAGGTGGAGATCAGCGCTCCATATCAACTTGTTGGCACTTGGGCGATCCAACTAGCATTTAAGGCATTTCTTCCTGTTGTGAAAGGGAGGGTAGTGCAGGTGGTCACAGACAACACCACTGCAATGTGATACTGCAACAAGCAGGGCGGTTTGGGGTCGTGGACCCTTTGTCAAGAGGCTCTGCGTCTCTGGACATGGCTGGACAAGCAAGGCATAACCCTGGTGGTTCAACACATGGCGGAGTTCATCTGCCCTGGCGTTCAGAGAACCTGCTGACGATGCTTGGCGTATCACAAATGGTATCTCCATCTGGGTGTGGTACAAGGACTCTTTCAGCAGTGGGCAGAGCCTTGGTTAGATCTGTTCGCCTCCTTAGAGAACGCACAATGTCAGCAGTTTTACGCATTGGAGTTTCCAAAGGGACTATCGCTAGGCGACGCTTTTCGTCACAAGTGGAGTTTAGGCCTCCTGTATGCCTCATTCCATACTACTTCTGCCAAGAGTTCTCAAAATCAAAAACGACTGGGCCCAAGTAATCCTAGTGGCTCCGGATTGGGCTCGGAGAGTCTGGTATCCAGAGCTTCTCAAAATGAGCATCAGTCCTCCAATCAGGTTGCCTCTTCAGGAGGATCTTCTGTCGCAGCAGCAGGGGAAGGTTCTCCACCCGGACCTGTCAACTTTGCGGCTTCGTGTGTCGGTTGAGCAGCAACAGTTAGTTTATGACCTCCCTTCCAACGTTTGTGATGTCATTCTGGTAGCCAGGTGTCCTTCCTGAACTCTTCTTTGACTTCTGGACTTGGTCTCCTCTCTCCACAGGTCTTCAGGTACAGGAATTCATGAGTTGTTGCTTGCAGTCTTGCTTGGTTCTTGCACAATCTCTTATCGCGACTCGTAGTGTGTTCTGAGGAAACATGCTGTACTTTACTCCTGGGCTCTGGTGTGGGGTACTTTACTTACCTTTGGTGTTTTCCTACACTCCCATTGCCCCTCTACACACTACTCTTGCCTAGGGGAGAATTTGTTATTCCCATTCCACTATTTTAGTATATGGTTTGTGTTGCCCCTAGGCCCATTGCAATCTATTGTACTTTTTACTGTTTGCACTATTCTATGACTGTTTACTTACCTGATTTTGGTTACTAGTGTATATATTGTGTTTAATATACTTACCCCCAGAAGGAGTATTGCCTCTGTGATATTTTGGCCTTGTCACTAAAATAAAGTACCTTTATTTTTGGTAAGAGTATTGTCTTTTATTGTGTAAGTACTGTGTATCTATAGTTGTATTGCAGGAGCTTTGCATGTCTCCTAGTTCAGCCTAAGCTGCCTTGCTATAGCTACCTCGACAGTCTAAGCTGCTAGAACACTGCCTACATTTGACCAATAAGGGATAACTGGACCTGGTGTAAGTACCTTAGGTGCCCACTACAAACCAGGCCAGCCTCCTACACCTCCCCAGAAGCTTAATATTGAACTCTTGTCTAATGCATGATCCTTTTAAACCTATTCACAGTTCACCCCTAGAACACCTTTCCTGGGAAACAGATTTCCCTGTAGCTATAACATCAGCTCACAAGGTTAGTGAAATCCTGTCACTCTGTTCAGACAAACCATATGCAGTCTTCCACTCCAACAAAGTAGTTATGAAAACTCATCTGAAGTTCAACCCTAAGATTATTTTGGATTTTCACATTAATCAGACCATATCGCTTCCAAAAAGTATCTAGAATCCCTCTACTCCAGCAGAGAGACCTCTTTAATGGATGTAAGAAGAGATTTAACGTTCTACTTAGATAAGACATAAGCCATACTGAGGTCGAATCAACTACTTGTCATCTTTGGTCCATATGGGTCTTTCCTCTTCTAAACAGTCCATTTCTCAAAGGATTGTTTCTTACATCCTCTTTTATATCAAAAGGCTAATAAAACACCATTAGCTAAGCCTAATGTGCATTCCACTAGAGAGAAAGTAGCTACAACTGCTTTGTTAAATATCCCCATCCCAGAGACTTGTAAAGCAGCCTCCTGGAGATCTGTCTGCACATTTAGCAGTCAGTACTGCTCAGATTTAGATTAAGATGATAAAGCAGACGCTAAAGTAGGACAGGTGTCCCTTAGAAATCTGTTTGCTTAAAATTGCATTGTTTTTGTCCTCTACACTGCCTTAAGCAGGGATGGGCTTGATACTGTATTCAGTGCTTATGACTGAATGGAAATCCCGTGTGAGACGTTTCTTACCTGTAACTCCAGTTCGCTCGTATGTGAATTTCCATGGTCATCATCAACCCTACCTCCTCCCCGGTGAGTAGAATAAATAATGTATCAATTCTCTGAAGTATCATCACGCACATGTCGCCTTAAAGAACTGAAGCAACTGTCACCTACTCAGCATGTTTGGATACTGGTGGCCTCTGGCTTCTTAAAGGCAGTCTCCATTTTCACTTCTATAATTGCAGCCTATGGGCTCCTATGTCTTGGCTTGCTCCTTCTGTTAACTCAAAAATGGTTTGCGAAATACATTTATGCTGTTTGTTTACTAAAACAAATCAAATTATATATTCATGTAATCTCCTGGCCCCTTTTTTTAAATTGAAGGTGAAGAATTAGGCCATTGTAGCCTGCTCCTGTAGGCTGCATAATGACTTTCTCTTAAGTGACTCTGCAGGCCTTACTGAAGAAAGGTGAACATCTCCACTTAAGAGGATATATTGTGAAGGGCCCCAGAGTTCCCGCAGACGGGCAGGACTACTCAGTGCTAATGACTATAATTGAAATTCCCCTCAGAGAACTGCAGTCATAGATAAACGTACTTTTCTGATAGTAAAAACGTGGAACTGAAAAGCTTAGTTGCCCAGTTGGTGAGTGCAAGTTACATGCTGACAGCTTAGCTGTGCTACATCGGGAACCGTATGACTAAACTGGATAATCCAAGGTATCAAACAACTTGTTGGGTTCACCCGGACTTGATTCTCATGTAGAAAGTCATGTAACAAGTTGCAGTGTGTCATTTTAGCAATGTTGCCACTAGTGTGGCTAGCATAGGATGGGAACTTTGCCTGCTGTGTCCTGCCAGAGGAGAAGTCCTCTCCAGAGCCCAGCCAAGAGACTCCAAGGGCCAGTGAGCTGGCCTCCTGTTGACAGCACAGGGTCACAATGGATGAGAAGCCTGCTGGGGAAAATTGGTAGCCCATAGTCTTTAACCTTCTGCCAACCTCCACTGTGCAGCACCAAGGCTCTAGGCCTGTTGCAACAGAGTTTGTTGAGCCCAGCAGTGTCATTGGAGTGTACATGTAGGACCCCCAGAGGACAGGTTATCAACCCAGGAAGGATTGGCCTGTGACTGTGATACTGGGTAACTGATACTCCAGTGTCCACTAGACTTCTGCCAGCACCAAGAGAAGAGGACTTTAAAGGATGTTAATCGTTTACCAGGACTGCCTTACCCCCTTCGTGGACCGAGAAGTAGTTGCAGCAAGACAGCTGTCAAGCACATTGCAGCCACAGCAAGGTCACTTCCATACAAAAGCCCTGCAAAAGTTAAGTGCCTGGAACTTGCTGAGGACTGCCTCACCTGCTGAGGTAACTGTGTACGGAGTTTGCTGCTCGGTTTTTCACCTATAGTAGCACAAACGTTTTGGTGAAAGGTCAAATTTATTGAATTTGCCAGTGCTTGTTCACTGTTGATTAAATTAGCATGAGTCACTATTTAAAATTCTATATCTCCAAATCCATCCTGTAGATGTTTTTCATTGTGGTGTGTAAAAATACATAAAAATGCAGTATTTTCATAAATTATTGTTGGGTTTCTTTTGGTGTAGTGTCGATTTCGTCTGTTTTGCTACTGTTTAAATCCTTTACACTTGTTTCTTTATACAAGCCTTGCTGCTCAGAGCCACAGCTACCCAGGGTTGAGCTGAAGATTTAACAAACCTAACCTAAGGGTCCGAAAGGGGTTGGTGAGTGTATTAGATGAGTACGCACAACCACACCATATAATACACCTCATTTCCTCACATTGAGTAAATTTAATGAATTAAGATAACCTTTTGGTTTATTGTAGTTGACTACAATATTATTGCTGTAGGAACCATTGTGTTCGGACACACGACATTAGAACATTCAGTTACCCTAGCAGTGGCACGTGTACCAAGCCTTCAGATTTGCAATGCATACCTTGAACAAGAAAACCAGTGACTGCCAGGAGTGGAAATTCAACTACAGCCAGTAACAGCTAGACTGTCAAAGTTCAGATACCACCCAGGTACACCCAATTACCCCTACCCCCACCTTTTCTCTTCCAGGCCTCTTAACAACACTACTGAATTAAGAGGCAAAGCAAGCAGATGGTGGTTTTCAGGGAATTTGATTGGGTACAGTAGGGAGTGAATATCTGTTGATGTGAAATTAAAGAACTTTTAAGGGACGTCCTCATCGCACCAGACTGTACCAGATTCACAGAAGTTTGAGATGTGTCTCTTCAATTAATGCTTCTCCATTAAGGTCCATCTGGCAGCAGTTGCCAGATAGTTTAAGCTCCAGATTTGCTTTTGTTTCTTGACTAGCATAGTTTTAAAAAAAAAATTACATTATTTGACAAAATCAAATGTAAAATGAAACCAGCATAAACCTTGAAGTATCAACAAGGAAGTGATACAGCTTCATACACGTTGACCATTACCCATTCAGTATTTGACAAGTCAAATTGTGGAGCATTCAGTTGACTTCCCCCCCCTTGGGCAGTGTTTAATTTGTAAATAAAAATGTGCTGGTGCCCAAAGCCCTCCTCTTAAACTTGCTGCTGCAGCTATTAAATGTGTGAACACGGAATACTGAGGCCGCGCAATCCTGAAGCCATCTCTGGCCCCTTCAATCAATTTAAAGCACTCCCTGACCCTTTAGCTCACTCTAGCAGATTTCTACATTCTCCCTTTGTAACACTTTTTTTTCTTTTCCTCCGCCCTTCCCATCTGTCTTTTGCTCGCAGCAAATGCTTGAGGCAGAAGAGTAAGCGCTGGCCCTCAGAAAGTAAGTGCCAGTGCTCAGCACAACACAACGAGCACAAATTTAGCACTGCCTTGGGGGCCATGCTGAGGGGTGAGGTGCGTTCAGCCTGTGGAGTGTGCACATTTCTTTGGTGCGCCTATTCTAACCGTCTGATGCACCTGTCCCCTGCATTCCACTTTCTTATAGGGACAGTCCATCAGAGGCCTGTTTAAGTGCAGATGTAGTAGCATATTTCTCACAGATTTCTTCAGCCTACCATGCCATTTGTTTTACTTAATCAGGATCATTGGAGAGGGGCACATCCTTTTCAGTAGCCAGGTCAGCAGTCTTATCAGCATGTTGCCTTCCCTCTGGAGTTTGTGCCTAAAGTCATAGGATATTAAGTGATCTAATCTTTCCCAGCTGTCTTGAGTTTGTCATTTTGCGTCCATTTTTTTGGGTGTCTCCTGTTTCACTTGCTGGGGCTCTGCCCTGCAGTCGCTCCAGCTGTCTTACTGTCCTGTAGCTTACACTCCAGCCTGCATCAAGTTCCACAGATCTTGTAGAGGGATTCCCGGTCATCACCTTCAAGTCATCCCACTCTGTTTCGCCTGCATCAGTGGTGTTCCAGTCTGCATCAAAACATCTTGTAATTGTCTCTGCCAGGTCCGTATGAAAGACCTTGCCTTGCAGTCATTCGGAGTCTCCATAGTGGGACACTAGGTCTTGGTGTGCCCTCCCTCCCCTTGCATTCCTGTAAAAGCAGAGCATGATCTGAGAGGAATCTCATCAGGTATTGGAGCTCCCACACCCAGTGAGGTGCCTTCACCAGTAGTAGAAATCTATCTAGCCAACTGCGTGTTGTGCACCTAAGAATGGCATTAAAATTCCCTCTGTTCAGAGTGTGCACTCTTCAAATGTCAATGCAGTTAAGTTGGGTCTTGTTATCCCTCAGGCTGGCTGTCATCTGTGGGTTCGTCCCTAGCTTGGGTTGGTGCCTCAAGTTTCTGTATAGGATACAATTAGTCTCCCTCCCAGACTATGCATATACCAATGTATGGCAGTAAGACCATTCTAATTGTGGTGTAGAACTCCTTGTCATTGAGGGCATAAACGTTCATTATTCAGATTATGCTGCCATCAAGTGTCCCTGAAACAGAACTCAAAACCATTCTATGTCCCCTTTACAGCTGGTCTTTTGGAACGGGATGCTGGGGGCTACCCATATAGCCCCCCAGGGTAGCTTGAGTAAGTGGATGAATATAGTTGGCCTGTAATTTGTTTTCCCCAGCTTTTGTGCTTCCCCCTCAAGCAAGTGCGTTTCTTGAAGAAACACTATACATATATTGTCATCTTAGGAATGTGTTTCTATTTACCAATGTATTTAGGTCTCACCTTCCATTTTACAGTTCTTCTTGGGAATGCCAGTCTGCCATTTGCTCTGCTCTCCCCTAGCCATACGGTTTAGTCAGCATGGGTGTTTCCAGTTTGCTGCTTCGGACCTTGACCCCGACCCTCTCAGCTGTGTTTCACTGCCTGTTGCACTGCTAATACACATTCCCCAGCTCCCCACGCCCCCTTTCCTTCCTCCAGCCTGGGTAGAGACTTCTTGGCAAACTGTCTTCCCAATTATATTGCTGTACGCTCTAATCAAGCCCAAACAAACCCGCTATGTAACAAATGTTGCAGTTCTTGGGTCTGTCCTCTGCCAATGACTTCTGTTGGGAGTTGACGCCAAGGTTCTGTGCCTGTCCTGGGGTCTTGCAGCACAAGGGGTTACAATAGTAACCACTTTAACTACTACTCAGCCCTGCAGCACCTACATGTGTAGTGTTGGGAAACCTGCAAAAAGAAGTATGAAGGGAAGAAAGCCTGAAGATATGGGCTAGAGCAGTGGTTCCCAACCTTTTGACCTCCGTGGACCCCCGCTTCATCATTTGTGGAATCTGGGGACCCCCTGAATTATTATTGGAATCCGGGCACCCTCCACTGAGTCATTACTAAATGCTGGGGATCCAATCTGTTAATATTATTTAATTTTCCAAGTAGTCGCGGACCCCCTGAGGGCGCTTTGCGGACCCCCCTGAGGGCGCTTTGCGGACCCCCCTGAGGGCGCTTTGCGGACCCCCCTGAGGGCGCTTTGCGGACCCCCCTGAGGGCGCTTTGCGGACCCCCCTGAGGGCGCTTTGCGGACCCCCTGAGGGCGCTTTGCGGACCCCCTGAGGGCGCTTTGCGGACCCCCAGGGGTCCCCGGACCACAGGTTGGGAACCACTGGGCTAGAGCAATAGATGGTGAGCTTTGCAGTGAAGAAGAAAATGGGTGCTGAAAGAGTGGCAGAAGGAGAGGTGGGGGGGGGTGATAATCTTGTTCACTATTTGTTTCTTCATCCCCTTCCCCATCATTTTGAATCCACACCAGTGTTCTTATTAGGCAGGTGTTGTGGAGCCCTTCAAACACCGGTTAGATCAGCTTAAGTTCATCGGTCACCACCGGGTTTTGGGCGCCCGATTCTCACGCCACTAGGTCAATGAGTCTGGCACTCCTACCACTGCTCTCCAACATTCACCATTGCTAAGCTATTCTAGTGGTTCCATCCCTGATTGGAGTGGCAGGTTCCCCGCTGTCACTGCCACTACGAAGTCCCTGGCCTCTTCCCTCTTAACTAGAATTGTTAAGGGTGTATTTCTTACATTCTCTGTTAAAGCATCCACCTAGCTCGGAGTTTTATGCTTTTTCTGGAGCTCTTGAGACATCAATTTGAAACCATACAGAAGGCTTCATTACAGTTGTTATAATGGAACACTGCTTTTCTGCTTGCTAGAAAGTCTGCAAGAAAAATCAGGGAAATTCTAATGGATATTTCTAACTGCAGATTACTTGTTGCTCTGATATGCTCAGGCACCAAACTGCATTTAAACCGGCATTACCCCCATTTTCCAGTAGGTGATGGTGTACGGAGTAGCTCTTAAGCCCTCAGCTCTGTGGGCCGACATCAGTTCCTTTCTTTCTACACCTTCATACGTGGATCCTTTGCTTGCTTCCACTTTTTTCTAGGCAGTTTACCATTTCTTTTGCTAGAATATTTTCTAAAGTGTGCAAGAGAACATTTTTGTTCCTAAAAAAGTGTTTAAACCTTTTTGGCGACTGTTGCAAGCCAGTGCTAATGTTTGGGTTCGGATACAGCTGAAGCTAACTGCACCCTGATGAGACCAAAGGTGATCGGGAACCTGAAGCCTAATGTTGCCAAACATTCCAGCAAATCTTCCAAGTCCTGCTCGAAGTATATTGCACATACTATCTCCCAGCAGAGTGGAGACTATCCATACAGAGGTAGAGTGCTGTGTGCTGGGACTACTTGGAGCCTCAAAAGTCCTTTGAACAGGAGGCAGCAATCCTTAGTTGCTGCAACAGATGCAAGGGTTTACAGTCGCCTACATTGTACAGAAGATCCCACCAGTCAGATATTGTTGCCTTGTGTGCCTGCGGATGCAGAGGAGTGACTCCTTCACTCAAAGGTAGATTCCTTCTTGCTTTTTTGGTGCAGCTGAAGTCTTGCCCCCCCCCCCCCCCCCCCCCCCTCCGATGCACAGCTGTGGAAATGTTGCAGCAGAAACAGTGATGCAAGGAGAAGTCTTAGGTGTTGCAGTCTTGTTTGGTTCCTGTGTTGCCTAGCAGCGGTTCTGGAGGCCAGGAGCAGAAGATGTCTTTGCGGAGGATCCCTGATCGAATCTTGCATGACAGATCTAGGGATCCCACCCTCAAGGTTTCCAAAAGTAGTTTTGGTCATTCGCTGGAGTGAACACCTATCAGGAGGGGGTCTGACATCAGGTATCTGGCCTACCCAGTCAGATGCTCCCAGAGGCCTCTGCACATTGTTTCCAAGATGGCAGAATCAAGGGGTTACCTGTAGAAGCTCTGGGCACCACTCCCAGGGCGTGTTGGACAGGGGAGTGGATACTCCCATTTCCTTTGTGTGTTTTGTGCCAGAGAAGGGACCAGTGGTCCTTGGACTGGTGTGAACCGGATTATGCAGGTAGGGCACCAAATGTGCCCTTCAAAGCAAACCAGTGTCATGGGGAGGCTACTTCTCCCCAGCCCTGTAACACCGATTTCCAGAGGAGAGGAGGTTGCACCCCTCTCCTACAGGAAATCCTTTGTTCTGCTGCCCCCTGCTTGAGCTAGCAGTAGGGCAGAATTGTCTGAGGGGGATGCAGCAGCACGCACTGCCCGCAGACCCTAGAAGACTGGCAGGAGCAGACCTGGGGGATCTTCTATGGAACCCACAGAGTGCATGGAATCATGTCATCAATACTGGAATCAGTATTGGGTTATGATTCAGACATGTTTGGTACAAAACATGTCCAGGTTCGGAGTTACCATTATGTAGCTGGACTGCAGGTAGTGACCATTGACCAGTACATAGATAAAATGGCTTCCCTGCACTTAAGAAGTCCACGGAATTGGAAGTGCAGTTCAAAGGGGCACCTGCTCATGCAGGGACTTGCACCCTGACCTTTGGGCTGATACGGCCTACCCTAGTGGTGACTTAGTGACCTGGTGTATTGACCTGTAGTGAAAGGGGGCATGCACCTTTTTCACACAGGCTGCAATGGCAGGCCTGCAGACAGTTTGCATGGGATTCCACCTTGTGAGCTTCAGGTCACACATTCATTGAACACTACTGCCAAGATAGCCAATTCCGATAGAAAGGACATTTTTGTTGTTTAGTCCTGCAGGACATTGTGGCCTGAGCAGTCCCACAGGCCTGCCACCTGGGGAGGTACTGCTTTGGTATCTATTTTAAAAGTGATGCATTTTTGGTTAGAAGTATCCATCTGGAGTAAAAAAGTTACATACCTTTGTTTATGCTTTTTTGGTGGATTCTTTAACTGCATATTCTTCTCTGCCCTCTCACTTCTCCATTCCACGGATGGCCTCATTTCCCGTTGAAAAGGTCTCAAAGTAGAGATCTGCACAGTGTCAGACAATTGTTTTTTGGGGGGGGGGAGGTCTGAGGGCATGGACATTGTCAAACTGTCTGCATGCTTGGGGGGTGAGGGGGTGCTTATATGCAACTCCATATATCACTCGGTGTGAAATGGAGTTGATGTGGGGTTGTAGGATGACTATGCTGAAAATTCGTCTGGTTCCAGCTTGGGTTTATTCTAAGGATGAAGTATCTGCACTTGCAGTATCCACCAGAAAGAGTGTTACTGATAGTAAGTAACATGTTCTACTGTTTCTCGAACAAGTTTTCATATGTGGATGAACTTTATTGCCACCTGAATGAAGCTGAGCCACAAGAAGATTAACTCTCATGGATATTCCTCTCCCCCTCCCAATCCCCGGGCTCTGTTCCAGTGCTCAGATGTGTAGTTGACTAGCTCAATAGGTTCTCATCTCATGTTCTTCTCTGATTCAGGTTTGTATGACCTTGGTATCTTATTGAAGAACTCTCCTTCAAACCTCAGGTGGCCAAGGTTTAAGCCACTCTCTCATATTGTGAACCTTATCCAAGACATTTACTCTGTTGCTCTTAGCAGCTAGAAAGAAGTGGGCCTGGGCAGATTTGTTTCCGAGATTAGATTATGGAAACTCATCCTAACTTGTATTTCTCAAATGTTTCTTCAGCTGCTGCAAATTAGAACAGTTGCTAGACCTTGCTTGGCGAATCCATCTCGAACGTTAATTTCTTACATGGTTTTTCACTAGTAATAGCCCTACATTTGTCACAGATTGCACTATAGTGCCGTCCCTTATGTCATCTGCAATTTTCTAAATTTTCTCTTGCACTGTACTATAACCTTTTTGGTGTCCACTGAGACTTGGAATTTAATTTCATTGTTCTAATCTAGGCTTTCAGAAATAATAAAGCTGTTTCCAACTCCTGTTAGAGGCTCCTTGGTTAAATCCTGGTTAGCTGTAGAATAACTAATTTAGCTTCATGAATTCATCTTGAACTAGCCCCTTTGAGTGATGGTTATGAAGGGGGTAATTGCAGCTGATGGAATCTTCTTGCTATTGAAGGTTTAACAGTACAGCAGATCATAAAGTGGTTCAGTGTAGCATTCAAGTGGTTTAATGCACATGATACAGCACACTGAAAACTAAACCTTTTGGAAGCGGTGCATGAAGTAAGACCTGCAGCTCTCAAACAGTCATACTGGGTTATACTCTTGCATTCACATTCCTGAAGATTAAAACAGCAAAATAATTACAATTTAGAAAAGTTTTGCTTGGATTGGATGAGTTCCCCCTCATGATTCTGGCCATTAGTTTTCATGTTTCAGTTTTGCCAGCAGTTAAGTTTCCTTTGTGGCAAGCTAGTATAAATACATGGGGCTCATTTTGTTTTCTTAATGGCTGCAGTTTTTAGCAAAATGTAGGCTGTGGTTGCTTTGTATTTACTGATGCAGTTTTTGTTACCTGATGCTCTGACGTTTAAAGCAGTCCTGATCACTTTTGAAATAGTTAATGCTCAGGTCCTCGGTCCAGTCTCTCTGACCTGACAAAACAGTAGTCCATCCCATTGCCTCCCGAACTTTTTGGAGCCACGACTCAATTTTTAAAGTGACATACTTTTGCAAACCACCTAGCTGTAATGGAAATGAGGCGGGCGTTTTTTTAATGTAACTAAAGTATCGGTTGGCAGTGCACGGTCATTTATGAATGGCAAATTATTAATTTCAAATGGCCGCTACATTTCCACAGGCATAGTTGTACTCCTAAAACGTTATTGCTAACAGTGTGAAAATCGGATTTCAGTGAAGTCATCATTTGTGCATCACTAAAGTGTCTTGATTTGTTTTGATCCTGTTAAAATCGTTGTTTGTTACACTTCAGAATGACAAAGTGCTTCATTTCTGCATTCCTAACTGCTTTACGTGCAACGTTCATTTACAATCATTTACATTTTTGCATAGAATGACATCCTACAGTCTTTGCTCTCAAACTCCCCGTACACCAGCTATAGTGTCACATAATTCAGTTTTTTTTCTGACTACAAAGTGGGTTTGTAAGCGCCAATCGCCATATTAACAAAAGTAAGCTGGAATTTGACAGAAGACATAGCCTGATATTTGACCTGTCTTTGAAGTGTCGCAAATGTGTCCAAATAAATGAATAAAATCAGCTCTTCCACAGTTTAAAAAACATTGGTCCATCCCATTGACTGACATCGGCCATTCGGTATCTGGTAGCAAGTTGGACCAGTGATGGCAGAGTGAAACTCGGCTTCCTCACTCACTATGAGCTCATACTCAAATCGAACCGATTCTGTGCTGTACAAAAATACATTTTATCTTGGCAAATGTTTGTGCACATCCGATGAGTAGGGCTAATTAAAAGTGCATTGTACTTTCTGCTTCATACCTTTCAAACAACCATTAACCCCATCTTGTTCTACTGGTGTGATCTGTAACTAGCAGTTTCTTTCTTTTGTCCCTTGCGCTAATTGCAGATACTTTCCTTTCTTGTCAAGGTATTTGATCTGCTAAATCAAAAGGCGAAGCTTCGAGTTTTGGAGGATGGAAAGCAGCAGGTTCAAGTAGTTGGGCTTCAAGAAAAGTTGGTTACTTGTGCGGATGATGTAATCAAAATGATAGATGCTGGTAGTGCCTGCAGGTGAGTAACTTTTTTTTTTTTCACACATACTATGTTCCAATACTATGTTCTTTCAAAACGTTGTTTACCAGTGTACAGTACACACACTGCAAGAAATTGAAGTGCCTTTGAGCTGCGTCAGTGGTGCCATTGACATCCGTTGTATGCGATGACCTCTGATATCATCTGCGTGTTCAGGAACTTCATGAGCAGTTTCTTTTAATGGTGGGAGTTAAGGGTTAAAGGGAGAATTTTGTGTTAATAGGTGTTATAATTATTGCCATGACATCAGACGTCTAACTCCCCTAAGGTTTTCAGTTGCTTAAAATTACATCTTTCTTTTACTTAAAGTCCAATCAGTTAAAGTAATTCTAAATTTGTTTCCTGCAAGCTTCAATCACACTTTGCCAAATACAAAATATCTAAGAATTGACAGACCTTGGCAGAGCAATCCTCAGTCTGCCATGGTCATCTGAGCCTTGAACGCAAGTACCATTGACCATGTTGGCTATGCCATCGGATTCGAGCTAGCCTGGCTGATGAGGGGGTGATAGACCGAAACCCTTCCACAATGCTTGTTTCTGGCCCCAGAAGTGCTTGGCAGTTCAGCATGGACTGTTCTATTGGGGAGGAGGGTCAAGAAAAACAAGCACTTGCGAAGCAATAGGTCTCGCATTTACTTGAGTGAGAGCTATTGGCATTGTAAATTTATAACTGGACTTATTTTGCCACATTAATTGGTCAACCCTGCTGATCGAGTTTGTGCTGCTATACTGTGCTGTTCGTACTGTGAGCCACCGATACGAGAAATACACTGCTGACACCACACCAGTTTTCAATGGAGCAGAAAATTCTGGCAAGAAGAAAATAACAATCTTCTTGGTTTTTGCTGGGAGGCATTTCACTTAATCCCTTGTGGTTTAGGAATAGTTGCAGGTGGCACATATTAGAGGTTTCACTAACCACGGGTCGAAGAGTGTAAATCAAGTGGTTGAAATATTTTAAAGAGATGTTTCTGGGGAAAGAAGGTAGCTGTGGCATCACTGGAGGCTGCTACTAGTGATGTTGATTAAAGAAAGAGGACTGCAATTGCGGATTAAGTCAATTTCAGGAATGGACTAAACTGCGGATGTCAGGAAATGCAGTCATATAAAAGACAAGGCTCAGAGGCACGTCACAGTACCGACAGGGTTGCACAGGTGTATCACAGCACGGGCAGGGCACGTTGTTGATGCAGAGGGAGAGTGAACTGAAAGGGTAGAACGTGAGAGAACGTGTCACACAGCCATGAAACATACACCTCTCAGATGCGTGCAACAACCACAGCCATGCCTTGCCATGAAACTTGGCCATGTTTATGTTCCCTTCTTTGGTTACATGGGATGTTAGGTGTATTGCAATATCATCCTACACACTGTCCGTTCTAACTCCAGATTCTCCAGAACATTTCCATCCAAGGAGAGAGCTTGTCGGCGTCTGAGACGGACTTCAAAAAGTGCAGTTAATTATAAAATACAGAACCATCTTCCGGTAATTGACATCAGTTTTACATTTACACTAGTAAGTAAATGAACGTTGGTAACCTAGATGGATAACTACGTTTTTTAGGAATGGTCTGAAAGCATATAAACAAGCACTGGCAATGCCAATCGATCTTTTCAATCCGATAAACGTACTCCCCTAGTTAGGCTGGAGCAATATAAAATAAGTCCATGCCTGCAAGATAAATCTGAATTTTCACTGAACGCTGAAAGAGCAGCTGCTCTTACAAAATGTTCCTTTCTCTTTAATTATGCAAACCGAAACCTGTGCCTTCTGCAACCAGCCACCCATGAGCCTCCCTCACAGTCTTGCAGGCCTGGCCCGTTTACCTTCCACTCTGGATATGAGGCATCTGCTGAGAACTCTGTACTACCGTCTGAAGCTCTGGGCATACCTTACCACAGTGTTACAAAATACATTATTTTTTTTAAAAGGAGTGATGTGGTCTGGTTGTTATATGCACAAATTGAACCATGCAGCAGGCCTTATGCGGCAGGTGAGTGGTTTGCAAGTTGCAGGCAGAAGGGAGTGTTCTTGAACATCAAGGCAGGGACTTTTCTTAAAATCTGTGTAGTTCCAGTTACATCACTTATAGAACCACAGAGAGCGTTATTTATCTTTATGCTTTGCCTCAAAAGGGGGGGGGGGGGGGGGGTGTAACTTCACACATTCAAGAGATTATTAAAATATCCTTTTCAATTGAGACACAAGGAGATAAGTCTGTCTAAGATCACACAATGTAATCGTTTCGGAAAGGTAGGCTTAGAATTCGGGTTTACTGATTATGTAGTGAAGTCCAACGTAATACCAGTATATATAGGGTACTGAAATCCCAGTTTGGCCCGCTCCCACACACATGCCATCATGTGGGATCAGTAATGTTGCAGATGTAGGGGAAAATGAAATCAGGGTAGTGACTCTTTAATTAACCAGCATCGAAGCATGTGGGTGTAGGGGCAGGGGAGGGGCTTTTACACGAGACGAGCAAAAGATGGCATTTTGACATAAATGGCTGGGTTTGTGCAAAGTGAAGCGTTAGTGTTACCTCCCCCATCACACCTACCTCTCCCTTAAGACGCACACAAGCACCTGAAATGTAAAGAGACTGTGAGATTTAAAGCATTGATTTAAAGCAGTTACATCCATCTCGCATACCTGGGACACCATATCACTGCACCTACACAGACGTGTGTGTGTGTGTGTGTGAGAACGCTGGGCTCACACGGTGTGCATCAGACACACACATGAGTATGTGGGTATGTACAAACCAAACTCCTGCAACGTTTGCCTGACACAGGTCCAGTGTGTGTCTGACTGGCAGCCAAGCGTATGCCATTGGTATGCCTGTCGCAGGCTCATATAGTTTACGTCTGCCAGGCAGTCAGATTCTGTACTGTGTGTTCGGTGACAGCAGCGTCACCAGGTGAGACATGCAACTAAAAAGAAATAGTATTTTCTTCTTATTTTGTTGATTTTGTAATGTTTAAAGATAGTAGGCTCAGTGCAGGAAATATGCTAGGACGGGGACAGTGCAAGAAGGTGAGGGCAGGACCGGCGGGGGGTGACAGTGAGAACTATATACGTGGCTTACTTGTCAGCTGCTGCCCACCCCTCTAAGGAAAGGAGGGTGTAGAAACGGGATGAGTCTCTGTGTAGGTCGAGGACAGTCTCTGCATAAGTCAAAAGTGGGCGGCGAGTGTCAGCAGATTGACCCTTCGGAAGTGGGGAAAGATAGCGGCTGCCGCAAACCTTCTCAACCCATGAAAACGGGCGCAGTGCTGAAACGTCGGTCTTGTCATGACATGAATGACGTGTGTCCGGCATCTTAAATTGGGGGAATAAACATGAAAAATTGTAACATAGCAATTTTATCTCCATCGGCAGCGCATAACGAAAACAATGTAAATGGTTGTGGTCACAATTGTCTTTACGCAGTGGCAGGGGATGGAAACAGGTGCCCTCAGAAAACAACCTCTTACATTTTACCTTGGTCTTTGAATGCACAGCACTGTAACGAGAGAAAACCATGATTTACAGCTCTGTTACACAAACGGACTGGAGCAACTGAAAAAATCCACTGCTCTGGTCAAATGCTCTTAGCCTAAGAATAAATTAGTCCGTAAGCAGATCTTATCATGGCACAAGTGGAAAGGTACAAGTACTAGGGCCATGCTCCATGGGAGTGTACAACTGTGGAAAAGGTGGGACAAAGAGCAAGGATTGACCACTAGCAAGTAAGGATCTTTTTAAGGGCACTGAAACTAACAAGTGAAAAAGCAGAGACCCCATAAAGAATATATATACTAAAGTATATACAAGAGGTCTCGAATGCTAGACCTAAAAATATGGATTTAAGGCCAGATATCTAACTGGAGTTGAATGTTTGACATTATTCAGCATTCCATCCATATGTTATTTTTGCATAAACCAAATGCAGGCAAATCCTTCAAATAGAATTGAAGCTTACTAGCAGTCCAACAAAGAGAGTACTGAGCTTCTGACTTGCCAACCAACTGTATTATGAAGCAAAACCGGCAAGTATTTTGTCTTTTGGGATACAGTAACCATAGACCAGTGAGTGGTCTTTGTTTTTATTTTTTCATTTTACCCTGAATACTGCAACTGTAAAATCCTTACTTTTTGAATTTCCCCCAGGCTCCAGTTTGAATTGTCACTTTTTAGTGCAATTGGTCCTGCATTCTAATGGGTAATGCCATCTGGTTCTGGGGTGACCACAGATCCTTCAAAAGTGACAGCAGAGATCTATATATAATTACCTCACCTGCACATTGATGCCTTATCCTTTTTTTCCTCCTGTGTGCTCTTCTCAGGTCCAGAGCTCTGAAAACCATTTTTGCATACTGTGTTAAGGCCCTGAAGACCACAGCCTTTAAACAGTGCTGCAACTGAAGGCATCTGATTGTTATTGATCTTTGCAGCATCTGTCAGTGGTGTCTCAGGTCTATGCATGACTTGAAATCTGATGGCCCCCAGGGGAGTGGGAGGCTTATAATAGGCCATTGGTAAGTCAGACAAGGTTGAGAGAAGTCTCTCCATAAAGGCAAGAAATCCAAGCAGAGCTTGTATGTCCCATCGCTCCTGATCCAGAGAAGACACATGGTCAGCCCTTGAAGGACCAGTCTTTGCCCCATCATCAAACTCCGAGCCTCCTCCCAGGCTGGTTCCAGCATATCCTGATCATGCTGGACATTTTCTGGATTAGGGTTCCCACTGGAGCACCTTTGAGCCACTTGGAGCTTTTAGCCAGTGTGTTCTGGCCCTGCTTGGAATCTGCTGTTGACTCTGCTCAATTGTTTCCAAATTAAAACTGTTTCTCCAGAGCGAACATTGGTCTATTTGCTGCTGTAAGATAACAAAGGTGCAGTTCCAGTCTTTGGTATATTCCTATTCTCACTCCACGCCAGTAACTAGAATCCATGTTTTGGTCTGCAGTTAATGGCTTTCAAAATATCCTTGGAGACAAATAACAGCAAAGTGGACAGAAGAAGAGGCAGAACACCTGACAAACTGAATGATTCCAAAAGTGAGGAAAAAAGTCAGAGGAAATAGTGAACTAGTAAGAGTAATAGTTTAAAACTGAGTGACTGGGACAGTCCATTACCATGTCTGCCTTGTTTTGCCTTCGCTCTTGCTCTGCCCTGTAAAGAGGACCGGTTTTGCTGATTCATTGACCACACCAAGCATTACTGTGTGGAAGACCATATTTGTATCAGCTATTTAATTGCTGAAAAGATTAAGGCTATTCAGAATCATATCTTGTCTATGTGGATCGTCCGGTGCACAAAGACATATGCCCATGACCAAAGAGCTTCACAAGAACCAAAGTTGCAGGACCTCCAGGATATCTAGCATAGCAAGTCTGCTGCCTCCTGGACTAGTGTTTCATCACCTTTACTCACCTGATTGATGCAAGGTGCAAAGACCTCGGCTGTATTGGTGCAGAAACAGCAGCATATCTGCCTGGTCCGGTGTCCCAGATGTATGTCACCAGGGTAGCCTCTCCCTGCTGACAACTACACAGATGGACGTGCCTTACTCACAAATAGCTGTGAACTTTGCCTAACAGACTGGCAGTTTTGCATTTAACCCAGGCTAATGAGGGTCATGATATACTGAGTCTATCATATGCCCATTAGGCTGCAGATTTTCCCATTGCAGGGCAAAGGAGCCAATGCATTCTACCACAATCATGCATACCAGAGAATACCATGGGTTGCGTTCCCATTATTGCTCGTAAAAAGCACCTTTTTGATTATGGTCAGTATTTTTAGTTGTAGATAGTACTCGCCGTCGGAGATGATTGCCGTCATCCCACCGACGTCGAGGGAGATCGCCGTCGAGGGGCTCTCAACGGTGAGAGGAGTCAACGTCGAGAGGTACTAGTCGGCGTCGTTCTTCGACGTCGAGAAGGCATTCAAAGAGACCAAGGAGAGTCTATACCACCTCAGAATCCTCGGCTTCTCTGATTCTCTTGCCACCTTCGCCTCAGCCATCTCCTCTACCACCGACACCTCTGGCACCTACAGCTCCTCCGCCGGTACCTCTTTCAGAGGCCGCCCCAGTGACTCCTGCAGAATCCACAAGGCAATCTTGTCATTCTTCAAGACGCTCCTCTGTGTCTAGAAACAGTCATCGGCATGATTCGGATCACAGTTCTCCTCGTTCCCACCATAGACACTCCTTCATCCACAAGAGGTTACTCTCCGACATTATCGGACTCCCCGTCTCCGAGAGTTTCTCCCATAGATGTGAACACTTTTCAAGAGGTACTAATTTGCGGTGCTACCAAGCTGAACATCCCTCTGGCAGTACCCACTCCAACAACCTCTGTCATATTTGAGACATTACACCAGCGTTCTTCCGCTAGACCATAACTACCGCTGGTCCCAGGGTTACTTGAACCAGCAATGGACATTTTCCTAACACCATCCACAACCAAGACTGCTCCTTCCAGACTCATAAAGAAATATCGTCCTCCGGAGCAGGACCCTTTATTTCTGAGGGCGGATCCAGTGGCGATTCAGTGGTAATCATGGCTGCTAAAAAGTTGCATTCAACATCTCCGTCGTCTTCTTCTCCGCCAGACAAGGAGAGTAGAAACATTGATGCCGCAGGCCGCAAAGTTTGCTCAACCTCAGCCATCACCATGAAAGCGGCTAGTGCCACTGCCCTGTTGGGCAGGTATGATCGCGCCCTTTGGGATTCTGTGCTACAATTTGCAGATTACCTTCCTAAAGACAAAAAGGAGGATTTCTTGGAGATTGTAAATGAAGGCGCCATGGTCTCCAACCAAGTGATAAGCGTGGCTGCAGACTCCTCTGTGTTATCTGCACATAGATATTCTCATGGCATATCCCTAAAAAGACATTCCTGGCTACGCCTTACTTCACTTAAGCCAGAGGCCCAACAGAGAATACAAAACCTTCCTTTTTCAGGTTCCACTTTGTTTGGTTCTCATGCTGACGACGAGATGTCTAGGATGAAGACAGAATTAGACACTGAAGGCAGTGGGCATCGAGAAGCCAAGAGAACAACGGAAAACATTTAGTCCCTACCACTATAGATTCTTCGCTCAAAGGCTTCAAACACCACAGTGGATGCCTCCGAGATCCCAGCACCAGCAACACCAGAGACCCTTTTCAACCCAGCCAAAACGAACAAGGGGTCGCTCCACACCACAAATCACCCAAACAGGTCGTCAAACATCGCGTCTAAACCCTGAATCCTCACTTCCCCTTCCTCCGTTACCCACTCCGGTAGGGGGAAGTATTTTGCATCATCTGGAAGAGTGGCAACGCATAATATCAGACGCCTGGGTTTTGAATATTGTACAGAATGGCTATTGTTTCAGGTTCATAAACCCCCGCCTTCTGTTCCACCCAAACTGGTGAAATACCATCTCGACGCTCTCAAAGTGGAGGTAAGAACCCTATTACAGAAGAAGGCGATACAACCTGTTCCTATGAACCAGCAGGGAAAGGGAATCTACTCTAGGTACTTCCTGGTACCAAAGAAAGACGAGCATGAGTTCCGACCCATTCGCAATCTAAGAATAGGCAACAAATGGATTTGCAGAGAAAATCCAAATCTATCCCCAACTTCATCAAGGCGATTGGCTCTGTTCAATAGATCTCCGCGACGCTTACTTCCACATTCCTGTGGTCAAAAAGCATTGGAAGTTCTTAAGATTTCTCGTCGGAAAAAGCCATTACCAATATACAGTGCTACCCTTCAGCCTCAAGTCAGCACTGAGGACGTTTTCCAAATGCATGGCGGTGGTGGCAGCCCATTTAAGGAAACATCGGATCTTCATCTATCCCTATCTAGACGATTGGCTCATAAAAGCATCCACATACCTAGAGACCTAACAGCACTTCAATTGGACCCACCAACTACTCCAGAGACTGGGTCTTCAGGTCAATCTCTCCAAGTCCACGACATCACCTGTACAGAGATTGCACTACTTAGGCGCCATCATCGACACCACTCAAGCAAAGGTGTTTCCTTTGAAAGAACGACATTTATCAATCATCCAGAAGTGCCAGCTGCTCGAGAAAATCCCTCAGGCCACTGCAAGAGCGATATCCTCTCTCCTGGGGTCAATGGCATCTTGCATCTATCTCACTCCCAACGCTCGCCTCCATATGAGACCTTTACAGGAGTGCCTAGAAAATCAATGGAATCAACTAGTAGACGATTGGGAGAACAGCAGCCTTCTTTCTCCCCATGCCATTCAATCCCTCAAGTGGTGGTGTTCTCCAAACAATCTCCTGAAAGGAATGCCATTCCACCAACAGCCTCCAACTCAGACCATAGTCACGGATGCATCGCTGCTCGGATGGGGAGCGCATATGGATCACCTTCAGATTCAAGGCTCTTGGTCGCAGAGAGAGACTATATCACATCAATCTCCTAGTTACGTGCAGTCCATCTTGCGCTCAAGGCCTTCCTCCCCGCATTGACTGCGAAAACTCTGCTCCTCCAGACAACATGGCCACCATGTATTACTTGAACAAACAAGGGGGCACCAGATCCAGGACTCTGTGTACGGAGGCCCAAACAATTTGGCACTGGCTTCTAGCCAGGAACCTAACAATAGTAGCAACTCACCTTCCGGGCATACAGAATGTCCAAGCGGATGCCCTCAGCCGAGCAATGGACGAAAACCACGAGTGGGTTCTGCACGACGACGACGTCCAATCCATCTTTTCCATGTGGGGTACCCCTTCTATAGACCTATTCGCAACCCCAGAAAACAAATAATGACAAGACTTTGCCTCCAGGTACTACCATCCAGGAGCATTGGGGAATGCCCTGTGGATAAACTGGTCAGGAAAATTTCTTTACGCCTTTCCACCGCTTCCCCTGATACCAACAGTTCTTCTTAAGCTGTCCCACTCCAACACCAAGATGATTCTCATCGCCCTGGAGTGGCCACGTCATTGGTGGTTTCCAGACCTTCTTCACCGATCACTCAGTCGACATATCAGGTTACCTTGCCGTCCCGACCTTCTCACGAAGTTTTGAGGCCAGATGAGACATCCCAACCTCTTGTCTTTGAATTTGGCAGCATGGCTCCTAAGCTAGTGCAGTATGGTCACCTTAATCTTCCTCAGGACTGCATCGAGATTCTAAGGGAGGCAAAACGCCCTTCCACAAGAACAGCTTATGCCTTCAAATGGAAAAGGTTCTGCATGTGGTGTTTGGACAAGAACTTTGACCCAACGACATGCGGAGAAGAAGCTATTCTTCCATATTTATTACACCTGGCGAAGTCTGGCTTACCATTGTCATCAATCAGAGTACACCTGGCAGCACTAACAGCATATAGGAAAAGTCCTTCCCAAACCTCTTTCTTTATGATTCCAATCATAAAAGATTTCCTAGAAGGTTTAAAAAAGGTTTTTCCTCCTATTAGACATCCATCTCCTCCATGAGAGCTTAATATAGTCCTTTCGCGTCTGATGCTACACCCTTTTGAACCCATACACAAGGCATCCCTCCAGCATCTTACCTGGAAAACTGCCTTTCTGGTAGCAATCACTTCAGCTCGCAGGGTTAGTGAGATCCAGGCCCTTTGCGCTCAAGAACCTTATTCTGTTTTTCATTCCTCAAAAGTAGTAATGAGAACACATCCTAAATTTCTACCTAAAGTCATTTCAGACTTTCACGTAAACCAGACCATCTCCTTACCGACTTTCTTCCGAAATCCATCTACTCTTGCTGAGAGAATCCTACATTCTTTCGATATAAAGAGGGTTTTAAAATTTTACTTGGATAGAACAAAATCACTGCGCAAATCACAACAGCTGTTTATTAACTATGGCCCAGTTAGAACAGGTCTGGCCACCTCCAAACAATCCTTATCCAGGTGGATTGTCTCATGTATCTTATTCTGTTATCAGTTAGCAAATAAATCCCTCGATGGCAGGCCTAAGGCCCATTCCACTAGGGGCAAAACAGCAACTGCTGCTTTGATAAACATTCCGTTAGCAGAAATATGCAAAGCGGCTACATAGAGATCTGTCCTCACCTTCACTAAGCATTACTGTCTTGATTCGGATGCTGGGACAGATGCTCAGGTTGGACAGGCCTCTCTTAAGAATCTCTTTGCGTGATTTATTGTTTCTTTATTGTTCTGTCTACTCCACCGCGGTTATTGGGATGGGCTTGCTAATCTATTCAGTGCTTATGACTATACATGGAAATCCCCTACGAGAGAAGGAATAGTTTCTTACCTGTAACTCCAGTTCTCTCGTAGGGGTATTTCCATGATAGTCACAAGCAACCCTCCCTCCTCCCCGGTGGAGTTGACATAATAATAATAATAACTATAATAATATTAATAATTAAAGAGATATTCGGACTTCATGTCATATTACAAGCCTACAAAAAGAACTGAGGCAACTGCCTTTTGCTGTGCATGATGGGATACAGGAAGACTTTCTCTTCTTAAAGGCACAGCTCTATTTACATTCTGTATAATGGCAGCCTATGGGCTACACTGCCCTGCATTGTTTCATCCTTATTTTGAAGTTGTAAAACAGGTTGTGAAACATGTTTTCTACTTCATCTCTAGAATATCAGTTTCTGTGGAATGCTTGCAGATGGTGGATATTCAGAAGGTACGGAATCCGCAGATAGATACTTTATTCACCAGCGTTACCAAAGGTAACTTGTTGATAATGGCCTATACACACATTTCAGGAGAACTTAATTTTTATTCCTAGGTGTAAATATTTATAGGCATACGTATGTAATATGTATGTATTTATAAGGTGTATGCATAAAAGTTATATATTTTTTTTTGTTTTTATGGCTTGTCGGAAAGTAGCATCTTTCTGACAGTTACCCCACTTTTTGCCTGGTGTCGGTGTGTTTAAACTGTAGTAAACTAGGATCCTGCTAACCAGGACCCCAGTGTCTGCGCTCTCCTCTAAAATTGGTTGCTGGTGAACTTGTACACCCTACAATTGGCATACTGGTGCAACCATTTAAGTCCCTAGTATATGGTACTTGTGTACCCGGAGCTTTGGTACACAAGTGGTCCCCCATGGGCGGCAGCATATATTATAGCACGCCATTGCAGCCTGCATGAAAAGGTGCATGCACCTTTCACTTAAGATATAAGGCTTGCCTTATATCGTGGTCACTGCACTTAGATACTGTAAGTCACCCCTCTGGTAGGTTCTTCAGCCCAAGGGCAGGGTGCATGCTCCTAAGTGTGGGGGTACCCCTGCTTGAGCAGAGGTACCCATACAAAGCCTAGACTCCATTTCATGGGCTTTGTATGTGTGAGGAAGCCACCTTAAGGTATGTAGTGGACACTGGTCAACACGAGTGGTTCAACTACATAATGGTTTCTCCAAACCTAGGTATGTTTGGTATCAAACATGTTGGAATCATGCAACATACCTCATCTAGTTCTAGTTGCATAATCCTTTCTACTCTGGGGGTTCCTTAAAGGATCCCCTAGTTCTGCCAGTCCAGCCTTATTGGGATCTGGCTGCCAGTCTAAGCTGCTGCAGACCCCAAACACTTCTGACCTCCTGCTGATTAGCCTACCTGACAGGGGAAAGCAGAACAAAGGATTTCCTGCAAGAGAGGTGTCCACTTCTGTTTGAAATAGGTGTCTCTGGGCTGGGGTGGGATGGCATTTGAGCACCACCAGACTGCTTTGAAGGGCACATTTGGTGCTGTCCTTGCATAATCCAGTTTGCGCCAGTTCAGGAACCCCCAGTTCCCGCTCTGGCTTAAAACCACACAAATGACAGGGGCGTGGCCCCTCCCCAACTCCAGCTCCTCCCTTAGGGAGGTGCAAAGAGCTCTGCCAGGTGTCTGGTTGATTCTGCCATCTTGGAAACAAGGTGGGCAGTGACCACCTCTGTTTGGTGGGTCACTACAGAGTGACCAAACCCATTTTAGGGTTACTTAAGGGATTTCCTGTGGGTGGGTCCTCAGATTCGTCAAGCACTACTCTTCAGGGAACTCTCTGCAAGATGCCTTCTGCTGCTGGCCTCTGGAACCACTGCTGGTCTCCTTTTGGAACAAGATTGTATACAGCACTCTGCAACTCAAAGAACAACTTCCACTCTGCAGCTCCTGCGTCATGGGACTTATGTTTTGTTGTGTTGCAGAGGCTTCTGTCAGTGGGTCTCTCGTTGCGGTCTCCACTGATTGGCTTTCCTTCCTGCCGAAGGCCTGCCCGGACTCTTTCAAGGGTCAAGTCATTAGGACCTTGCTGGACCACAAAAACCTAGTCTTCCTTGCAACTGCTATTTGCATTTGCCAAGGCTTGTTGGTGGTCCTGCTGGCCACTGACCCTCCTGCAAACCGGTGACTGACGTGGGACAGCTCGTGGGTGACTCAAAGAATCTCCTGCATCCCTTGGATTCCGCAGCTGGACTTCCTTCACAGTCCGGCAGGAGCATCACCTGAAAAAGGGTCGCCTTTGCCTACCTGCAATGCCTGGATCGTTCCAAGTGGTGTGGACACTGTCCCCTTCTTTTTCAGGCTGTCTGAAATCCACCTTTAGGTTCCACCAGCCTGGCCCGCGGGTCGCGACAGCAGCTGGTCAACCAAGGCTTCCACTGACTCTGAGTGTTTCTGATGCCCTTCACCACTGTGCACCTGGGCTCCATGGTGTAGGTTTTCCAGTCTTCCGAGTATCCATGGCTCTCCAGCCTTCTTGGTGCCAGCTGGTTTCTTTGGAGTCCACAGGGAAATGGTTCTGAATCCATAAAAATCTAACCACAACTGTCCTTTGTTAGTCTATGAGACACCCAGCTCGATATCAGCTCTGCACCCGGTTGTCTGTGGGATTTCTAGTACCTACTTATGGTAATTTCCTACTCCCTCAGCCCCTGGATTCTAACACTTACCATGGTTAGGCACCTCCATTCTTAAACTACTTTTAGTATATAGTTCCAAATATTTCTGTGCTTGTCCTGCTTGTTGCTAAATGTATATTTTGTGTGTGTGTCTACAAGTGGAGATAAACTAGTAAGTATAGCCTTACTGTTGTAATAAAATATACTTTGTGCAGTACCTGGTGTGGGTCTTACTTGTGAACAGTTACTCACTGACTATTGTGGCATTGAAAGTGCTTTACGTTTCTCCTGGATACACTTTAGCTGCTCACCACAGCTACCCTGTAGGAAGTTGGCTCTGTATGTACAATTTCAAAGTAAGAAATAGCATGCACAAGTGGTAAGATAGTGGCAAAAAGAGATAATTCTAATGCTCTGTTTTGTAACACGAAGCCTGAGCCTTTGAGGCTTACTGCTAGGTGTTACAGTTCCTGCAGGAGGGAGGTGTGAGGCATCTCCACCCAGAGCAGGCTTTTGTTTCTGTCCTCCGAGCACAAAGGCCCTCACCACATGGGGTCAGAAACTCGTCTCTCAGCAGCAGGCTGGCACAGACCAGTCAGTCCTACACTGAACAATTGGGTAAAATACAGGGGGCATCTCTAAGATGCCCTTTGTGTGCATTTTTTAATAAATCCAACACTGGCATCAGTGTGGGTTTATTATTCTGATAAGTTTGATACCAAACTTCCCAGTAGTCAGTGTAGCCATTATGGAGCTGTGGAGTTCGTTTTTGACAAACTCCCAGACCATATACTGTTATGGCTACCCTGCACTTACAATGTCTAAGGTTTTGCTTAGACACTGTAGGGGCATAGTGCTCATGCACCTATGCCCTCACCTGTGGTATAGTGCACCCTGCCTTAGGGCTGTAAGGCCTGCTAGAAGGGTGACTTAGCTATGCCACAGGCAGTGTGAGGTTGGCATGGCACCCTGAGGGGAGTGCCATGTCGACTTAGTCATTTTCTCCCCACCAGCACACACAAGCTGGCAAGCAGTGTCTGTGCTGAGTGGGGGGTCCCTAGGGTTGCATAAGACATGCAGTCCTTAGAGACTTTCCCTGGCATCAGGGCCCTTGGTGCCAGGGGTAGCAGTTACAAGGGACTTACATGGGTGCCAGGGTTGTTGTGCCAATTGTGGAGACAATGGTACATTTTAGGTGAAAACACTGGTGCTGGGGCCTGGTTAGCAGGGTCCCAGCACACTTCTCAGTCAAGTCAGTATCAGGCAAAAAGTGGGGGTTAACTGCAACAGGGAGCCATTTCCTTGCATACCCCTTAGAGAACTATTGCTATCTGGACACCTAAACACTCAAAACACATACCTGGGCCACTTCGTATTCGGTACTGTTATTTTAAAATTATATTCTCATGAAATATGTACCCCCTACTTCTCTCGAGGTTTGAGCCAAGATTATATTGGCTTTGTTTTTCCATAGTGAAATGCAATTTTTATTTTTTTTGCTTCTGTTAGTTGGAAGCAATCTTGTTGTAATGGTATTTCTCAGTTGAGGTTTTTTTTTTCCTTCCATAGTACCGTTTTTCTGTAGCTAGGCAATTTATTTGCTGTTACATGTAGCCTTTTTTCCATGGGACTTACAAGTTTAATTCAACTTTTACCTACTTGTAGCAGATTGTAATTAAAAAAAAAAAAAAAAAAACCTAGTGTAACATTTTAATACCACATAAGATCTCTGTCCTACCCAGTTTTCTTTAAAGAACAGTTTGATCCAGATTTCCTTAAGTTATTTATGTGAATTGTTGAATACTGTTAAACTACTTTCCAGCCTTTTATTTTCAATATTTTGGAAAACACATTCTTTTTCTCCATCAGTGTGTCATCCCATCTCAATCAATTTGTTCCCTCTAAGGTGCCATATAACGACTGTTCTTGCAGTAAGACTTGATTTCCTTTTGCTTACATTCGTTAGAGTTCTGCCCTTTAGAAGCAAACACTTGTGTTCTTTTTGTATTGGCAGATATTAAAGATTGTTAGACTTGTCAGCCTTTGGGTGGTCTTCTGGTTCTCCTTTTTTTTTTTTTTTTTTTTTTTTTTTTTTTTTTGCTGATCTCATTTTTGCATCTTAGGACTGTGCACGCTACCACTGCTAACCAGTACTAAAGTGTTTGAGCTTGTGCTTTAAAACATGGCAAAATTGGCTTATCCTCAATTGGCATATTTTAATTCACTTCCAAGTCCCTAGTAACGTACCTGTCGCATGTAAATAAAATGCTACTTATGGGCTTGCAGCACTCATTGTGCCACCCAATTTTATTTTATTTTTTTAACATTTTTATTATTTTGTGAAAAGAATAAAAGGAGGCACCTCTGCAAATTGACAAATTGTAGCAAAATACATGTATCAAGAACTGTACTACATCACAATCAATACTGAGGTTGTGCATGCATCACTTTCAGAAGTTTACATACAGATAAATGAGCATGGCAAGCATTCAGGTGCGATATTGTGTAGAGCCCTGAGGGCAACATTTCAAGTACTACATAGGTAGCAGAGAAGATTACGCCAGTGCTCCAGGGTTGCAGATGTGAGGGAAGAGGGTTACGAAGGCCCAGAGCATCACAGCTCGAATGCCACGGGTAGAGTGGTACATCAACTGACATGAATATTGATAGGTAACGTGGGAGCTATATTTCAAGTGTGTACATCATGCATTAACAGTATTGCCTTCGGTGTCTTGGGGTGTCATGACAATTACTTCAAGGTGGAAGTGTCATTCTTGGCTTCTGTGTTAAGAATTTAGTCATCCCAGTTCTCCCCTCTCGCTCTCAGTTGGGCCTTAGCTTGCGTCATGCGTAGTGTTGGCCTTGGACCAGGCTCAGAGTAATGTTCGCAACCATTGCTGCATATCTGGCATCAAGATTGTCTTCCAGGCCCCTTTGTCTTGGGGACAGAGACCAAACAGACAGGATTATGGAGTAGGTAGTGTATATCCTGCTAGTTCCGCCGTGATAGTTGTGATATCAGGCCATACCACCTGTAGTAAGTGGGGGCTGGTATCCGGTAGTTTGCAGCAGGGTCATTCTTGCTATATGGCAGGAAACAAGCATCTGATGCGGGGTGTATATGTGTGGTGTATATATTAAATTGCGTGTACCTGAATCAGGAATGCCGAAATCCATCTTCGTCCTGAGTACCCGTGTCTGTGATTTAGTTGTAAGGGGGGAGGGGTAGTAAGTTGTTCCATCTAGGCTTTGACACTTCCGTGGTGCCCATTGATGCAGTCAGCAATGCGGAATGTAAACTGAACATGACACGACGCTAAGGACGGTGTGTAAAATGTATGAGCATAGACTCATTTTCTCCTGCCCCTCAGGTCATCCATACATGTTGTCTAATAGTGTAATGGGACAGGAATTGTCGACCCCCTATGTTGTATTCATCCCTAATGTCCTGGAAGAACCTCAGAACTCTTCCTGAAAAAGGTCACCTACTTGGATGATCCCTGCTTCACACCACTGTGACAGTGACTGGTCAGCCGGCTGACACACAGTAGTTGCTTTAGCAGGGTAGAAGGTGACAGTGGGACTTGGAAACCCTTCCCATGCACATAACACCACCCGCATAGTCGTGCCCTGGCGGATGACAGTTGCCATCTGTAAGTCAGGCGCAAACACCAGTGTCACCCTACATCCTTTGGACCATTAGCCACTGGAGTAGTGGCTGCTGACGACCATCCTCCATATTAAGTCCAACTGACCTTGTGAAGTACTATGGGGAACAAAGCAAATAAATATAATAATCTGGTATTTGTTTGGCTAATGTTGATTCCAGCTTTGATTGAAATGAAATTGTGCTGGGATCCTGCTAACCAGGCCCAAGCACCAGTGTTCTTTCCATAAATCGGTACGTTTATTTCCGCAATTGGCACAACCCTGGCACACAGTTAAATCCCTTGTGAAAGGTACCCATCGTACCAAGGGCTGTGGCCAGGGAAGGTCCCTAAGGCCACAGCAGGTATTATGCCACCCTAGGGGATCCCTCACCAAGCACATGTACACTGCCTTGCAGCTTGTGTGTGCTGGTGGGGAGAAAGACAGTCGTCATGGCACCCCTCTCAGGGTGCCATGTCCACAAACCACTGCCTGTGGCAGAGGTAAGTCATCCCTCTAGGAGGCCTTACATCCCTAAGGCAGGGTGCACTATACCACAGGTGAGAGCATAGCTGCATGAGCAATATGCCCCTACAGTCTCTCTCCATTCTTACACATTGTAAGTGCAATGTAGCCATATTGAGTATATGGTCTGGGAGTTTGTAATTACGAACTCCACAGCTCCATTATGGCTTCACTGAATACTGGGAAGTTTGGTATCAAACTTCTCAGTGCAATAAACCCACACTGATGACTGTGTGGGACTTATTGAAAAATGTACACAGAGGGCATCTTATAGATGCCCCCCTGTATGTTAGCCAAACTGCTAGTGTAGGACTGACCGGTCTGTGCCAGCCTACCACTTTCAGACAAGTTTCTGATTACAGACTGCACAATGGCTCTCACCCCATGTGGTCAGAAACGGTCAGTCCTGGGTGGAGGTGCTTCACACCTCACCCCTACAGGAACTGCAACACCTGGTGGTGAGCCTCAAAAGCTCAGGCCTCGAATTAGTGCCCCAGGGCTCTCCAGCTAGTGGAGCTGCCCGCCCCCTGGACAAAGCCCCACTTCTGATGGATACAACTACCTGTGGATTCCTCATCTAATGAATTCTCCCCCATGCGTAGCATTTGACGGAAACTTCTCTCTCTACCTCTGCATGTCGGCGAGGATGTCACAATTGCCCGACTCCACACTGCTCTGTGTGACATCATCGTGGCAATAAGAGGTCCTCACCTCTGTGCTGACGTCAGTTCCCTTTCTTCCATGCCTTCAATAACGGTTACTTTTCTGTTACCTGTATCGTTAGCTCTTTGGAAGGGATACTTTGTGTATTTCCATGATGTTGACTCCAAAGAAGTCGGGTTTCAAGCCCTGCAGGGAATGTGGAGGTCGCATGTCTGTGACTGATCCACACAACGATTGTCTTTGGTGCCTCAGTTCCGATCACGACGTCCAAGTATGCGGATCCTGCCAGAAGAGGAATCCGAAGGCATTGAAGGAACGCGAGGCAAAGCTATTCTTGGTGAGGTCCAAGAAGGAGAGGAAGCGGCACCATCGGTCCTCTTCTGGAAAATCGTTCCATAAGAAGCGACGTCATCGTGATTCCCGACGTCTGTCTAGAAGTCGGTCGCGTCGAGGGCTCCATCGTCCCGGCGCCGCAAGTCTTGGGAAGTGAGTCCGACGGTGTCCCCTCAATCTGCAACGTCGTCATTTGGCTTCGCCGGTGCATCCAGAACCTGAAGAGTCGAGCCCGGCTCCGGCTCCACAGACTTATCCTTCGTTCCCGGCTCCAGGTACAGATCCGGTGGCATTCCTTAATGCCATGTTTCTAATTTTTCAAAATATAGCTCCGGAAGGTGGTGCGCCGGCTGGCCCCACTAGTCCCCTGGCTTTCAATCTCGGCGTTCCGGCTCCGTATAAGCCGACACTGTTAATGCCATTTTGTTTGGCGGGAGACTCGGGTCAGGCCCCTATGCCGGCAGTGCAGCCCTCGACGTCGAGGGAGAGACCTTAGATGCCGGAGGTGATGGAGCTGAGATGTCAGATGCGGGTGCCTTATCCGGGTGCCTTATCCATGGCGCCGATGGAGCCATCTGCGGCGTCAGTTGGATCCAGGGAACCTATCATGACGCCTTCCCGGCGCCATTCAGACGTCGCTGGGCTCCGTCGACGCCGGGGCTCGAGGCCAAGTTGAGGTCATGTCGAAAGGCCCTTAGACGTTTGGAGGAGAGGGAATATCAACAATTCCTCGAAGAAGGGGAGATCACTGATCCCTGATCCCCAGGGTGACTTCACTGGGCTGGACACTGCAAGTGGTCTTGATACCTCTCCAGAGTATGACCTGGCCTCCCTGGGTGAATTACTCTGTAATTAGGAAAGCTGCAGCATTCCTGGATCTCCCTTACCAACAGCGCAGGTGAAGACCAACCTATTGATTGAGGTTTTGCATCCTGCTACAGCCATGGCGGATCCTCTTTTGCCATTTAATGAGGCCCTGATGGATCCGATCGAGGTTTGGAAGAAGCCGGTCACCTCCTCAGCTGTTAGTAGGTCGGTGGCCAGGTGTAACAGATCTGTGCCTGGCGACCCGGAGTTTTTGTCCGAACACCCTTCACCAGAGTTTGGTGGTACAAGCATCCTGCTGTTTGAGGTTGGCCCCTAGTTCGTTTCCGGGGGGACTCCAAGCAGATGGACCAGTTGGCCAGGAAGCTGTTCATCTTGCAGCATGGGTCTGAAATCTGCCAATGCAACTTGTATTCTGGGCAGGTATATCCTTGCTATAATGGATGCAACGAAGACTGTTCTTCCAGACATGCCCCAGGACTTGCGTGGTCTTCTTTCGGACGCTCAGGCAGCGGCTACGCAAGTTATTCAGACAGGGCTGGATACCACGGACTCTATTGCAAGAGCCATGGGGACTTCCGTTGCCTCCAGACGATATGCGTGGTTACGCACTTCCGGATTTTCGTCTGACGTCCAGTCTACTTTACTGGATCTGCGCTTTGATGGAGCAAAAGTATTTGGTTCAAAAGCGGACTCTGCGCTAGAGCGCTTTAAAGAATGTAGGGCCACTGCTAGGTCTTTGGGTCTGCAGGCTGCTTCTACCTCATTTTGATCTTTTAGACGGCTGCGTGCTTTTGGAAGAGGTGCTTCCTTTCGTGGGAGGTCACAGCAGCCGGGGCATCAGTCCTCCAGCCTCCCTTATCGTTCCTACAGGGGCGGGGTAGAGCCCGCACAAGAGGGACCATCCAACAGCAGCACCCTTCCTCTGGAGGGTTACCTCAAGGAAAGCAGCCCTAGTCCTCATGTCATTGTCTCTCATACCTCTCCAGTAGGGGGGAGGCTTTCTCTTTTTCTCACCATATGGGATTCCATAACAACACTCTAGATCAGATTGGTGAAAAAAGGTTACGCCCTTCCCTTTAGGGATATTCCTCCTCCCTTCCCTCCCCGTCCTTCCTTTTGTTCAGAAGATCATCTCCTGCTGTTAGAGCAGGAGGTTCTCGCCCTATTATTGAAGGGCGCAGTGGAGTTGGTTCCAGAGCAAGAGATGGGTCAGGGGTGTTATTCCAGGTACTTCCTGATCCCCAAGAAGGATGGTCGTCTGAGACCTATTTTGGACCTGAGGATTTTGAATTGGTTCCTCAAACAGGAGAAATTCAAAATGCTGACTATCACAGGTGCTTTTGGCGTTGAGCAAGGAGGATTGGATGGTGTCGGTCGACTTGCAGGATGCTTATTTTCACATTCCCATTCTCAAGTCGCACAGGAAGTATCTCCGATTTGTGGTAGGATTGCATCACTCCCAGTTTGCTGTCTTTCCTTTTGGTCTTACTTCCGCACCACGGGTCTTCACGAAGGTGATGGCGGGTGTTGCAGCACACCTCAGGAGGAGGGGAATAGCAGTATTGGCTGATCAAAGCAGAGTCTCTGGGGCTTGTTACATCATATTCAGCTGACAACCCAATTGTTGTTCAGTCTGGGTTTTTCAATAAATGTACACAAGTCTCACCTAGAGCCCTCTCAGCGCCTCCTGTTCATAGGGGCAGTACTGGACACAACAATGTTTCGGGCCTACCCCCCGCCTCAGCGGCTTCGGGACATTCAGGGGCTGATTCCATTGTTACAAATTGGAGCGGCAGTTCCAGTACTCAAGGTCTTACGCCTGATAGGTCTGTTTGCTTCTTGCATTCTGTTGGTCACTCTTGCTCGCTGGCATATGAGGGCTCTTCAGTGGTGCCTCTGCAGACAGTGGTTCCAGCACAAGGGGGATCTCAGGGATTCAATAAAGATCTCCAAGGACGCTGTGGCGGATCTTCTTTGGGCAGAGGACGGCAACCTTTCCCAAGGAAAACTGTTTTCACTGCCTCCTCCAGTGGCCACAGTGATTTCGGATGCTTCCACTCTAGGGTGGGGAGCTCATCTGGGGGACCTGGAGATCAAGGGTCTTTGGTCTCCAGCGGAACAGATGTTGCATATCAATCTGTTGGAATTGCGGGAAGTACGTTTGGTGCTCAAGGCCTTCCTCCCTTCCCTTCGCGGTCAGTCAGTTCAAATCCTGACGGACAAGACTACTGCGATGTAGTATATAAACAAGCAGGGAGGAGTGGGGTCGTACCTTCTCTGCAGAGAAGCCCTGTGACTCTGGTCCTGGGCTCAGGACCATCAGATTTGCTTAATGGCAAATCATTTGGCCGGGGTGCTGAATGTACGAGCGGACGGTCTCGGTCGTCACTTCTCATTAGATCACGAGTGGAGTCTCCATCCGGATCTAGTCCTCCACATCTTCAGGGTGTGGGGTACTCAGGTGGATTTGTTCGCCACTCGGGAGAACGTGCATTGCCCGTTATTCTGCAGCCTCCAGTGTCCGATGCAAGGGGCGTTGGGGGATGCGTTTCAGATGTCCTGGAGCGGCCAGTTGCTTTACGCGTTTCCCCCCCATACCCTTGATTCCTCGGGCTTTGAGGAAGATTCGTCAAGACTGGGCCCAAGTCATCTTGGTAGCACCGGACTGGCCGAGAAGGGTATGGTATACAGACCTGCTTCAACTCTGTGTCCTCCGCTCCGTCTCCCGCTCAGGGCAGACCTCCTCTCGCAGTCGCAGGGGCAGGTTCTACACCCCCACCTCCAGAGCCTCTATCGTCCAGGCGACACTCCACTAAATCGATTTATGCCGGTAGGTGGGCAAAATTTGTGCTTGGGTGTGGAGAGAACCAAAAAATCCCTTGAAAGCCCACCTTTCAGATGTACTTTTGTTTGCTCTTAGTCTGGCTAAGAAAGGCTGTGCGATAGCTACAGTTAAGGGTTATTTGGCGGCTCTGTCGGCGTTTCTTTGCCTTCCGGACCAGCCATCTTTATTTAAGTCTCCAGGTGTAAACAGGTTCCTTAACGGTTTGGTGAATAGATTTCCTCCTACTCCCTTTCACATGCCTCAGTGGGACTTAAATCTTATTCTGACATTCTTAATGGGTTCGCCTTTCGAGCCCATGCATTCATGTCCATTGAGATTTTTAGTCTTTAAGACCGTTTTCTTAATAGCAATCACTTCTGCCAGGAGGATTGGAGAGCTTCAGGCACTTTCCGTCAAGCCTCCCTTTACCATGTTTTTCCCTGATAAAGTGCTTCTAAAAACCAGGGCTGCTTTTCTGCCGAAAGTTGTCACCCCTTTTCATAAAGAGCAAACTATCACTCTACCTGCGTTTTACATTCCTCCCCACCCGTCTAAAGAGGAAGAGAGGCTCCATAGGTTGGACCCTAAGAGGGCCCTGAGTTTTTACCTAGAGAGAACTAAAGACTTTCGCTTAGATGATCAACTGTTTGTTGGGTATGCTGGACAGCGAAAGGGCAGAGCGGTCCAGAAAAGCACACTCCAAGTGGGTCATCTTGTGTATTAAGATTTGTTACACTCTGGCAAAAAAAAGTCCCTCCTGAAGGTATCAGGGCCCTCTCTACTAGGGCTAAGTCTGCATCTTCGGCCCTAGCGAGAGGAGTTCCGTTAATAGACATATGTAAAGCGGCAACTTGGGAGTCCCTCCATACTTTCGTGAAACATTATTGTTTAGACTCTGAGATGAGGAGGGACGGTCATTTTGCTCGCTCAGTGTTGCAGGAGTAGTGTATCCACCAGAAAAAGCGTTACCGAAGGTAAGTAACTTGTTCTTATGGCACCCATGCTCCTCGGACACTTCACTCATATGTTGACTTAACTAATGTGCAGCTCCCTGACTGCAGAGGGATGTGGAGTCAGGGCAGTCAAGGAGACAGGAGGGAGCAGGGCCAAACCTGGATGCAGCCCAGCTGTGTCGTGGAGTCTGCACTCCTGCTTATGAAGTCAGGGTAGGTGCTGGTATTGTAGCTTCTGTGCTGTCAATGCCCACAACAGTTCAGCACTCACCAGGTGGCAGTGAGATATTTTTGTATGTACTGTGGCAAATGGTGAGGAGCCCTAAAATCCCCCACCTCCCAGCAGAAAAACAGGCCTTGTTGATCTATGCTGCAGATCAGGCCTACCGTGCTGTCAGAACCCCACGGCAGTGATTAGACCATCTGCTGTGATGCGAAATCCAAAAGCCCTGCAGTGGTAAATGTCACTGGATGGGCAGGATAATGTGTGGCTATTGGAAGGGCCGCACGGAGAACTTGGGGTTAAGCATCAGATCTGGCTGTCATTTTGGCCAGGTTCCCCTGTGCCGCCCACTTATGTATCCCTTTAAACATATCCCAGTGCCTGCTAATTGCAGCCTGTGTACAGGTTTAAACTGCTTATCGACCTGGCGAATTAAACCTTTTGCCATACTGAAGCCTTCCTTTTCACTGCATACGTCACCCCTAGGGTAGGCCCTAGACAGTCCACAAGGCAAGGTGCAATGCCTTTAAAAAGCAGGGCATGTAATTTTAAGTTTTACATGTCCTGATAGTGAAAAACCTTTACATTCATTTTTCACCACTTCAAAGCCTACTTTTTCCTCATGATAAGATTGGATTTATATCTAATTATAAAGTACAATTTCGAAAATGCTACTTTTAGAAAGTTGTCATTTTCCTGCCCTAGCCATTTAGTGCATGTACCTAGTCCTTGGGTCACATGACTGTAGTTGGCAGTTAAACTTTGCATTCATCCTCGAGAGCCACCCACAAGAGACCTTAAGTCTTAAGTGTGCCTGAATGGGCCCTCACTGGCGGAAGGAGAAGCTGAATATAGCCCTTCTTACACTTGAATAGGCTGTACTCAGCCTCCACACTAAGGGCTGTAGCAATTCTGGATCCAAGACAGGGAATGCCGGATGCCTGGCGATGTTAAAGGAAACCTCTAGAAGTTTCTCCCACTTCAAATCTAAAATTTGGAGGCCAGATCCATTCTTGCACCTGGGGTAATCTTCAGAACATGCAGTTTAAGCATAACCGATACGGAGTTCTGACATTTTTCAGAAGTAGTCTTGGTCTGGTTTTGCTCCTGTCTGCAGCTTTTGAATTGGGCATGCTGTTAAGTTGTCGTCACTGCTTGGGAAGGTGCAGATTAAGTAGTAGAAGTAATGTCCATAAAGGTAGTTTCACGTAGCAAGTACAGTGGATCATGCCTAACTGTAAAATGTACCAATGCTCAAATTGGTTTATGTAGTGTTTTTACTCCAGTGTGCTTTTCAATATTCAGATAGTTATCTTCTGCCACATTCCATCAGTTTACTCCAAAGGCATTTTGTAATTATTTTTTGAGAATTCTAGAGCATTGATGTTTGTCTGCCATTCTTTTAGTTGCAATAATGCTGAGCAATCATAGGAATATTGCAAATCTTCCATTTAACTTTCCCTGCACAGTGGTTTGTTTTCAGATGTGTAGATCTGAGACACCAGTGGTTGTGGGCCTTTGTGTTGTGACATTTTTAATTAATCTCCTCCACCCTTTACTGTCTTGCAGAACTTCAGGACAGACCTTTGCCAACACCAGTTCTTCCCGTTCTCATGCCTGCTTTCAGATTATTCTTCGAAAAAAAGGAAAGCTTCATGGAAAATTCTCGTTGGTGGATCTTGCTGGGAATGAGCGAGGTGCAGACACATCCAGTGCCGATCGTCAAACTCGGATGGAAGGGGCGGAGATCAATAAGAGCCTACTGGCATTAAAGGTAAATCACTTATTGTAACTATCAATTGTAGACCTCCTTTTAGTGTAAAATGTTCTAGATACCACCCAGTCTCAACATATTCAGTGGAACACCAATGTGATAAGTATTTTTCCAAGGTTCAGTCAATTTTGTATTGTAATGATTCTTGGGGTGCTTACAGTCTATTTGTTTCTAGAACGTAATTAAATTTTAGAATTATGCGTGCCTGGTGGTGTACAAACAATGTTATGGTTTCTTTTCTTTTGCTCCTTGTATTAAGGGGAATAAAATATTGCAACGTAATGAAGTTATGTAAAATGTTTGTTTCTGATGAATGCTTCTCTACACATTCCTCCCCTTTAGAATAGAATATCCCTAGGAGCCAGAAGAGATCCATAAGATTTAAAATGGTATTGCTCGTATGTGCCAGTAGGTGGTGGTGTGTGGCTCTGTGCTTATTTTGTTGCACCATGTAAGTGATGGAGTGAGCTGCAAATAAGTGCCACTTCTGCTCTTGGTTGCCATTTTCTTTCTTCTAACCTTTCAGATATGGATCTAGAGCTCAGTTCCCTCTTTCACTCTACCTCAGTCTCGAAACATCATACATCTGCTCCAGAGACCTCTGCCTCCAGCTGGGGAATGAGGTTAGAGCTAGCTGGCGGAAAATGTGCAGCACCGTAGGAACGGGCCTCAAAGCTGTAAATGTGTCTCTGCTTGTGTGGACAAGTGACTGTGCTATACGGGGAAAAATCTAGTACTTTGAATATTAAATAACCAAACGTCACACCTAGTCATACAGAGAAGGGCTTTCTGGGCAGTGCTCTTTTGATGAACTGGTCAGGGAAACTTACTATTTTTCTCCTATTTCTCTGATACCATCAGTTCTTAAACTTATTGCAAAGGCTAATTATTTGTTGCAGCAGAATGGCTGTGGTATATGGATTTCTGCCAGATGGGGTAAAAACCACACAAGGCCAGATGACCTGTCCAGGGCTATGTTTTCCATCCCATTTTGATATTGAATTTAGCAGCAGAGCTCCTGAGATCGTGCGTTATGGGTATTTGAACTGGCTTCCAGTGTATTTGAAGTCTAAGAGAAACCAAGAGTCACCCAGGATGGTATATTGCTTTACTTGGGAGACCTTTTGTTTAGTGCCAAGAAACAACATTTTAACTCAATCACCAGCCACAAACAGATTATACTTATGTATGTTTTGCATCTTGCGAAGTCTGAGCAGCAGTTACAAACTTAATCTGCTTGTAAACCCTACACAGTATTTCCTTCCAAGTAGTAGTGAATACTCGGCCGTGTTTTCTTCTAAAGTACTTTCTGAAATCTCCTTTAACCACTTTCATTACCAGTCTTCTCTCAACTCCAACTGAAAGGTCTCTACATACTGTAGGTGTGAAGTATTTTGTTCCTACCCAGAAAGACTCAAAGATGGAAAAAATATTTATTTCACTCTTAGCTCTACATGAGCCTTCCACATGGGCCTTGCCACTTCAGTTTCTAGCTCCCTGTATTTTTGTTTGTATTTATGAACGAGTCCACCAGGGAAAAAGCAGCAAAAGCAGTATAGATGAGAAATGTAAATCTATCATCTACTCCCTAAAAATGTCTACCTCTACTAAACCTTGTGGTTGAAATGTTGACGCTATAGTAGATAATTCAGCTGAACGAGCTGCTTTAAAAGTCCTTATGTTTTAAGAAGCAAATTCATCTGTAGGTGTGCCAGATTCCCTTCTATTCTGGATCTGCAATTACTGTGGTTCTGTGCTTGCTACACTAGTCTAACATTTGGCTATCAATGAAGATCCGATGATGCAAAGAAAGTTACTTGCGTTACAAGTTCTATATTGTAAACATCTCATTTGTATTCACTAATAAATATCCCTTCTCTGTTTCCAGTTCAAGAATAGTTGGTTCATATCTGCATCTCTGTAATCTGCCTTTAACACAAAAACTGATTCAGTAGATCAGCCGCCAGTACAGGCCATGCTGGGATAGGAAAGCTGCTAGTTCCATTAGGTAGTGGTGTGCTATTTTCATTCCTCTGTGTATATAGTATAGCATATATTGCTGTATTTGCTTTATTTTCCTTAATTTTCAGACATCAGGTAGGTTTCATTTTACAACGTTTATGTACGTTTGTCACTGTGTTGGCCCTTCAGAACCTTATAAGATGAATTAAATTCAGCATTTGTGTAAACTTACAATTATTAATTTAAACAATTAAAGTATTCCTGGTCGCTGGACACGAGCAGCATTTCTAACTTCTTTTTCAATGGATGGAATGGCTAACTCTTAGCCACTGTTAATTGTTCGGGCCACATCCCAGTCCATTGTTTGCCCATCATGCCACCTCAAAAAGAAACCAGACATACGCAAATGGTCTGTGTCCTACCAAACTCCTTTGCCAAATCCTCAACCCGAAATCGAGCAACCTCTGACTGGTTTCAGTCTGTTTGGGCCTTTTCAGTAAGGTGCAGCTGTTTTCCAGTGGCATTGCGAGCACAAGACTCCTGCTAGGACATTTGACTTCAAGAAAGATGCCTACAATACAGAAATAATATGCAAGTAACAAATTTGTCTGAATGCGTTCCCCAATCTACTGTAAGTTGGTTTTGAACTGGCTGGCCTCTTGTTATGCACATCTTTAATTTAGCACAAAGATTATATACTGTTGGTTTACCTACCCTGCCATGGAATTTAATATGAATCTAAACTTTTTCTAAGGAGTGTATCCGAGCATTGGGACAAAACAAATCTCACACACCATTCAGGGAAAGCAAGCTGACCCAGGTTCTCCGGGACTCGTTCATTGGCTTAAACTCCAGGACGTGCATGGTAAGTGAATATAGTTGAATGTTTGGACATTTTAAAGGTGCTTTAGATTGATAAATGTTTCTTGTCAAAACTTTGAGACCCTTTAGCACGTGTTGATCTAGGTTATTGTTAATGAATCAGTTACATTATTTGTGTATTGTGAAAGATGCTCTTGAATTCAAAATTACCATCTTGTAGACCCTACTAGAGCCAAGAATGCATCTACCCGCTGTAGTCATTTAGAACACTTATATGTTTAGAAAAAAAAGAAAATAGCTCACAATAACATCCTTGTAAATCAGCATTTCAATTCTACAGTTGGTCTGTAGCATTGGCTCTTTCCTTGATTAAGATGTTTGAATCATCCATAGTCCTCTGCATAGAATCCACAGTAATGACGCGTAAGGTATAACACTGTTGAAACCTGCATTCACTTAATAGGGATATAAGACACTGTAAATATTAGCCAGCGGGGAAAAAGGTGTCCTTATGACATTCCAAAGATCACCTTTTTTTGATTTACAACTTTATTAGTTTTTCATGACCACATAAGAACCAACAGGTCACATCCGCACGTTGTTGACTGAACACTGTACAAGTCCCACGCAGGTAACAGAAGCATATGATCACAAGTAGTCATATTAGTCAAGGACAAAGCACACAACAATTGCTACATCTAAGGCCTATCAGCTGAACAATCTCCCCAGGCTCCCGTCCATCTCCCCAACACTCTCATATTTAGCAGGACAGCTTCTCGTCTCATACAATAGTTTTTGTTGTTGGGTGCACCAGTCTACCCCTCGCCATTTCGCAAGCACAGGTGCAGTCTCTGCTTTCCAACCAGCTGCAGTGTCTCTTCGCCACTAAACATGCCGCTCCCACAAAGGCCTGCTCTGCTCTACTGAACCCCACCCCCTCCAGGACTCCCAACAAAATTGGCAACTGGGCAACCTCCACCTCAACCCGCAGGACTCTAGAGATCTCAGTCACCACCGCTCGCCAGTAGGTTGCTAAATGTGGACAGCTCCACACCATGTGGCAGAAGTCGGGGCCCACACAGCGAGGACAATTGGCATGAGGTAGGGGACCTGCTTTGTGCAACCTGTCAGGTGTGAGGTAAGCAGTGTGTAGGTAATAAGTCTGCACCACACGAAGACGGAAAGTCATAGTCAATGTTCTCAGGCCATCATAGCGTCTCTCCAGTCCTCATCCTCCATCGGACACAGCCAATGCTCCCACCACTCAAGACTGTCAAATGTCAGTGCTGTGGTAGTGACCAGGGCGCGGTATATGCGTGACACTCCCCCAGGCCGCCCATCAGCATCTTGGCATCTACAGGGCTAAACTCAGGCAGGACCACACCTGCCTGGATATGAATGTTTAACGCATGCCCACGTTGTAGATATCTATGGAACTGGGTCCTGGCAAGCGAGTATCTCTGCTGAAGCTCCTGGAAGGACTGCATATGGGAGCACTCTCAGATGTCGCCCAACAGCAAAATGCCTATAAGGTCCCATTTATGGAACCCCTCTAGTGCCAAGACCTCTCCAAGCCACAACCCATGCTACAGCGGGGTTTGCTAGGTGAGATGGTGCCTGCAACCCATTGCCCTCCGCGCCGCTCTCCACCTCATCAGTACCACTTGCCTCGGGGACCCTACGGGGCAAGGGGTTACCATACAGCATCCCGAACAGGCCAGGGAAGCGCATCGTCAGAAGTTCTAGTTGGTATGTGGGATCTGACTAGCCTCCACCCAACCAGTCACTAACCACCACCAGCAGGTGCAATGCTAGGTAGTAGAGATGGAGATTGGACATCCCCAGAACTCCTTCATATACATCACCTTGACAGGTGAGCAACGCCAGCCGGGGGCAGGTATTGTGCAAATAAGAATTGCCACACAGCTGCTTCAATTTCCTTAAACCATCGCTTGGGGATGTGGTAGGGAAGTTCTGGAGCAGATAGAGGAATCGGGGTAGTATCATTTTACACAGCGATATCCTTCCCAGGATGTTGAAGGACAGAGACCCCCATCTGTGGAGGTCCTCCCTGACCCTCCCTCTGGGTAAGTGGCAAGACGTTAAGTGACCATGCCAGTTCGGATAGCAGAGTTAGTCACCCCCAGATTCCGAAAGCTGTTGTGTAGGATAGGGATGGCACTCTGCCAATCATAACAGTCCCTTGTGGGGCACAATGGAACTAGCAGCAATTTACTGGGGTTAAATATCAAGCCCGAGGCCTCAGCAAACAGCACCAGCAGTTGCATTACCCGGGGTCCACTGCTAACTAGGTTAGCCAGAAACAAGAGTAAATCATCCGCATACAACGCAATGCGGTCCTCTCCCTGTGGGCTGAGACCAACTTTCTATCAAGGGATCCTCCCTTATGAGCTTCACAAGTAACTATCTCCAGTGCAAATAGGAGCGGAGACAGGGGACACCCCTGGTGGGTTCCCCGACAGATAGGGACCTGGTCCGACACAGCCCTGTTCACCTGCAGCCGTGCCGTTGGACTAGAATAAAGGAGCCTCACTAGTCCTCAGAATCTAGGACCAAACCTGGCACTCGAAAGCACCTGCTGAAGATATGATGAGTCCACAGTGTCCAACGCCTTTTCGAAGTCCAAGAGGAGGGGCGCCGGGGAGGGGTTAAGAGGGCCCAGTTAGACAGCGCCGCTTGTAGTAGTCTAATGCAATGTCTAGTACTTCTAGCTGGCATAAAGCCGCACTGGTCTGGGTGTATCAACGAACAAAGCACTTTTCAGTCTAGTGGACAGTATCTGAAGAAGTGAGATGGGGCGATAGGCAGAACAATGTTGCGAAGGGGGGGGCTGGTCTTGGGGATCACCACTATGGTGGCCTGGTCAAGGCCCGGGGGGGAAACTACCAGTCTGCCCAGCCTCCTCAAACATGGTGAGCAGGTGGGTAGCTAGGATATTGCAAAATTTACTGTTGAGCTCTGCTGGAAAACTATCGGGCCTGGGGTTTTGCCCGCAGCCAGTGCTGATATGGCAGTCCCAACCTCCTTGAGCCCTATGGGTTCATCCAGGTCCTGTCTTTCCACTGAAATCTTAGGGAAGGACACCTTCCCCAGCAAGGGGTCTCTTTCTGCTCAGGGTCTGGGCTGCTCTTCGTAGTGTCTTGTGTAGTAGGTGGCGAAGCTTTACGCTATTTCATAGGGTGTCCGGGAGATGGCTCCTGATAAGTCAACAACCTCCGGAACAACTGTTCGGCATAGTTCCAGTTGCAAGCCAATGCAGGAGCTTGCCGTTATCTCCCCACCCATACACGTGGAATAGAGTAGAATGTCTGATCTCCCTAACTTAGGCTAGCTGTCTCGTTATGGATGTGTGTGTGGAGACGGTGAACTGACTCAAGTCGCAACACCCTGGCTCCAAGTCAGACACCTTTTGGTTTTGTGCGCACTCCCGCACACGGAGATGTCTGGCTTCCCCCCTGAGGGTGGCCTTGCAGGCAGCCCAGATTGCACCAGGGGATGGCACGGACCCCAGATTATACCTGAAATATTTGGTAAGCTGGTCCCCACGGCTTGTGTAGTCCCCGTCCTGTAAGTACCAGGCATTTAGTCGGCACACAGGATGCTGAGCAGCGCCTGTTTATTCGAACAAGGAGTGGTGCATGATCCGAGACCCCATGTGAAAGTATCTCAACCCCCTGTCACTCTGGGTACATCGAGGGTATCATGTGAAGGTTTATTCTAGCGTGTGTGGTATGCTGCCAACTTATGGGTATATTGCTGTGTTCGCGGATGCCCTATCCGCCACACCTCGCAGAGGCCAAGGCCCTCTGCCCAACGACTCAATCCGGTCGCCTGGGTAGCTCGGCTCGTAGACAGGTGCTCGGTGATGTCTATCTCTGGTTAGCCCCCCCCACCTGAAGTATCACATTCACCCTCTCCGTAGCAGGGGCCTCCGGCACCGGGTCGCCCACCCCACGAGAGGCTGCATGTTTGGAGAATTGATCAATACGCTGTTGGGACGCCGGCGGCTGCTTGCTGGTTTTGTCTTTCCCCATACCAGCCACTCACGTCTGGAGCGTCGCAGTCTTAACAGGATCTCCGTCCAGCACCTCTCAGGAGTGGACCCAGCTTAGAGTGGGCACCTCGGAGCGTGGTCTCTCAGGACCCTGTGCACCCAAGCACCAGAAGGCAAGTGGGTACGGGAGAGTTTGGGGGAGAGGGGGGTGACAGGACTGGATGAGGCCGTAACACCAGCAACCAGGTTTCCACAGGGCCAAACTCTGGCAGGGGTGCCGGGCGGCAGGCAGCTGGACCCCCTCAAGACCTGGGTCGACTCACGCCTCTTCAACCCCCCCACACCCTGGGGATGTCACTCTGCCCGCCACATGCCTGTGCCATACCTCAAACTTGTGTCCTGCCATCTGCCGGTGAGCGCCTTCTCTGTTGTCCTCTGCCTACCGCCTCTCTCCCTTAGGGCCCGTCCACGGACTGTGCCGCACTTCAGGGTCCTGCAAGTGCAGGGGGCCGGTCTCGGCACCTCAGACCCCTTTCTAAGGCGCTGTGTCCACTCAACTTCAGCGTGGAAGCTCGAGTTGCTCCTCCACTTTGTGGCCCAGGCACGCCCAGGCCAGGCTAGACCAACCCAAGCACTGCCTCTGGTGGGCCACACGCCCTCAGCGTCACTGGCAATTTGGGTTCCTTTTTCATTGGCCCGGATCAGCCTCTGTCACTCTCGGCCCCACTGGGCTCCAGTATCTCCCGCTTCACCACGTGCGGGAATCGGGCTGCAACTCCCAGCGCCGGCCCTGCAACAAATGCAGCGCAGGAGCTCACCAAGGCCGCCCCTGCCACCACCGAGGGCCAGCCCCGCACCCCAGGCTGCAGCTCACAGGGGCAGGGCTCATCATTCTTCGCCGCAGACACGCAGCCGAGATCAGGTGGTGGCCCCAGCCTCGGAGCTCAGCCGCAGGCATGGTGCACAGCCCCAAAAGTCTGCCCCAGCCGCCACCAACGGCTGGCCCTGAACGTCCGGGCTGCGCGGTAGGCCACAAGCATCAGCCCTGCAAGGTGGGGCTCTCATACTGGACTCCCCTGCGCACGCACGGCGAGTCCAGGTCCCGCGCCGACTCATCCAGCTCCTCAGCAGGCGGTGGGACTGGATGGAGACAGATTGGGCACTGGGCTGACAGGGCTTATGGAGGTTGACTGAGGGGTCCGGAGCACTCTTAGAGTGCAACCGCCATCTTGACACCCGAAGCCACTCCAAAGATCAAATTTTTAAAGAAATTAAGCAACATAAGTATAACTATAACTCCATAATCAGAAAACAAGCGTACTTATGGGTACATTGACAGATGTTAAAGAGATTGTTTCTTACAGGACTGGGAATCTTTGAGTGTCACCCGTAAAATTAAAAACAAACTAATCAAATCCTACACATCAAAGCACTGGATGACTCACAAAAATACAGAAATATTAGAGGTGTTCAAAAAGTTCTACGCAGACCTCTGCAGTCTTCAGGCAAACACCAATAAGGTAGACTGCTCAGCTTACCTTCAGAGTCGGTCAATAAAATCAATCTCAGAGAAATAAAACCTGATTAAATAAACTGTTAGAAACTAAGGAAACCGTGAATGCAATAAATTCCATCCACTGTGGGGAAACCCCAGGACCAGACGGCTTTCCCATAATATTTTTTTTCAATTAAGAGAGCTATATTTAAGCCTCTAAAAGACACTGTTGATTACTTTGCCCTACAGGGTAGAGTTTCAGGAACTGCCTCCGAAACCAGCATCATAGCGATTCCTAAGGAGGATAAGGACCATGCTGACCCGAAAAACTGCCTAATATCCCTCCTCAATAAAAAGGCCAAAATGTATGCAAAATTATTTTCCAAAAGACTGGAACAATGCATCCCTAAACTTATTCTCAATTCTCACATGGGAATCTTTAAAGGGAGACTTACCAGAGACGACAAACTTGTGTTCTTTCATAGTGGAAATGGCCCATCGTTCCATGCTCCCAGCCATGTTAATTTCGCTTTGAGCCGAAAACTCCTCTGATTAGGTCTTGTCGTCCTTTCTGCAGTCAGTTCTCATGACACAAACTGCTCTGTTAATTAAAATGACTATGGCATTGTATGCTAACCCGAAAATCATAATCTGAATCAGTAGAACACTTTCCATTCCCTTTAACCTACACCAAGTTACACGACAGGGCTGCTCCCTTTCTCCTCTACGCTTCCTACCACAAATCTCAAAATGATTAGCCCTGTGGTCAATTTTGTCACATCGATGCTTCCTTTGAAACCTATCACCAACTTTCTCTTATCTCCGTCACCAAGCTAACATCAAACTTTCTCTAGAATGTCGTAAGACTTCGATCCACTTAAAAAAACTTTCAGACTAAATTTTGCAACCTGCCAAACTGGACCTTTATCAGTCTGTCGTCTTGGCAGCAGAAAGAGCCTGTTGGCTGCTGCTGGATTTAATTGCTAATTTTGCATGACCACTAAACATAATTACAAGTCCTCTTTCATAGGGACTGTTATTTCACTTTATTTTCCTTCATATTTTATTAGCATGTTTGTTTTCTTGCTGCTTTCACTTTCTCTGTGAAATGGAGTTAGTTGCTATGTTGGATGCGGGTTATGTGGATGAGAAATGCAGCTATTGCTATGTTGACGGGTCATAACCTTTTTGTTAATCTTACTCCTCTATGATTCAGCATAGAAAAGAAGACCAGGTTAGGGACTGCTTCCCTACCTAAGCCTTCCTAATACCAACTCCCCACTGATGCCTTCATGCATGCTTCTCAGAGGATGTAATTCGATCATTTTCTTAGTGTATACCTGGACTTTGCAACACTTCTGGGATACAAGCAAATATCTGTTCTGCTACAGTAGCACCTGACTTACGATTTATCACCCTGATTGAGTGTGTTTGAGGGCACTACTCTGAATATTATAGATGTGGATTTGTGCATGTTCATAGATATAATAATGCTACGTGAGTGGATGTCAACCGCTGAGGTTTTTAAAGAGATCGAGTAATCTTGCTCTGGCATTTTTGCCATTGAGCAGCATACTGTCAAGATGCTGCACAGAAATTTCTGATGAATACTTCTAGCCACAGATTCTTCATCTTAGAATATTCCCATGGTGGCAGACTAGATCTGGAGATTTTTCATTGCAGGGCTAACATACTCTGCTAGATGGTGTCATGCGGCTCCACATCAGCTCCATACTCATCAAACTACTGAGTGGAGCTGCGTATAAGTGCAGTCTCTGTGAGCTGCCATCAGTTATTATTTTTTTTCTGTGCCTTCCGGTATGGATTCAGATCTCCGTTACTGAATTGTTGATTTTTCCGATGACTTACAAACTATTTGGTGTGCTAGGAAACTGTCCATGCTGAAAACGACAGGATTCAAGATGTGCCTGGACCACAAGCAGCAGCAGATATTGGTCACTGATCTGCACAAGATGGCTTTGGTGCCTGGTCTTACAACACATTTCTAAGCCTTGGGATAATGCGCCTTTATGCACCTCAGTGATTAATACCGAAAGGCAAAGCTGTATGTCTACAGGCACAAAGTCACAGCCTTCATATAGATCCCTCTCCAAGTGACGGTCCCAGACTTAGTCCTTTTGCATTATCATTCCACATCCTGCTTGAAGTCCTCTGAGTCAAAGTACAAACATAAGAATGAGAAACTGAAGCATGACTTGAACTCATCCCTCCACTGTGACTCCTAAGAGAAGATGTGAGAACCTCAAGGTGTCTCACTTTGAGATCACGAGCCAGTTTGTCAGTTGGTCCATTTGCACCCAGCGTTCCCAGCATTGTTGACCCAGCAGATCAAGGCATTCAAAGAGGCTGTGTTGCAAATACTGTGTGCACTTCTGACTCCCTCTGTCACTCCTTCACACCCATTCTACCCTTCTGCTCCCTTGGAATCTGGTAATGGGCCTCTACCGACTCAGACGTCTACTCCAGCCCCACTATCTACACTGTTCCTGCCACTGTGGCAGTGGCACGGGAGGCTGTCCCAGTGCCATCATCCATGTTGTAAATCAAATCAGCCTCAGCTTGACCAATGTTATGCCATGAAATTACAAAAGCACAATCAATTTACATGCAATCTGATTCTAAGCCTGCGCCTTAGCTGTGTTGTCAGCAGAGGCTCCATTCTCTTATTGATTCTGTGACCCTGTGCTAGAGCAGGATGTGGATGTTTATGTTGATATTAATGATAATGTAAAGTGGATTTATCAATCACTGCTAGTCACCTGTGAGGGTATACCAGTGCTGAGTAGGGGAGTATAGATGTGTGATGAGACTGAGCCCGAATACAGCAGTCTTGATGGACCCGCAAGAAGACTAATTGAATAGCCAGGTCTTCAACTTCTTGCAGAATTCAAGAAGTGAGGAAGAGACTCTGATGTGTTGGGTCAGGTTGTTCCATGATTTGTGGTTTGGTAGGAGAGATCAACCAGAGTTCTTAAATGTGGATGCAGGGGGTGTGAGCTAGTGAGATTGATGCTGAGCAAAATTGTCTGGTGGGTTGGTTAAAGTGAAGCCTGTGATTGAGGTGTGAGGGACCGGGGTTATAAAGTAACTGAAGTGTGTGTGAGAACCTTGACCTGGCTGCTTCTGGATGGAGAGCCAGTGAAGCTCTTTAGAGTGGCGTGGGTTTAGCATGGGAGGTCAAGAACGAGTCTAGAGGGTTTGAAGTCTGTGAAGATGGGTTGCGATGCCTGTGTAGTGTGCATTGCCGTAGTCCAATCTTGTGATTAGGGCCTGCCTGATTGTATGCCTGGGGTCAAGTGGGAGCCATTTAAAGATTTTGCATAACAAGCGGAGGATGTGGAAGCATGAAGAGGTGATGGCATTGACCTGGAATGCTGAGGTTGGTTTCCAGAATTAGGCCAAGGGTCCTAGTGTGGCGGGGTGGGGGGCAGGGGGCTGGGGGGGTGGAGGAGTGCGGGTCCCAAGATCAGCTAGACACCAGGTGGAGTCACAGGTTGAGGTCTTAGTCCTGAAGATCATAACTTCAGTTTTCTTGATATTGAGGCAGTATTCTTTTCTTCGATTCCCCACTCTGGTCTTGCAATGTTTGAAGTTTCTCTTGGTGGTGACAAGGTCGTGTCAATGGGGGACAAAATGAGGTGGCTAGTGTTTTCATAGAAGAGCATTTTGATTCTGTGGGATCTGATGTCTGCCAGAGGAGTAATGTATATGTTGAAAAGTGTGGGGCAGAGTGATGAACCCTGTGGGACTCTGCAGATGAGGACCTTGTATTCTAATGTGAACGATGAGACCTTGACTCATTCCCTATTTCCAGAAAGGAAGGAAGCTATCCATTTGAGTGCTGGTCCTTGTATTCCTGTTGTGTGCAGTCTGGCATGGAGTGTCTGGTGGGAGATGGTGTAGAACGCAGCAGAGGTCGAGGTGGATGAAGGCAGCATTCTTTCCACAGTAGATGATGGTGCAGATGTCTGCTGCATTGTAGGTAGTCATCGAGTTCCCCTGTTAATGGATTTCTCAATTATTCTGACTGGGAATGGGAGCAGCGAGATGGGTTGGTAGTTGCTGAGTACTTTGGGGATGGCTGAGGGTTTTTCTAGGAGGTTCCAGGTATCTGGGAAGTTGGCTGTTTTGAGAGAGGTGTTGATTATGGAAGTAACTTCAGTCCTGATTGTGGCTCTTCCCATTTTGTAGATATGGTCAGTTGGTAGTCTTTGGTTGATGAGGTTAGCAGGCTGGAAAGGTTGATTGTGGGTAGGGGTGTGGCCAGGGTTCAGAGTTGCTGCATATGTTGGCGATTTTTTTTTTTTTTTTTTTTTTTTTTTTTTTGGGAAGAAATCGGAGGTTGCAGAGTTATTGTGTAGGGATGATGGTCTCTTTACTATGGTGAAAAGTTCCCTGCGGCTGTTGGAGACAGATATTATTCTCAGGTTCAGGACCTTTTTCTTTTACTTGATGGTGTTTAAGTGCGGCCTTATAGGTATTTCTTGTGGTGGTTCCTCAGGTAGAGTTCCATTTCCTTTTGAGCTGTTTGCAATCTTGTGAACTCTCTGAGGTAAGTGTTATACCAGCTATCTTGCTTGTTAGGTCTATTGAGTTTGGCTTTTTTCAGGAGCACCAGGGTTTGGTGATACAGTTGGTTTGTCATTGATGAGGCAGTTAGTGAGGTCTGGGTACTTTAGATGGAGGACGTTGATCCATGCTGTTTCTGTAACGTTCTTCCTACAGCAGCACAGTGTGTTGCTAGATTCACTAGGGTCAGTTGGTGGCCCTGTTATGTGAAGGTGGACAATTAAGTTGTCCATGTGAGTAGAGTGATGTGGCTGACTTTAACCTTATTGTTGGAAGTTAAGATGCCATTTAAATTGGTGCACCGTTGGAACCAGTGGCAGCGCCACATAGCTTTGACCTCGCTCCTTGCTCTTCTCCACTGGTGCCACAGATGGTGCCACCATCTCCACCTTCTCGGACTCCATTATGGCACAGTCTGCTCCGGAGTCTGACTGATCCTCAGATTCACTAGGAGGGAAACCCAGCCAGAGGCTGTTTGAATGAGGCTTATCGAGCCTACCTCTGAGAATTTTGGGACAAAGTCTGATGTAGGAGAATATTTCACCGGTAGTGACCTCGCTCAGGAACCCTTGATTCTCAGGGTCCGTTTCTGGCCAGAGGGCCACCAATGCCAGAGGTCGTGTAGAAGGCTGGCTCTCTCTAGTGCTCTAAAAAAAAAAAATAGACTGCAGGGATTCCAGTGGGTCCCCAAATGGTATTGCAGAGGCACAAAGTAGATGGAACTAATGCTTTTTGTAGAAGTGTGGGTGAGCATTTAGGCTTATCAGAGGGTAGTGCAATGCATGTGTTGTACTCCGAGGCAATAATTGAGAAGGCAGTAAATGAGAGACACTCAAAGACTAAATCTGAGACCAATTTAGTAAAATAACACTTTTTACATATATTTTAAACCAAAGTACGTTTTCAAGCAAAAATACTTTTTTTAATGTAAAAAATTCAGTGCAGTTTCGTAGTTCTTCAGTGTTAACCTATGGAAGGAAAATACATCAAGCACTTTACGATGGCTCACTGGTCCAATTGTGTAGACTTAAGGTGAGTACTGGGCAAGGATCAGGACCACACCGACCGGCCACTCCGGGCAGGCCAGGTGCAGTATGCGTTGGATGCCCAATGTATTTCAATGGGGTTTGGTCCCCCTGAGTTTAGGCTGCATGCTCCGATTGATTGGTTGGCCAGTCTGGTACAACCAACAGGTAAGTTGGAAACATGGGAAACTCTGGGACTTAGGTGCACTTTTGGTCCTCTTCAGCACTGCTCACAGGGACTTGTCTATATCGAAGATGGGCACTCCTCCCAGGCTTCTGGAAGTTCAGCTGCAGGACAAGGCATCTTCTGATGCAGAGCCTGTCGGAATGCAGACAGGCTGGCGAGGTTGGTACAAGGTCAGCTGCTTTTTCTAATCCTCTTCTGTGGGTGCGTCTTTGTCCTTCTCTTCTTAGGTTGTCAGAAGCGGAGTTTTAGGGTTCAGGTGTGCCACCTATATACTCAATTTTGGGGTGTTTACAGAGTGCCAGGTGGCAGACAATGGGTTTCTCCACCCTTAGGGTGACTTCACCCTTTCTATGACCACTTCTCCCGGGTTAGTGGGCATAACCCAAGTGGGCTAATTCCTTCAAACTAAGATGAAGGAATTTAAAAAGTGGTGTGCATTTCTGCTCGTCCATCTTAGGGGTGGGACTGGCATGAAGTCTACACACCTCATTGGCCTAATTTTCCCACCTGTTCTGCCCCAAAAGTGGGGTCAGGACAGAGGGGCCAATCAACTCCGCCATCTGGAGAGACCTGGGTCAAATTACAAAGGCAGCTAGGCTTTTAAGCTTCCCGCCCTCCACCACAGGGGACTAGTGTCCACTGGGCAAGCCCAACATACCCAGTGCCAGATAAGGGGGCTCCCATGGTACTTAAAAAAAAAATAATAATAATAATAATACCCCGAGCCCCCCCTAACCACACCATGGGGTCATCCTCCTGTAGTGTCCCTGTGGTGTGGTTGGTGGTGATCCTGGGACTTGGTGTGGCCATCTTTGTGCACATTCCATGGTGTTCCACCATGGAAATGGGCCTACCTGCACCCCGACAGTGGTCTAAACCAGGTGTTAAATGATGGGGCTCCATTATTTAGGCCTACCGCCTTCTTGCGAGTAGTTTCTGTGCCTGGAGATAAATATAGTGCTAGGGGGTTAGCGTCATGTTTAGGATGGGAACCCCTCCCTTGCATCTCATTGACACAAGGTGGTTTCGCGCATCCTAAACATGGTGCACACTCCTATATTTTTACACTAGACAGGTCTAGTTAAAATATAAATATGTAGTTAGGTTAGTGCTGTTTTAATGCCAAAATAAATGGCGCCAAAGCAATGCTAACATCCATAAATATGGGCCTTAGTTTGCCATCCTCTGTTCTGGCCTCACTGTAGGAAAGTAGCACCTTTTAGGCATAGTTACTCCCACTTTTTACCTGGTGTCAGTGGGTTTAGACTGTAGTACACTGGGATCCTGCTAAACAGGACCCCAGTGTCTGTGGTCTCTCCTGTAAATTGAGTTGCTAAGTAACTTCTACACCCCACAATTGGCATACTGGTGCACCCATGTAAGTCCCTAGTATATGGTGCTTAGGTACCCAGGGCATCGGTACACCAGGGTCCCCCATGGGCTGCAGCATGTATTGTGCCACCCATGGGGGACCATACAAACTGTGACTACAGGCCTGCGTGAAATGGTACATACACCTTTAACCCCAGATATAAGGTTTGGCTTAAATCATGGTCACTGCACTCTGACCCTATGTCACCCCTAAGGTAAGCCATTCAGCCCAATGGCAGAGTGCATGGTTCAGTGTGAGGGCACCCTTGTGTGAGCAGAGGTGCCCCTACAAATTCCAGACCCAATTTTCTGGGCTTTTTAAGTGTAGTGAAGCCATCTTAAGGCATGTAGTGGACACTGGTCATCACAAGATGTCCAACTACACAATGGCTTCACCAAACCTAGGCATGTTTGGTATCAAACATGTTGGAATCCTGCATCTACACTGATTCCAGTGTTGCATTATCCCATGTTCTCTGGGGGATCCCCAGGGGATCCCCCAAATCTGCCTTTACAGCCTTGCAGGGTCTGCATGACAGCCCATGCTGCTGCTGACCCCAGACACTGTTCTGCCCTCATACTGCTCAGCTTAACTTGGGCAAGGGGAGGCAGAACAAAGGATTTCCTGTAAGAGCGGTGTGACCACCTCTCCTTTAGAGTTAGGTGTTGCTGGGATGGGGGTGCCTTTGAGCGCCACCAGACTGATTTGAGGGGCACATTTGATGTGCTGCTTGCATTAACCAGTTTACTCTGGTGCAGGAGCCCCTAGCTCCCGCTTTGGCGAGAAAACACACAAAGGGCAGGGGAGTGACCACCCCCATGTCCAGCTTCTCCCCTAGGGAGGTGCATAGAACTCTGCCAGATGACTACTTGATTGTGCAATCTTAAAAATAAGATGAGCAGAGGCCCCTGGGAGCATCTGATTGGTTAGTCCAGCTGAGTGACTTGCCAGACACCACCCCCCACCCCCAATATGTGGGTCACTGCACTGTCCAACCCCCTTCCTGGGTTACTTAAAGGCTTCCTTGAGGGTGAGACCCCATATTTGTCTGCAAGACTTTCAGATCTGTCAAAGTGTCCTCTGCAAGATATTTCTGTAACCTGGACATCAGAACCTCTACTGTTCTTTACTGGAACTGAGAACAAAATTGTAACCAGTAGGAAGGCTCCTACTACAACTTTATTTCCAAGTTCTGCAAGACTTCTGAAACCTCTGTGGCCATGCATCCTCCAGAGACACAAGAATTCTGTCTGCTCTTGGGAAGCAAGAAGGAACTTCCCTTGGAGCGAAGGAGTTACTCCCCTGCATCCGCAGGTGTCAACGCTGATGACCGGTTTGTGGAGGCTGCTGAGCCATGGACACGTCAAGGCTGTACAACACAGGTGGTGGTTCTGTGGCCCTCCAGAGATCGGACCGGTCTTCCTTGCAACTGGGAAGTCTGTGGTTTCCTCCCTGAAACTGCTTGACTGGAACATGAGTGCACTGCATCGGTTTGTTGTTTCAAAGGCTTCTTGGCTCTCCAGCCCATAGACCTCCTAGCTCCAAGAAGCCCCAGCCTGCAGCACTACGCAGCACCAAGAAAAGTGTCTTCTCTGCAATTCCTGCAGCAGTCATCCCTCTTTGTTGTGCTGATGAGGTCTCCCTGTGACTCGTTGTGCTGGCTGCCAGTGTGTCCACCTGGGGGCTGAACGATTTCCGCTGACTCCTGCTTGCTGAGAGTTGGCCCTGACCTCCCTGCCAAAGTTTGGTCGCTTGGACCTTGCTGCCCCTCACAACTACTGCAAACTGTGTGCAATGCTTCCCTGCATTTGCCAAGGCTTGTTGGTGGGACCGCTTGTGGATTGCTCCTGGGATCTTCATACATCGCCTGGACTCCACAGCTGCACTTTTTCTGTCCAGGAAAGCATCTCTGCTGACAGTGGGCATTGCCCTCCTGCACCACCTGAAAGACAGGGAAATGGTACAATAGTAGGAAAGAATACAAAATAATCCATCAGTGAAACCATAAATCAATAATACAATTATTTTCATATATTTAAGTCAAACGGTAAAAAGAGCCCAACTCTACATATAACATCAATCCTTGATAAAGATAGACATAAACAATATACATACATAGACTCAAATGATAAGTCAAAAACAAAATGTAAAGTGTACTTAGGGCATCCTATATTTTCTGGATGTGGTTATTGATGATATTTCACATGATAATCCACATAGTTATTTCTATTTAAAAAAGATATATATCGTGAACGGTCCTTATGGATACAATTAAATCTTTCTCACAAGCCCTCCTGAGATTAAAGGGTCGACGCGTTTCGGGCCAAAATAATTCTGGGCATCCTCAGGACTATTGGACGAGGAAGTACATGACTGGACTGGAGAGATATTCAAATTGTAGCAAGAGTAGCCATATGAAGCAGTTTCCGGTAACATAATCTGATGTGAGATTATCTCATAATGTGGGCTGCTGGCTCGGTTGATACACAGGGCCTCTTATCAATAGACTGTGGTGACACTCACCATTGTTTGGCTTGGGAGATCATCTGAGAGAGGAAGATCAAAGATATCTGGTCTCCGGTGGAGACCTGTCTCCACTTCATCCTGCTCTATTTACGGGCGATCCACTTGGCATTGAAAGCCTCTTGCCATCCATCGGGGGGGGGCGGCACTCGGGCACCACTAGCATCTGGTATTGCAAGAATCAAGGCGGGATGGGATCCTGGGCTGTCTCCTATGCCTGTGTGGTTGGCTGCGTTATCAAGGGATTTTTTTTTTTTTTACTGTACACCACCTGGTGGTCTTCACACACCAGGGTGGAAAAACCCATCTGGTGACACCTAGCGGATCACAAGTAGCATCTACACCAGGAGCTGGTGCAGGGTATGGCTGGCTTCTCCCAAGAAGTACTGGGCATAAGTCATCCTAGTGGCTCGGGATTTGGCCACAAGAGTGTGGAACCTGTATAAATGATCTGTCCTGCAATCAGGTTGCCACTTTGTGAGGCTCCTCTGTCACAGCAGCAGGACAGGGTCTTGCACGAGGGTTTGTACAACCTACACCTCACGTGTGGATGCTGAGCATCGGCAGTTGACTACATTTGATTCATTTCCTGAAGTAGTAGATGGTCATAGTGGTGGCCTGATATCTCTCTAAAATCAGATAATGCAGGATGCTGGGGCAAGACTGTGGAGTGGTGTGGTGGCACCCTTAAGACACACATTGCTGTCTAAACTGCCAGATGTTACTGTTCTGTTTTTGACCCTGCTAGGAATTGCAGTAAACATTAAAAGTTTGCTGTGAGCCCTTGCTGCCTTTTTTCCTTTACCCTCCTTATTCAAATCACTTTTTTTGATGTTTCCTAAAAGGTTTGATGCATGTTTTTTCCTAAACCTTATGTAATACCATAGTGAAACCTTTACTTTTACTTTTGTTATGTGCCCCTTTTGAGCTGTACATCTCCTTACCCCAGAAACAGTCGTCAGTGCAGTCTCCCCAACTCTGATCAGTCCAGCCACCTTACATCACGTTTTTTAGTGGGCAAGCTGGTGCTAAGGACTTTAAATAAAAAGTTGTGACTTCTTTCACGTGGGGTAGTTCATCAGTCTTCCAATATGCTTTGCCTCACCTCACCCATCAGGGGAGGAGGGACTCAATCACTTCAACCCAAGAGTATTCACCTTTTAAATTGATCATACCAAAGACCGTCGGCTGGACAATCTGCTCTCTGTGGGGTTCTCCAGGACAAAGAAAGGCAAAGCAGTGCAGGCACGGAGTTATGTACAAGTGGATAGTACTTTGCATTAAGACTTGCTACTAGATGGAAATGAAGCATCTTCCATAAGAGTTGACGCCCCATTCTACCAGATCCAAGGCTGCTACCACTGCGTTGGCATGTGGAGTGCCTGTCATGGATATTTGTTAGGCTGCAATGTGGGCATTGGTGCACACATTGAGAAAGTACAACTTGACAGCCAGGTCCTGCAGGACTTTTTGTTCTAATGGATACTTCTGATTATACATTCCCCACCTTGTGAATATCTCTAGGTGCCAGACTGGACCTTGAAAGCCGTGCTCCTATACTCTGGTAGATAGCACCATGTGACTTTATCTGCTTCAGAAGTTGTGTGGTACCATATTTAAGTCCATGGTTAAGTGCATGTTTACATCAGTTCCTTTCTTTCAGTACCTTCTAGCATGGATTTGGAGCTCCACTCGTATTTTCTTCACTTGTGATGAGGTCTTTTTCTTATAACTTTTCCCAGTGTGCAAGTGATGTCTCCCCTGAAGAAGATACGGTTTAAGTTATGTAGGGAATGACGCAAACTATTGTGACAGATCCCGGTGCTGTGTGAATTTGGTACATGGGTTTCACACCATTCCGCAAGTCCTTGGGCATTACACACACCTGCTATGGAACACAGTGGATGAGATTCAATCTAAAGTCCTAGAAGCATTGCGACGTTCAGTTCTCCAACTATTCAGGAGGGCTGGGGTTGGGCCAAATTTATCTGCTCAGTCCTAGAATACCACTGACTGACTGGCTGGGAACGGCCATTGGAACTAGCATCTTGTTATTGCCTCACCCATGGTTGAGGTCTTTGGACTTTTCCAGGGGACTTTTCAATGGGCATTGCTCCTTGGGATGCCTAAAATAAGACCAAAACTTATCGACTTTAGTTTAAAAGGAATCCACAAATGAACAAAAATGTTGATACCAACAATACCAGCCTAATCACAGTGGATATATTACACATGGACACTAGGCATCTGGTATAATTTGGCTACCTTCTAGACAGATCAGTACAGAAAGGACATAATCAGACCATTGACATACATGGGTGGATATTAGGAGTTTGTATCTTGAATTTGGAAATTTGTACTTTGGATTTTGTAATTCACTCTACATTGTTATATGATCACAGTAACTTTTTTGATTACATATTTGAGAAACGTATTAAATGTGACTAGTTGCTAGAAATGGTTTGTTCTGATGAATACAACTACCTGTGGATTCCTCACATAATGAATTTTCCCCCATGCGCCAGCATCCAACGGAAATTTTCTTCTAGCTCTGCACGCCGACGAGGACGTCACAATTGCCTGACTCCCACGCCGTCTGACGTCATCCAGGCAATAAGAGGTCCTCGCTGGCGTGCTGAAGTCGGTTCCCTTTTTTCCGTGACTTCGAGTGACGGTTATTTCTTCAAGGCTCCAGGGAGCAACTGTATCTCTGTGTAGTGATACTTAGTTAATAATGTCTCCGCCACGAAAATCTGGGTTTAAACCCTGCATGGAGTGGTGGCCGTATGTCGGTTACGGATCCACATAACGATTGCTTGTGGTGTCTCAGTTCCGATCATGATGTAGAGGAGTGCGGTTCATGTCAATGGATGAACCCCAAAGCACTCAATGAGCGGGAAGCTAAGTTATTCTTGGCGAAGTCGAAGGAGAAACATCATCAAAGATCTTCTTCTGTCTTCGAAGTCTCATAAGAGGCGTCGTCATGACTCCCTGTGCTGGCATGGTTCACAACGTCGGTCGAGTAAGGACCGGTCCCGCTCGAAGTCGGCGTCGACTCGGCGCCGTTTGGGTTGGGAAGTTAGCCCGACTTTGACACCCCAACCGTCGATACCTCCTGCTTCTCCAGCGCCATCTGTTTGAGGTCAAACCTCATCAGAGTCCAGATGTCTCACCGGCGCAATCTGAGGTACCCGAGCCGACGCCGGTTCCACCTCAAGCACCTGCGCCACAGGAGTGCCCGGCACCAGGTATGGATCCAGCCTCATTTTTAAATGCGATGTTTAATATCTTCGCCCACATGGCCCCGGTTGGTGGAACTGCTGGACCTTCGGGTCCTGTGGCATTTGACTTGGGTGTTCCGGCTACGTGCAGACCAACGCCCTTCATTCCTTTCTGGCCTGTGGGAGGTGCTGGTTTGGCGCCAGTATCGGTGACGTCACCGAGAAGGCCTGTGATGCTGATGACTTCTGCTGCCCCGGCGCTGATGTCTTCGCCTCCGCTTCAATCAACGCCGGAGAGGGTGGTCCATCAACCCACGGCGCCGATGGATCCGATGATCGACGCCAACCAAGGTTTTCGGCGTCTATGAACGCCTTGTCGACTCCAAGAATTGAGGCCAGACTGCGCTCCAGGAGAAAAGCTCTTAGACTACTTGAAGAGCAGGATTATAGGAGACCGTTTCTGGAAGAGGGTGAGATTGGAGAGTCTGGGGGACCTACAGGGCTTGGACTCCGCTAGTGGTCTGGACACTTCCCCGGAATGGGACTTGGCTTCTCCGGGGGAGTACACTGAAGAGGTGGCATCGTTTCACTCAGTGGTGGGGAAGGCAGCGGATTTTCTTAACCTTCCACTTCCCACTGCTGAAGTTAAGACTAACATCCTCACTGAGGTATTGCACTCTGCTTCAGCTGTGGCGCAACCGCTTCTCCCCTTTAACGAGAGGCGCTCATGGGTCCAATCTTGGAGACGTGGAAAAAGCCTGTGTCTTTTGCAGCAGTGAATAGATCTGTAGCGAGAAGATGGAGTGGCTCCTGGGGACCCAGGATTTCTTTCAAAACACCCGACTCCGGAGAGTTTGGTGGTGCAAGCCTCATGTTCTACGCGTACATCTCCCAGGTCGTTTACTGGGGTCCCGTCAGACAGAGAACCCAAGAAAATGGAACAGTCCGCGCAGAAAACTTTCTCTTCATGTAGTATGGCCATAAAGTCAACAAATGCAACCTGTGTCTTGGGCAGGTACTTCTATGACCTCATGGAGGAGGCCAAGACTGCTCAGACTGGGTTGTCACAGGAGGTTCTGAGCCTTTTGGCTGATGCACAGGCGGCAGCAACTCAGGTCATCCAGTCAATGCTAGACACATCTGATTCAGTGGCCAGGGCTATGGGCACATCCATAGCGACCAGAAGACAGGCCTGGTTAAGGTTGTCTGGATTCTCTTCCGATGTTCAATCTACCCTCCTAGACTTACCTTTTGATGGGGACAAACTCTTCGGAACAAAAGCTGACTCTGCCTTGGAACGGTTCAAGGAGAGTAGGGCTACCGCAAGATCCTTGGGCTTGCAAGCTTCCACCTCTACTCCTTTAAGATCATTTAGGAGGTTCGGGGGGGTTTGCTTACTTTCATATCACTATACTCAAGTTGCACAGGGAGGTTCTCCGGTTTGTGGTGGGATCGCAACACTATCAGTTTGCGGTCCTTCCGTTTGGTCTTACTTCAGCACCTCGAGTCTTCACAAAGGTGATGGCGGTGGTTGCAGCAGAACTCAGGAGGAGGGGATAGCGGTATTCCCTTACCTGGATGATTGGTTGCTCAAAGCCAAATCTCCGGAGATCGTGCTGCACCATCTGCAGATCACAGCCCAGTTGTTGTTTGATCTGGGCTTTTCTGTGAACGTGCCCAAATCTCACCTAGAGCCCTCTCAATGCCTCCTGTTCATAGGGGAAGTACTGGACACAACATTAAGTCGGGCCTTTCCTCTGCCTCAGCGGATTCAGGACATTCAGGCATTGATTCCAATGTTTCAGAATGGAGCGGTCGTTCCAGTACTCACGGTCCTTCGTCTGCTCGGTCTGTTCACTTCTTGCATTCGGTCCTTTGCCTGCTCGGTCTGTTCGCTTCTTGCGTTCTGTTGGTCACTCATGCACGCTGGCACGAGGGCTCTTCAGTGGTGCCTCCGCAGGCAGTGGTTTCAACACAGAGGGGATCTCGGAGTCAATAAAGATCTCCAGAGACATTGCAGCGGATCTATGATAGTGGGCTGCGAGCGGCAACCTTTCCCTAGGTCGGCCGTTTTCGCTACCTCCTCCAGTGGCCACAGTGATAACAGATGCTTCCACTCTAGGGTGGGGAGCTCATCTGGGGGACCTGGAGATCAAAGGTCATTGGTCTCCAGTGGAACAGATGTTTCACATCAAACTGTTGGAATTGCTGGCGATACGCCTGGCTCTCAAGGCCTTCCTCCCTTCCCTTCACAGTCCGTCTGTCCAGGTCCTGACGGACAACACTACTGCGATGTGGTATATAAACAAACGGGGAGGAGTGGAGTTGTACCTTCTCTGCAGAGAAGTTCTGCGGCTCTGGTCTTGGACACAGGACCATCGGATTTGCTTAGTGGTGAATCATTTGGCTGGGGTTTTGAACGTACGTGCGGACAGTCTGTGGGCTCATCTCGACCGATTAGGAGTGGCATCTTCATCCATACCTGGTCCTTTACATCTTCTGGGTGTGGGGGTATCCACAGATAGACCTGTTTGCCACTCGAGAGAACGCACACTGCCTGTTGTTCTGCAGCCTCCAGTATCCGGTACAAGGAGGGCTGGGAGATGCGTTTCAGAGGTCCTGGTCCCGCCAGTTGCTTTACGCATTTCTCCCCCATACCCTTGATCCCTCGGGTACTGAGGAAGATTCGCCAAGACCAGGCCCAAGTTATCTTGATAGCTCCGGATTGGCCAAGAAGGGTATGTTACTCAGTTCTCCTTCAACTCTCTCTGTGCCCACCGCTCCGTCTCCCTTACAGGGCAGACCTCCTCTCGCAGTCGCAGGTTCTACACCCCCACCTCCAGAGCCTGCACCTTCATGCCTAGAGATTGAACGGGGCAGTCTGAGTTCCTTTTCTCTCCCGCCAGAAGTGGTGGACGTTATATTATCGGCCAGGCGACACTCCGCCAAATCTATCTATACTAGCAGGTGGGCTAAATTTGAGACTTGGTGTGGAGAGAAGCAAATTGATCCCTTACGTGCCCACTTATCGGACATTGTCATTTGCGCTATCCTTTGCGCAGAGGGGTTGTGCAGTCACGACTGTTAAGGGATACTTGTCGGCGCTGTCAGCCTTTCTGTGTCTCCCTGACCAACCCTCCTTGTTTAAGCCCCCATTAGTTTTGAGATTCATTAAGGGTCTAACTAACAGGTTCCCTCCCATTCCATTTATTATGCCTCAGTGGGACTTAAACTTAGTACTGACATTTCTGATGGGTTCACAGTTTGAACCAATGCATTCATGTCCATCAAGGTTATTCGTTTTAAACATTGTTTTTCTAGTTTCCATTACATCTGCTACGAGGGTGAGTCAGCTCCAGGCACTTAGCGTGAAGCCCCCGTGCACTTCCCTTTATGAGGGCAAGGTGGTGTTGAGGATCAAGGCGGCTTTCTTACCGAAGGTTGTTACACCCTTTCGTGTAGGACAGTCCATTACACTTTCCTCCTTCTGTCCTCCGCCTCATCCGTCAAAGGAGGAGGAGAGACTACACCGACTAGATCCGAGAAGAGCATTGAGCTTTTTCGACAGGACGAGAGTTCAGACTGCAAGATCAACTCTTCGGTTATGTGGGGAAGAGGAAAGGCAAGGCGCGGTCCACAAGAGAACAATATCCAGGTGGGTCATTCTTTGCATCAAATTGGGTTATTCTCTGGCGAAGAAAGAACCTCTTGTTGGGGTAAGAGCCCATTCCACCAGGGCTAAGTCGGCTTCTTCAGCCTTGGCTAGAGGCGTTCCTGTGGTTGACATCTGTAAGGCTGCAACTTGGGCATCCCTCCATACTTTTGCTAAGCATTATTGTTTGGATTCTGAAGTCAGGAGGGATGGCCATTTTGCACAGTCCGTGCTGCAGGATTTCTTGGTTTGACCATTCAGGCACCCATCTCGGAGTGCGGTACTGCTTTTGGACTCTATTCTTTAGGTGAGGAATCCACAGGTAGTTGTATCCATCAGAACAACAAGTTAGTTACCTTCGGTAACGCCTTTTCTGGTGGACACTCTAGCTACCTGTGGATTCCTCACGGCCCCACCGGCCTCCCCGTTGCCTGGATGGTCTTAAGTTTTCCTTGGGTGTGTATCTGTATATTGTTGATATGTAAATACTGTTGCCATTGTTTATATATGATATATGTGTGTGTGTGTGTATATGTGTGTGTGTGTGTGTGTGTGTGGTATATGGAGTTTATTTCAAAACTGGGTAGGCACCGGTTCGCCTCAAAGGCATGTAAAAATGGTGAAAACTGATGGCAGCACGCTGGCGAGGACCTCTTATTGCCTGGATGACGACAGACTGCGTCGCGTGGGAGTCTGGCAATTGACGTCCTCATGGACGTGCAGAGCTAGAAGAAAATTTCCGTCGGATACTGGCGCATGGGGGAAAATTCATTATGTGAGGAATCCCCAGGTAGCTAGTGTATCCACCAGAAAAGGCGTTACCGAAGGTAATTTATTCATTTGACTCACAAATGATAGATGTGGTTAAGAAGATAACTATGGTCCAATAATAAATGATTGACTAAATACATATCTTAATCCATCCCTCACAAGTCATGTTTTTTCCTGTGTTTTGTGTCCAAAGGCATGGGAGGGTTATCCGCACAACCTCCTATAGTGCACTATTCAGGTGTACTTAATGGATTATATAGTTCAACAAGTCCTGCCTTTCTGATGGATACAACTACCTGTGGATTCCTCACCTTATGAATTCGTCCTTGCGTCAGTATCCGACGGAAAGTCTTCTTCCTAGCTGTTCACGTCGACGAGGACGTCATAATGGCACGGCTCCACGTGACTCCGTCTGACGTGAATGTGCCAATAAGAGGTCCTCGTCAGCGTACTGACGTCCGTTTTCCTTTTTTCTGTGCCTTTGCCAACGGTTTTTCCTCCTGGCTCGTTGATAACTGTAGCGCTTTTTGGTGGTTACAATGTCGCCTCCAAAAAAGTCGGTTTCAAGACGTGTAGAGAATGCGGGGTCGGATGTCAGTGACCAACCCCCATTCGGATTGTATTTGGTGCCTTAGTTCGGAGCATGATGTAGAAGGATGCTCTTCGTGCCAGAGCATGAATCTGAAAGCTCTGAAGGAGCGTGAGGCGAAGCTCTTCTTGGCAAAACCGAAGAAGGGCCATAAGAAGGATTCCTCCCATGCTTCTCCCAAAAGACATAAGAAGCGGCATCATCATGACTCTTGGTGGCGTCATGACTCTCAGCGCCGTTCGGAGCAGGTTGAGGTTCTGATCTTCTCGACTTCAGAAGACATGGGAGATGAGCCCTACTGTCACGCCTCAACCTGAGAGTCCGGAATTGTCGCCGGCGCCATCCGTATTTGAGGTCGTTCAGGGTAGCCCTCAGTTTTCTCCGGCGTCGAGGGAGCCTGATGTACAGCAGACCTCGGCTCAACAGTACCCGGCTTTCCCGGCTCCAGGGACGGATCCGGCTGCATTTCTGAATGCAACGTATGCCGTGTTCCAATCCATTGCCCCTGCTGGTGCACCGGCAGGTCCCACAGGGCCATTGGCATTTAATTTGGGTTCTCCGGCGCCGTACAAGGATGCTCCATTCATGCCCTTCAGAGACTGGCGGTTCGGCGCCGAGGGTATCCCCTGGCAGGAGTCCTCCTCTAGTGGCGGTGGATCCTTCTTCACGTCAGCTGACTTCTTCTCCGCGTCATCTGACGTTGTTGATGTCCCCATCCAGGGCGGCTCCATCACCTTCCTGCCAACCAACTCCGAGAAGGTCATCGGTCGACTCTGTGTCTGCTCCGGCGTCGGGTGAGTCTAGGAGTAATCCATCTCTTCCTGGGTACTTTCGGGATTCGAAGTCGTCGGCGTCGATGGATTATTTGTTGATGCCGGCCTTAGAGATGCATCTTTGATCTCTGAGGAAGGCTTTGAGACTTTTGGAGGAAGAGGAATATAGACAGTTGGAGGAAGGCGAGATTGAGCCTTTGGATGAGGTTCAAGGTCTTGCCACTGCAAGTGGTCTGGATACTTCCCCGGAGTGAGACATTGTGTCTCCGGGGGAGTTTACTGAAGAGGCTGCTTCCTTCCATTCAGTGGTGAAGAAGGCAGCGGAGTACCTGGATTTACCTTTGTCTGTGGCAGAGGTGAGAACTAACCTGCTCACAGAGGTACTACTTCCCTCCTCGTCCAGTGCTGACCCTTTGTTGCCTTTCAATGAGGCTTTAACTGAGCCTATTCTAGACTTGTGGAAGAAGCCAGTAACAACTCTGGCTGTGAACAGGGCAGTGGCGAGGAGACATAGGGGCGCACCAGGAGATCCGGTTTTTCTATCACGACATCCAACTCCGGAAAGCTTAGTAGTTCAAGCGTCATGTTCTGCAAGGTCTGCTCCTGTGACTTTCCCTGGAGTCCCTACTGATAGGGAGTCCAAAAGGATGGAGCAGTCTTCAAAAAAGATCTTCATCTTGTAGTATGGCGCTTAAGGCTACTAATTCTACCTGTGTGCTGGGCAGATATGGCCACGCCCTTATGGACTCCGCTAAAGAGATGGCGAAAGAACTGCCACAAGAGATGCAGAAATCGTTTGGTTCCCTTTTTATGGATGCGCAGGCAGCTGCTCAGCAAATAATACAATCTGGCCTGGACACTTCAGATTCCATAGCCAGGGCCATGGGAACATCTGTGGCTACTAGGAGGCATGCATGGTTAAGGTCCTCTGGTTTTTCTTCAGATGTTCAATCCACCCTAATGGATCTACCATTCGATGGAGAGAAGTTGTTTGGGGACAAGGCGGACTCTGCCCTTGAACGGTTTAAGGACTGTCGGGCGACAGTTAAGTCCTTGGGCTTACAGACATCGACTGCAACGCCTTATAGACCTTTTCGTAGGTTTCGGGGGTTCACTCGAGGCTCTGTCTTTCGGAGGTCGCTGTCCTACGCCCAGCAATCTGCCAATCCGCCCTATCGTGCCTTTAGAGGGCAGGGTAGGGGTAGAGCTAGAGGTCCAGCCCAGCAGCTGTCATCATCTTCATCCTCCTCTGGTGGACAACAGCAGAAGCAGCCCTAGTTTTCCCTACTTTATCAACCATTATTCTCCTGTAGGGAGAAGATTAAGTATTTTTCTGCAGAAATGGAAGTTGATTACAACAGACTCGTGGGTGCTAGGAATTGTGGAAAAGGGCTATGCTCTCCCCTTTCAGGAGTTCCCTCATCCCTTCCCCCCCCCCCCCCCCCACCCCCCCCCCCCCCCCCCATCCCTCCTTTTGTTCAGAAGACCATCTCCTGCTGTTAAAACAGGAGGTTGTCACCATGTTGGCAAAAGGTGCTATAGAGTTGGTGCCGTTGCAGGAAAGGGGTCAGGGGTGTTATTCAAGATATTTCCTGATTCCCAAAGTGGACGGTCGTTTACGGCCGATCCTAGACTTGAGGATTTGGAATTTATTCCTCAAGCAGGAAAAATTCAAAATGCTGACCCTAGCGCAGGTTCTTTTAGCATTGAACGAAGGAGACTGGATGGTGTCTGTCGACTTGCAGGACGCATACTTTCATGTCCTGATAATCAAGTCGCACAGGAAGTATCTCCGGTTTGTGGTCGGAACGCAACATTACCAGTTTGCGGTCTTTCCTTTTGGACTTACTTCAGCACCTCGGGTTTTCACAAAGGTGATGGCAGTTGTTGCAGCACATCTCCGAAAGAGGGAAGTAGCGGTTTTTCCCTACCTGGACGATTGGTTGATCAAAGCCAAGTCTCCAGAGCTTGTGTTGTCTCATCTGCGAATGACAACACAGTTGTTCGATCTGGGCGTTTCAGTAAATGTACCCAAATCTCACCTGGAGCCCTCTCAACGCCTCCTGTTCATAGGGGCAGTACTGGACACAACAATGTTTCGGGCCTACCCCCCGCCTCAGCGTGTTCGTGACATTCAGGCGCTGATTACATTGTTTCAGGTTGGAGCGGCAGTTCCAGTCCTCAAGGTCTTACGCCTGCTATGTCTGTTTGCTTCTTGCATTCTGTTGGTCACTCACGCTCGCTGGCATATGAGGGCTCTTCAGTGGTGCCTCCGCAGGCAGTGGTTCCAGCACAAAGGGGATCCCCGGGATTCAATAAAGATCTCCAGGCACGCTGTAGCAGATCTTCATTGGTGGACGGCAACCTTTCCCAAGGAAAACCGTTTTCACTACCACTTCCTGTGGCCACAGTAATATCGGATGCTTCCACTCTAGGGTGGGGAGCTCATCTGAGGGACCTGGAGGTCAAGGGTCTTTGGTCTCCAGCGGAACAGATGTTGCATATCAATCTGTTGGAATTGCGGGCAGTACGTTTGGCGCTCAAGGCCTTCCTCCCTACCCTTCGCAGTCAGTTCAGGTCTTGACAGACAATACTACCGCGATGTGGTATATAAACAGGCAGGGAGGAGTGGGGTCGTACCTTCTTTGCAGAGAAGCCCTGCAACTCTAGTCCTGGGCTCAGGACAATCAGATTTTCTTAATAGCGAATCATTTGGCCAGAGTTCTGAATGTACGTGCGGACGGTCTCAGTCATCACTTCTCGATAGATCACGAGTGGCGTCTCCATCCAGACCTCGTCCTCCACATCTTCGGGATGTGGGGCACTCCTCAGGTGGATTTATTCGCCACTCAAGAGAACACGCATTGCCCGTTGTTATGCAGCCTCCAGTATCCGTTGCAGGGAGCATTGGGGGATGCATTTCAGATGTCCTGGAGTGGCCAGTTGCTTTACACGTTTCCCCTCATGCCCTTGATTCCTCAGGTTCTGAGGAAGGTTCGTCAAGATCGGGCCCAAGTCATCTTGGTGGCTCCGGACTGGCCGAGAAGGGTATGGTATACAGACCTGCTTCAACTCTCGCAGTGCCCTCTGCTCCGTCTCCCGCTCAGGGCAGACCTCCTCTCACAGGGGCAGGTTCTACACCCCCACCTCCAGAGCCTGCACCTTCATGCCTGGAGATTGAACGGGGCAACCTGAGTTCGTTTTCTCTCCCACCGGATGTAGTGGATGTTATTCTATCGTCCAGGCGACACTCCACTAAATCCATTTATGCCGGCAGGTGGGCAACATTTGTGGTTTGGTGTGGGGAAAATCAAAAAGATCCCTTGAAGGCCCACCTTTCTGATATTCTTTTATTTGCTCTTAGTTTGGCAAAGAAAGGCTGTACGGTGACTACGGTTAAGGGCTATTTGGCGGCTCTGTCGGCGTTTCTGTGCCTTCCGGACCAGCCTTCTTTGTTTAAGTTTCCAATTGTAAATAGGTTTCTTAAAGGTTTAGTGAATAAATTTCCTCCTGTGCCCTTTCACATGCCTCAATGAGACTTGAATCTGGTATTGACGTTCTTGATGGGTTTGCCTTTCGAGCCCATGCACTCATGTCCGTTGAGATATTTGGTCTTAAAGACTGTTTTCTTAATTGCGATCACATCTGCTAGGAGAATTGGAGAGCTTCAAGCCCTTTCAGTTAAACCTCCTTTTACCATGTTTTTCCCCGATAAAGTGGTACTGAAAACCAGAGCTGCTTTTTATGCCGAAAGTTGTCACTCCTTTTCATATAGGGCAGTTTATTTACCCTATCCTCGTTCTACCCTCCTCCCCACCCTTCTAAAGATGGAGAGGCTACATAGGCTAGATCCTAAGAGGGCGCTGAGCTTCTACCTGGAGAGGACTAAATACTTTTGCCTGGATGATCAGCTGTTTGTTGGGTATGTTGGACAGCGAAGGGCAGAGCGGTCCAGAAGCGTACACTCTCCAGGTGGGTCATCTTGTGTATTAAGATTTGTTACTCTCTGGCGAACAAAGTTCCTCCTGAAGGTATCAGGGCCCATTCTAATAGGGCTAAGTCTGCATCCTCGGCCCTAGCGAGAGGAGTTCCGTTAGTAGATATATGCAAAGCGGCAACTTGGCCCTCCATACCTTCGTAAAACATTATTGTCTAGACTCTGAAGTGAGGAGGGAACGGTCATTTTGCTTGTTCGGTATTGCAAGATTTCTTGTAATCAGGCAGGCACCCACCACCGAGTGCGGTATTGCTTGGGACTCTATTCATAAGGTGAGGAATCCACAGGTAGTTGTATTCATAAGAACAACAAGTTACTTACCTTCGGTAACGCTTTTTCCGGTGGATACACTAGCTACTTGTGGATTCCTCACGGTCCCTCCCACCTCCCTGTTGCCTGCCTGATTTCACAGTTATCTTGCAGTAATTGGAAATATGTTTCTTTATATATTTGTATATACATGTATTTTAAGGGGACTATGTAAATATGAGTTTAATGGACAATGTTAATGTGTCTGCATCCATATATATTTTTATGGTTTTTGATGGGTCGGTATTCACCTGTTCGCCTCAAAGGCACAAAAAAAATGAGGTGAAACTGACGTCAGTACGCCGACGAGGACCTCTTATTGGCACGTTGACGTCAGACGGAGTCACGTGGAGCCGTGCCATTATGACGTCCTCGTCGATGTGAATAGCTAGGAAGAAGACTTTCCATCGGATGCTGACGCAAGGACGAATTCATAAGGTGAGGAATCCACAGGTAGCTAGTGTATCCACCAGAAAAAGCGTTACCGAAGGTAAGTAACTTGTTCTTTAGGACGGGAAAGCAAACTCTGCCCAAGAGTGTTTTAAGGAACGTCGAACTGCATTCCCTCTGGGCCTTTCAGCAACAATGTCATTTCATCCTTTTTTAGGGATATCACAGGGGCCTCGCATATACACAGTATCGGCTAACATGCCAGGCTTCCAAGCCTTTTTGAGGCTGTGGGTCCTGCATACAGCAATGTAGCCATCAGGGGTAGGCCAATCTCTTCTCCCTGTGCCATTTTAGTGTGCCCTTTGCTAGACAGTCATCAAGTTGAAATGCCGAATCAGCCACATTCTGTAGAGGTGTCAAAATATCACATCCTATTGATGGGTCCTGCAGACTGTACAGCTGTGCTACGCCCTACCAATCCTTTACCTTCCACCACACCTGCCTTCTACAGGGCAGCACCTGATGAAGAACCATATGTATATCCTATTCCAGGGCATACAGGTTCTTTTGATCAAATCAGCTATAGTGCCCCTTCTTCGGAAGTGAAGACTGGCTGTCATTCCAAAGGACTGAGTCCTGCACCATATTCTAGACCTTCGACATGTCATTGTCTTCCTGCGCAACAATGAAATCACATTTGCTGAGGTTCTTCCTATCCTGGATCCCAGAGTCTGGATAGTAGCGCTAGACCTTTAGGTTACCCCTTTCCAAATGCCTGTCCTGCAGGCCCACAGACGTTCTCTTCTGTTTAAGGTATTCCTGGGCACTTTTTTTGCTGTTCCCTTTTGGTCTCGCCAGTGCCCCTCTGTTATTTGGGCCCCTCTTTGACCTCTGCATCTGACTGGCCCTGTGTTGCTGGTGCTGGGTGTTTGGGGTTAACTTGAACCCCCAACGGTGGGCTGCCTATGCCCCAGAGACTGAATTTGTAAGTGCTTTACTTACCTGACAAACTAACCTTTACTTACCTCCACCATGATCTGTTGATTTCTGAAGTGTCCGCTTATTGCCATTTTATGCTAAACTGTGTACATTACTGTTTTAATTCGAAGTTCTATACTTACCTATGCCAAGTACCTTACAATTTATGTACTTACCTGAAATCTGAATCTTGTGTTTCTAAAAAATAAAATATTCTTCTATATAAAAACCTATTAGCCTGTAGTTTTCTGTGTTCCGATTTACTGCCTGTGTGTGTGTACAACAAATGCTTAACACCACCCTCTGATAAGCCTAACTACTCGACCACACTACCACAAATAGAGCGTTAGTATTATCTATTATTGCCACTATCAACCTCTAAGGAGAACCCCTGGACTCTGTGCACACCATCTCTCACTTTGAGATAGTATATACAGAGCTAGCTTCCTACACCCACTTTTGGCAGCAAGTCCGGCAGTAAAATTAGGGAAAACGGGGGGGAGTGATTCCCCCACCCAAGCCACCCTGATGGACAGTAGCCGTTGGCTACTGACCCCTAACACGTGCCTAAATCTAGGAATTAAAGGCCTCCCTGAACCCGGCTCACCAGATTCCTGGCGACCTACAAGAAAGACTGCTAAGCTGAAACCCCCAGCAGAGAAGAAGGAAGACCACTGCTTTGGTCCCAGCCCTCCAGGACTGTCTCCTGCTTCAAAGAACCTGCACAAAGATCAGCAATGCGTCCAGCGGGCCCAGTGACCTCTGCCAACTCCAGAGGACTTCCCTGCACCTAAAAGGACCCAGAACTCCTGAGGACAGTGGCTCTGTCAACAAGACACCTACAACTCCGACCTCACACCAGAAGCATGAGTCCTGAACCCTGTGCACCTGACGCCCACGGCCCCTGTCCAGGTGGTCCATCCAGGAAAAGAGGGTCCCCAGCCTATTGCCAGCAAGTGCCCTGCCTGGATTGACCCCTCCACAACGATGCCTGCAGAGAGAATCCCGAGGACCCCCCGACCGCAAGCTCCGGATGAGGATATCCGGCACCTAAAGGACACTCTGCACCCGCTGTCCCAAAGCCATGGTGAACCCAATCCCCGATGCCTCATCGTTCAGAAGGCGGCCCCCCCCTCCTTGTCTGACCGGTGGGGTGCCCGAGACACCCCCCCTGGACCCTGCCTGCATTTTGAGTGACCCCCAGGGTCTCCCCATAGACCTGCACCCGGTGTCCTGTTTGCACCCTGCACCCGGCTGCCCCATGCTGCGGAGGGTGTGTTTTTGGTGCCTACTTGTGGCCCCTCTAGTGCTCTTCTAAGACCTCCTGGTCTGCCCTCTGAGTCGCTGGTACTTACCTGTTGGCTGACCGAATTCAGAGTACCCCCCTCTCTCCATAGGAGCCTATATTAGTTTGGTTCCTCTTTGGCAGCTGCACCCAACCGGCCCGTGTTGCTGGTGATAGGTGTTTAGGGTTAACTTAAACCTCCAATGACAGACTACCTACACTCCGGAGATAAGAACTGTAAGCTGTATACTTACCTGCAAAACTGTACTATCTTTTCTTCCATCTGCAGTTAGCATCCACCAGAGAGCGCTACCTATTTAGTTACCTATTTATGCATTGACTATCCGGAAGCTTTTGTGTAATTAACACAGAACATGTTATGAACAATTCACAAATTCGTGCTACAAATAGCATCTGATTTTCATTTCAACAATCTAGTGGCGGTCCACTTGTTAATTCCTAATCTGTTTTTGTGGGAATGAAAACTCTTCCAAATATCAAAAGCTTGAAATTCTACATCAACAGGACAGAAGGCACTCTGAACTGCTCATCATATTTTTGGGCACCCAGGTAAACACTGTTTCCTTACAAAGCAAGGCATAGTAAGGTGCAATTATTAGTTTCTTTTTCTGTAGCAAAAGGTAATGTATCGGTGAAAGTGCCTTTTCTCTTCAAGAAGTATATTGGTACAAACAGTGTACAAAGGAGGAAATCTTTAAGAAATCTTCTGACCCTCCCTGTGGAACAGGCACATAGTAATCAGACACTACTACTCCTGGAATGCAGAAGCCCATTCGTCTGTTGGCTGGGCATTTCAGTAAGATGAACTATGCAATTAGTTATGACCAGTGATTGCTACTCTGATTCAAGTACATAAAGATATTAATGGTTCAGTGGTTTCTCCTGCATTGGCATCTCTTGTGGATAGACAAGTCCATTACCTGTCAAAGGCTCACTTCATTTATGTTTATCCGTCTATTTTCTTAAGATCATTTTTAGATTTTACAATGACGGACCAATTTAACGTTTCTCCCAAAGGTGGTGTCCCCTGTTTATTCTCAATCAAACCACTGTTTTACTGGTTTTCTTTCCACAGCCACAATCTGTGACAGGGAGGGCTCTC